>NC_059143.1:15681802-15989402 GCF_020740605.2 Lemur catta | reverse complement strand
ACCTGCCCTCTTCCCTCTCTTCTTCACAGGGTTAGAGGCATGAAGGTCTGACAGATTTCCCAGATGCCTCATTTTCCTTACAGGTATTTCTCCCAACAAGTATCTTTAATGTCCAAAGTCACCTTGGTATTTGCTTCTCAGAGAACTCAGACTAACATATTTAGTTATTAATGCCAATCTTAACATTTTGTTTACAGAGGAATCATAGAACAGAAAGATTTCCTAATCTCTTGCCATTACCATCATTATTATAGGGAAGGAAGACTCTCCCTGCTCTTGGAAAGTGGTGGAGCGGTAGAGACGAGAGAAAAAATATAGTGAAGAGAAGGAAGTTCTTCAATTCTGGAAAGTTAAAGGCTGAGAAAGATATGCTCCCCACAGTCCACTACTACAAACAGAAGGAAGAGCCTTACCACACTAAGGGAAGAGTAACTGATGATTTCCTTTTTAATGCTGGACTGGGTAAAGGTGAGAGGGATAGATGGCTTTCTAGCTTCCTGATCTCTCAGCTTGAGGGAGACTAGATCAGGCTGTAGATCGCATGGACTGGAGTGCTAAAAGTCAGAATCATCTTCCAATTAAGAGAGATAGTATAAGTCTTATTAAACTTCTATTATGTACTGTTACTTGAATTATCTCCTTTAATCTTCAAAATAGCCCTACAAAGAAGGTATTGTTAGTATTATGCCCTATGTTCCTAGCTTTTCTCCCACTCTTATAGATTCTCTTTCTCAGTTTTTTTGCTGGCTGGGTCCTTATTCTTCATTAAACCTTAATTAGTAGGTTTCAGCACTGTGAACTCTTCTCTTCCTATGTTCTTTAAGATGTCCTTAAGAGAGACACTGAATTCCAGACTCATATACACAGCTACCTACTCGACATCTCCATTTGGATATAGCAGATGCTGATACAACCTACTTATATCCATCCCTTTATCATTAACTACTGAAGCCCTCCAATGGCTTCTGTCACAATTAAAATCCAAACTCTTTGCCTATGAACCTGCATAATCTGGTTGATGCCCAACTTTCCAATCTTATCTCCTATCACTAATTTGCTTTACTCATTAAGGTAAAATCACAGTGGACTTTCTATTCCTCAGATATATCAAACTTATTTCTACCTTAGGCTTTTGCATTTGTCTGTTCTATCTCCTTTTGTCTCCAGTTTTTCAAGTGACTGGTTCTTTTTTGTCATTCAGGTCCCAGTTCAAATAGCACCTCCTCAGAAGGGCCATCCCTGACCATCCATCAGTATTCTTCTTTTTTTTTTTTGAGACAGAGTCTTGCTCTATTGCCTGGGCTAGAGTGAGTGCCGTGGCATCAGCCTAACTCACAGCAATCTCAAACTCCTGGGCTTAAGCGATCCTACTGCCTCAGCCTCCCAAGTAGCTGGGACTACAGGCATGTGCCACCATGCCCGGCTAATTTTTTTCTATATATATTTTTAGTTGGCCAGATAATTTCTATTTTTTAGTAGAGACGGGGGTCTCACTATTGCTCAGGCTGGTCTCGAACTCCTGACCTCGAGCGATCCACCCGCCTCGGCCTCCCAGAGTGCTAGAATTACAGGCGTGAGCCACCTCGCCCGGCCAGTATTCTTCTTGATATTGTGAAATTTATTTGGTCTTTGACCCCATTTCCTGTCTTCCAACTCCTATAATTCCTGGAAACTCCAAAGGGATGTCTTTCTGTATACTAATGAGTTGACTGATGCTGGTAGCCTTTAGGCAGCTTCAGGAGGTAGGACTGGTCACTGGAAAGACCAAGGCAGGATTTCAGCCCACCCACAACCTCCAGGAAAGGGAGAGGCACTGATGGTTAAATTGATCACCAATGGCCAATGGTTTAATCAATCATGCCTATATAATGAACCCTCCATTAAAAACTCCCAAAGGACAGGATTTGGAGATCTTCCAGATAGCTAACAGAACACATGGAGGTTTCAGGAGGGTGGTCTGCTCCGGAAGGGCAAGGGAAGCTCTGTGCCTCCTTCCCCATACCTCACCCTATGTATCTCTTCATCTGCTGTCTATTTGTATCCTTTAAATATCCTTTGTAAAAAACTGGTTAATATAAGTGTTTCCCTGAGTTCTGTGAGCCACTCTAGCAAATTAATCAAACCTGAGGAAGGGGTTGTAGGAATCCTGACTTATAGCTGGTTGTTCAGAAGCACAGACAAAACACCCTGGAACTCGCGACTGGCATCAGAAGCGGGGTGATGCAGTCTTGGGGACTGAGCTATCAGCCTGGAGGCTCTGATGCCATCTCTAGGTAGATAGTGTCGGAATTAAATTAGAGGACACCCAGCTGTTTTTACTGAAGGTGTTTATTGAAGAACTGACTGCGTACTTATTGGTGGGAGAAAACCCCCATACATCTGGTATCAGAAGCATGTTGTGAGAGTATAGTGGGAGAAACTGAGCTTTTTTTCCTACTTAAATATTCCATTTCCCAATGCCTGTGGTCATTCAATTACGTCACTCAACTTTATTTTCTTTATAGCACTTATAATCTGAAAAAAATCGTATTTGTTTACTACATGGCACAATCCTAACCTTTAAAAACTGAATATAAGTACAGACTGGAGTGCTAAAGGTTCGAATTATATTCACCAACTAAGAGATAACACATGTCTTATTAAATTTCTGTTATGTATTGTTACTTGCATTATCTCATCTAAAACATTACAAACTAGGGGTAGTATTAGTCATAGCACCCTAGAACACCTAGGACAGTAAGGACTCAAATACTTGTTGGTGAATATGACTTAAGAACACAGTGTGAAGCTGGAATTCAAATACATACGTGATTCCAAAGCATATAGGTCTTTATTCCACAATACACTATTCTGGTAAACATGCACCCACTGAGTCATTAATTATGGAAGAAGATATTCAACTTTGGTTTGCATATGTGCAGAATATTAAATTATTTTACCACTAAAAGGACAGAGGCAAATTCAAACTACCTACCCCTTCTCCAACATACACATAAATAATGCTAAAGGAAAAGTATTAGCTAGAAGGAAAGCATGGTTCCCTTCCCCTAAGATGGCTGACTAGAGACATCAGACATCAGTTCTCAGAAAAATGAACCAAAGTTACAGGTGAATAATCATGGCCCAAGTGGAATACTGAGGAAAGAGTGCTAGAACCTATAGGAGAACTTATGAGAAGAAGCTAAGGCACAAAAAAAGAAGGAAGCAAGAGTTTGATAGTGATCGACCCCCAAGGAACTTGGAGTCCCATGGAAAGGGTAGGTGGGGGAGTTTTTATTTCCCCTCACTCCTGTGGCAGCCTGCTGTATTCCAAACTGTTGGGGAGCCCCTCTGCCCTTGCAAGCCCAAGGTCTGCTGTATGTGGCAATTTGGAAACTTCTTGAGGGCAGAGTACCAGGCTGCCAGCTTGCACAACAGGGTCGCTTGCCAGACCAGAGCCCAGGTGGCAGGCGCCTTAGTGGTTGTGCACCTTTGTGGGCCTCTGTCCTGCCTAGGGAGTCTCAGCCCTTGTGTGTCTGCAACAACAGAGACCTGCAAACATCCCCCAGCACCCACTTGGACTGCAGCAACCACAAAGGGCTGGCAGGTCTCAGGACAGCTGTAGGATTCCTGGAGTTCTAATCCTCCTCAGGTGGGCTGGCCCTAGGGGAAGGGAGAACGCAGTGTGTCAAAGTGCCCCTTGGGACAAAGGAAACCAGAGCAGAGCGTGCTCTCGCCTCTGCTAGAGAGCTCCTAGCTTGTGAGCTCAAAGTGACTGCGTCCCTCCTAGCAGAGATGCAGGTGCAGTGCTGGGCTCTGTAGAGAAGCAGATGGTTCTTCCTAGCAGCTAGGCTGCACTGTTGCCCAGGAATAGACAGGAAGACTAAGACTCCTTCCCAACTCCCTTGTGGACACAGCTGGGCCTGTTCCTGTGGGGGTTTGGTAGAGGTGCACTGAGGGATAGCCTTTCCAGGGCTTTTAGGGGCAGATGCACCACCACTGACAGTGTGCCCACCATGCCTGGCTTGGATGAAGCATAGGGCTCATCCCCTTCAGTACACAGCATTCCAGAAGTGTACCATAAAACAAGTCTTAACAAATTTTTAAAAATCAAAATCATATCAAGGGTCTTGTCAGACCATAGTGGAATAATGTTAGAAATCAATAAGAAGAGGAATTTTGGAAACTATGCAAATACATGAACATTAAACAATGTTCATGCCCCAGAATGATCACTGGGTCAACGAAGAAATTAAGACAGAAATTAAAAAATTTTTTGAAATGAATAAAAATGAAAACACATATCCTGAAATCTGTGGGATACAGTAAAAGCAGTGCTAAGAGGCGAGTTTACAGCATTAAATGTCTACATAAAAAAAAAAAGCAACAACCAATGAAACGAAGAGTTGGTTCTTTGAAGAGATACAACTGGTAGACCTCTAGGTAGATTAGCCAGGAAAAAAAAAGAAAAGATTCAAATAAGCACAAACTCAAATGATAAAGGTGACATTACAACTGATACCACAGAAGCACAAAAGATCAAGAGAGACTACTATGAGTATCTCTATGTGCACAAACTAGAAAACGGAGAGGAAATGGATACATTCCTCGAAACATACAACCTCCCAAGATGGAACCAGGAAGAAATAGAAATCCTGAACAGACCAATCTGAGTAGTGAAATTGAATCAATAATAAAAAATCTCCCAAAAACAACAAAAAAAACCTAGGACCAGACAGATTTACTGCCATATTTCACTAGACATGCATTCAAAGAACTGGCACCAGTCATACTGAAACTGATCCCCCAAAATTGAGGAGGAGGAATCCTCCCTAACTCATCCTATGAAGACAATAACACTCTGATGCCAAAGCCTGGCAAAGATACAACAAAAAAAGAAAACCACAAACTAATATCCCTCATGGACATAGATGCAAATCCTCAACAAAACACTAGCAAACTGAATCCAACAGCACATCAATAAGATAATACACCATGATCAAGCAGGTTTTATTCCAGGGATACAAAAATGGTTCAACATATGCAAATAAACAAATGTGATTCAACACATAAACAGAATTAAAAACAAAGGCCACAGGATCATCTCAATAGATGCAGAAAAAGCATTCAACAAAATCCACCACCCTTTCATGATAAAAACCCTGAACGAACTAGGAGACGAAGGAATATACCTCAAAATGATAAAAGCTGTATATAACAAATACACAGTCAACATCATACTGAATGAGTAAAAGTTGAAAACATTTCTCCTAAGTATTGAAATAAGACAATGATGCCCACTTTCACTACTCCTATTCAACATGGTACTGGAAGTCCTAGCCAGAGCAATCACGCAAGAGAAATAAAAGGCATTCAAATTGGAAAAGTGGCAGTCAAATTATTTCTGTTCACTGATGATTTGATCTTATACCTAGAAAGCCCTAAAGACTCCTCCAAAAGACTCCTAGATTTGATAAATGACTTCGGTAAAGTTTCAGGATACAAAATCAACATACAAAAATCAGCAGCATTTCTATACACTAATAACAGTCAAGCCGAGAATCAAATCAAGAACTCAATCTCATTTACAACAGCTACAAAAAAACCCCCAAATAACTAGGAATGCTTTTAACAAAGGAGGTGAAAGATCTCTAAAAGGAAAACTACAAAACACTGATGAAAGAAATCGTAGACAACACAAATGGAAAAACATTCCAATCTCACAGATTGGAATAAACAATATGGATAAAATGACCATATTGTCCAAAGCAATCTACAGATTCAACACAATTCCTATCAAATTACCAACGTTATTTTTCACAGAATTAGGAAAAAAAATCCTAAAATTCATATGGAATCAAAAAAGAGCCCAAACAGCCAATAAGCAAAAAAGAACAAAGCTGGAGGCATCATGTTATCTGACTTCAAGTTATACTACAAGTCTACAGTAACCAAAACAGCATGGTAGTGATATAAAAATAGACACACAGATCAATGGAACAGAACAGAGAAGCCAGAAATAAAAACACATACCCACAACCAACTTATCTCAGACAAAGTCAACAAAAATATACAGTGGGGAAAGGACATCCTATTCAATAAATGGTGTTGGGAAAATTAGATAGTCATATGCAGAAGAATGAAACTGGACCAATACACAAAAATTAACTCAGGATGGATTAAAGATTTAAATGTAAAACCCGAAACTAAAAAAATCCTAGAAGAAAACCTGAACTCTTTGGGATGCTGGCTAGGGCAAAGAATTTATAACCAAGACCTCAAAAGTAAATGCAACAAAACCAAAAACAGCCAAATGAGACTTAATGAAACGAAAAAGCTTCTACACAGAGAAAGAAATAATCAATAAACAGACATCCTACAGAATGGGAGAAAATATTTGCAAACTATGCATCCAACAAAAGGCTAACATACAGAATCTTCAAGGAACTCAAACAACTCAATAAGAAAAAAAGCAACCCCATTAAAAATGGAGAAACATGAACAGACTTTTTTTTTTAAACATTTTTTTTTTTTTGAGACACAGTCTTGCTCTGTCACCCGGTAGAGTGCAGCAGCAGCATAGATCACTGCAACCTCAAACTCCTGAGCTCATGCAATCCTCCAGCCTCAGCCACCTGAGTAGCTGGGACCACAGGCATGTGCCACAATGCTTGGCTAATTTTTTTTCTATTTTTAGTAGAGACAGGATCTAGGTCTTACTGGGGTTGGTCTTGAAATCCTGAGCTCAAGCGATCCTCCCGCCTTGACCTTCCAGAGTGTTAGGATTACAGGCGTGAGCCACCATGCCTGGCCATGAACAGACGTTTTTCAAAAGAAGAGATACAAGCAGTAAACATATCAAAATATGCTAAACACCACTAATCATCAGAGAAATGCAAATTAAAACCATAATGACATACTATCTTATGCCAGTCAGAATGGCTATTATTAAAAAGTCAAAAACAACAGATGTTGGTGAGGATGGGGAGAAAAGGCAATGTTTATTCACTGTTGGTGGGAGTAAATTAGTACAAGCTCTATGGAAAATGGTATGAAGATTTCTCAAAGAACTAAAAATAGAACTATATTTGATCCAGTGATCCCACTACTGGGTATCCACTCAAAGAAATCATTACATCAAAAAGACACCTGCACTCATATTTTTCTTGCAGCACTATTCCTAATAGCTAAATCACAGATTCAACCTGAATGTCTATCAACAGATGATTGGATAAAGAAAATGTGTGTGTGTGTGTGTGTGTGTGTGTGTGTGTGTGTGTGTGTGTGTGTGTGTGTAGGTATTAATTATGAAATGTCCGATTTCCTTAAGTACTAAGTTTGACAGTTGATATCTCTGACATTTCACTTTGATTGACATTTCTTGTTTTATGTTTATCGTGGAGGAAAATCCTTATTCTTTCAAAAGCACATTTTTGTTTGTGAATGTCTTTCAAGGTTTTTTTACAGCAATTTTATGAAGCCATGGATAAGTCAAAAATTCATGTTATTTTTGAATATGAATTCTGTCACAGAACCAGTGCAGTGCAGACATCAACAAAGTGTTTGGGAAGGATGTGGCTAATGAAGGCACAGTATGTTGATGGTTTGAGAAGTTCCATCCTGGAGATTTTAATCCTGAAAATGAGCCACATAGGCAACCTGAGACCAAGGTGGATCATGATGAGCTGAAAGCTGTAGTGGAAGTGAATCCATCTCAACCTATGTGTGAATTAACACAAGGTTTGACTTTACTATTCCAACAATATTGGACCATTTGAAACAAATGGGCAAGGTAAAGAAGCTGGATAGATGGGTTCCACATGAATTAAATGAGCTTAAGAAGAGAAATCATCTGAAAGCTTGCCTTTCTTTGCTGTCATGACATAAAGGTGAACATTTCTACACCATATTTTCACATGTGATAAACAATGAACTCTTTTTGACAATCACAAGTGTTCAGCACAATGGTTGGATAAAGATGAAGTGCTGAAACACAGTCCAAAACTGAATATTCATCCAAAAAAGCTAATGGTGTCTGTTTGGTGGTCCAGCACTGGTATTATCCACTACAGCTCCATGAAACCTGGTCAGTCCATTATAGCAGGTGTCTACTGCAACCAATTGGATGAAATGATGAGGATGCTTATGATTAAGCAGTGAGACAGGCCAATCCTCTTACAAGACAACACTTGACCACATGTCACATAAACAGCACTGCTCAAACTATAGAAGCTGGACTTGGAAACTTTCTGTCATTCACCATATTCACCACCTTGCACCAACTGATTACCACTTCTTCCAGCCTTTGGACCACTTCTTGCAAGGAAAAATATTCATTCTCAGCAAACTGTGGAAAATACCATTTGTGATTTCATTGCTACTTGCTCTCCAGTTTTCTTCACTGCTGGCATAAACAAGCTACTATTAAGATGGCAAAACTGTGTTGATAGTTTAGGCATATACTTTAACTGTACTGCTTCTTGTCTGAGACATAATAAACTACACTTTTAATTCTGAAATTGGACATTTCATATTTAATGACCATATATTATTATATATACATATATATATATTTTATACACACACACACCCCACAGACTACTACTCAGCCATAAAAAAAAATGAAATCAAGTCTTCTGCAGCAACATGGATGGAACTGGAGGCCAGTATCTGAATAAATAAAATAATTCAGAAAGAGAAAGTCAAACACCACATGTTCTCACTTATAATTGGGAGCTAAACAATGGGTACATACGGACATAAAGAGTGGAATAACAGACATTGTAGACTCCAAAAGGGGGAAAGAAGGATGAAAAATGAACTGTTGGGTACAATATATGCTATTTGGATGATGGGTACACTAAAAGCCCAGACTTCACCACTACATAACATATCCAAGTAACAAAACCGTCCTTGTACCCTCTAAATCTATTTTACAAAAAAGAAATAAAGAATGCATGGAGTATCTTTTCCCATAGTAGGTAGTTTAAGGTCCTAAATAGCACTTACAATTCAGAAAACGGAATACAGCAAATGTTGGAAGCCTTTTCTAATCCTGGGTGTTAACCTCAAAGGAGTGGGAAATAAAGAAGTTTGGGTATGAAGGTAAAGTAAGTGATAACATTATCTCAGGATTATTCGAAAGAAGAATCCCTAGACTGCCTCAAAGTGGAGAAATACGTAGGGAAGAAAAGAGAATAGTAGGAATAAGAATAGATGGCAGAAACAGAATTTTGAAGCAGTTTTCACTTACTTAGAAGTAAAAATGAAATTAAAGCATCAAATGAATTAGAAAATTGCTACTCTTAAGCTCACCCTGTATTAAACATCAGATAATGACATCATTTAAATGGTAAACTTATGTGATCTCTACGATGAATGAAAAAACAAACCTGTAAGAGTAGATCCTCAGTTTCGTAAAATACTCATTGAAAAGCGACAGAAGGTTGGGGAAAAGATCATTTCAATGCCAGATTGATTACAAATTAAAACCAATGTACCCCATATTAAACTACCTCTTACTCAAGTCCCAAGTACCAGACTCACCGATCTTCTAAAACTTTTATGGTTTCATGAAGAACTTTCTGTTGCTCTCTCAGCTGTTGATTTTTGGTGAAGAATTCTTCTAGTCTTTGAGCATCTCTGAAAGTCAAGAAATAAGTTTTTTTCAGGGAGAAATACTCTAACAGCATAATTCTGTTATATAAGAACACCAAAGTACAGTCTCACCACTTCTATATCATGAATTTCTCGTATCAAAACAAAACAACTTAAAAGGTGAAGTCTGAATATCTTGTTAAAGTTCAAATTATACTAGAATTTGCTCTGTAGTATTTTTATGTATCATAGAAGTATTATCCTAAATACCAGGCATCCATTACACAGTACTGGAACAGAGAGGAGGGATTAGATTCTGATGCTGCCATTGACTCAACTTCATCAAAATGGCTATCAAAATATACACTTACTGCTTTTTATTGTTTTTTACATATTTCTTAATATAAATAACAAATTATCTTTGTTCACATCATCTCTATTCCAATTATAGAGGATTTATACTTTCTATTTTATTAATTTGTGTTCCTCAAACTTTTTACCTGGTCTGACTTTTAAGGCAGGTCTTACAGTGGTATTGAAGACCATGCACTCTAGCCTAGATGCCAGATGGGTTTGAATCCCAGCTCTATCATTTACCAGCTGTGTGACCTGGTCCAATTAACCTAAACTTTCTGTGTCTCAAAAAATGCGGATACAATAGTATCTCCCTGATAAAGTGTTTATGAGGACTAAGTACTAGTGTACGTATAGGACACAGAACAGTGCTGGCACATACCTCTTTTTAAGGGTTTACCATTATGATTTTATAGTCAGGAAAAAAAATTGATAAAGACATATAAAATTTTCTTTTAGATGAACCTGATTACCTTCCAAAATTGTGTCATATTTTATCCCTCCATTATTATTTTTAAAAATCACATTATTAAAAATGAAGTATGTATACACTTTAATTCTAAGAAAACCTGTTAGAAATTTAATTGAGATTTTCTGTGTGGTCTTGAAGCTGAAAATATGGGACAATGCTGTGATTCAAGTATCTTTCCCCAGTCCCCTAATGGGTCTAACATACCAATTCAAATAAGGGTGGCAAATCACTCCACCATAAAAAGTAGCAAATATTCATGTCAACTAAGTGGTAAACATAATGGGCTTCTACTATAATAATTGCAGGAATAATTTTAAAAAGTCCTTATGAAAGCAAATTGATGAATTCCAAAACAGAGTCATGCAATTTCAAAACTAGGTAAGAGTGGAATATATTATAAGACAGGTCTACCTTGGACCTCATCCAAAGGAAGAGTTATTACCATACCGTATATCACCAACTTCACCTCTAAGGCATGCTCCATGCCACTGGCAGCATTTTACTAGAAAATAGGTGGGCTTCTGTCTTTCTGAAGTAATTGAACATTTTAAATATAACTGGCATGTGAAACTGGGTAGATCTCATATATGAAAATGTAACTAATAAGATAGATAACAAACCATCCCTTCTCTGTCTCCCTTACACCCCCATGTACCACATACACCAGTCTTCTCATTACTTTAAAATCAAATGTCATACATAAGGGTGGGGGTGTCGGACTATAGGGAGAAAAACAGGAACTATTATAACAATACCATGAATAAAGAAAATGAACAAAATGATATGTTAAAGTTTAATCTCTAAAGGAACTATGTGTGATGAGGAATCAAAAGCATGAAAATAGCACTGGCACAATTGCAGGATATTTTTTCTTTATAATTCTTTAAATTCATTAATTTAAAAAATAATTTAAAAGAAAATAGGGTTCATTTGTAGATGGGTAGTTTAGAACTTCTAAATTTCTCAGCAGCTAAAGACAATTTTCTTAGTAAGTGCTAGAAAGCTGGGTGGCTAAATATGGTAGATGTCATCTTTATTATCTCCTCAGTGGAAAACAGTATAGCTACTGTTTTTCTTTAAATAACAGCTGATAATTAGGATGATCAGATTTACTAACTGATCATTAAGAAAGTCAATCAGTTAGTAAGTAATGGATATATATTGGTAAAAACAGATGTAGCCATAAGTGGGCTAAAAGAATGAGGCAGATCAAGCTTAAGTATAACTTTTCAAATAACCTCACAATATTCAACAGTCAATATTTCCATGTGCTTATTAATTTTGTAAATGAATGTGTGTGAAAGAAAAGCATTAGCCATGTGCACAGACAACTTGACTCTCAGCAAAACACAGGTCTTAAACAATTGAGGAACAAATAGTAAAGTTATTGATTTATTTTCTAAATGCTCCTTCCAGATGCAAATCCTTAAAGACTGAGATATCTTACAAATACAGATATTCTAACAATATGGAGATAAGACTGTATATTATAAAATATACTGAGAAAGGAGGATTATGGTAATATAAGTAAACCCAATTCCTGGTCCCACAAGGCAAAGACCTAACTTACTCTGGGAATGGTTAAATAAAGCATCCCTTTAATTTTCTGATTACTCAGGGAATTTAGCTACTTACCTGTGCTTCCAAAATGTACAGCCCCAAGCTACCTGAGGTACACAGGTACAGGGTAATTAAAATAATTAAAAGGTTGCTAAGAGGATCAAATGACTCTATGAACTATACAGTAACGTAAGGGATTACTATCAGCTACTGAATAACCAGTTATGTTTCTCTTCTTTAATATTCAGAGATGCTATAGGTGATTTTTGAGAAAGTAATATTTAATAGTCATTTATAAGTTTAAGAAGCTTTTTCATGTGGCTGTCTGGTTATATGTGTAAAGAAATATATTTTATATAAAAAGTCTCCATTATAAAAAGTATATTTGTAATAAAGCAAATCTAGATAATGCCTAATCACTGAATCTGTAGGGAAATAATTCTGAATGAAGCTAATATAAAATACTATTTTACAGCTATAAATTTGTAATTTAAAATAGTAATATTTTAGAAAATAAAATTACTAGGTCTAAATGAAAGAACCATTTTAATAAAACAAATTTGCTTTAAAAAAAACATTTTGTGAAGGTGCTTAAAATATATAGCCGAATAGCAAACACAATGCTTTCTGGCTTTTAGTAATGCTTCTTAAAAGTGACCAATATTTTGATTCAAAAGGATGTCTTCCTTAATCAATAGTTGTTAATCCAGCATTTATAAGATCAGTAACTTCAACATGGAAGCAAGGTACAATATAAAGAGCCCACTGTCTAATTACTAATCAATTCTCAAACATTAAGCCTTTGTTATTAGAAAAGCTCAAAGGCAACAAGAACTCCTATATGATGTTATACATAAAAGGGGAAACTTGTTGAATAACTCCAACAAACAATAATTTGGCTATTTTGTTTGGTATGTATTAAATCACTATACCAAGTCACTGATAGTACTACTCCTCTTCTGATTAACAATGCTTGTAAAAGCCATCACTAGCTGGACTATAACAAAAATGAAGATTTAAAAACAATAAACAAGTGTTATTTCATAATTTGACATTCCAAATTATTCAAAGAAAATATTTTTACCATTGAAGAAAAGCCTATTTATTCCTAAGTAAAACAAAAAGTCTCACTAGTGCTGGTGCTTACGTGACTGTGGAGGGCGAGGTGACCCCAGGCCGCTACCACCGTAGGCCGTGAATTTAGGAATCTGATGCAAATGCAGCATGTGATCACCTACAGTTTGTCACCCTTCAAGCAGCGTGCCTTCCTGCACTACTTCACCAAGGGAATCCCCAACGTGCTGCGCCGCACTCGGGTGCCTGCCCTTCGCCTGGGTGCTGCCATTTGTAGTGTTTTATCTTGTCCACACATGGGGGACCAAGGGGTTCGAGAAATCCAAGAGGAAGAAGCCAACTGCCTAAGAAATTGACAAATGAGCACCTCATCTGGATGATGGTTCCCTGTCTCTGAAATCTGAAAGATCCTTTTCTGGCGGAGGAGTCTGCATTGTAGTGTCTTGAAGACACAATAAACTTCCTATGGGCAGCACTGCTGTGATTTTACATTCTTGCTGTGACTGCTAATATTTAAGTTCATGAAGCTCCCCTCCTCAGCATGAGTCCTGAACAGTTTTCCCTAGTCTGAGGTTTTGGTGAAGGAGTAGAGCTCACCCTTTGTTCTATCATCTACAAAAAGTAGCTGCAGCTAACCATTTGTTGGTGGCATGGGCTGTGGGGAGTACTGGTTTGTGGCCCTCTGCTCCCATAATGAAAATAAGGTCTAGTAACTATATTGTAAAAAAAAAAAAAAAAATAATAATAGTCTAACTATAGTGACATTTTTGGCTGTCTACCCAACAACCATTTCCTTTTTATTCCTTGCTAAAAGAATCCTGATTTTCTTCGGTATCTAAGAGCTGCCTGGAGAAAAGTTGATTTCTCCCGACCTAGGGAATGAATCTTAAAAAAAAATCTTTCATTTTTTAAAATGCTTCATTTTGAAATAATTTGACTTAAATTCTAAACTCCAAAAAAATGCAAAATCCAAAACACTTCTGTTCCCAAGCCCTCTGGATAAGGGATACACTCAACCTGTATTTCATTGTTCAAGTTGTCCTAGAATTTGCTATTGTCCTATATTTGCCAAAAGCTTGTTTTTACAAGCTGTCTTCTATATCTTTTTGACATGCCTCCATTACTTTTTGAGCATTTCTTTATTTTCTGGCACTGTTAGAAGAGACAACTAGGAGATGGGGCTGAGACCAGATGCAGGGGCTTAAAGATCAGGTACAGATGTTACAATAAACAACTTCTAAGCAGAAGCTACCTAGAGGGGCTGATAACTGCAGGCCAGAACTGGCTTCGACTTGCTTGTCAGCTATCTCTGCCCTCTTGCATGAACTTTGACTAATTATAATATGATTTACATTGTGGTTTTAAAATTTCTCTGCCCTTGAAATCACTATGACAGTTCCAAGACAACCATATAATATATGAAAATGGGAGGGAACCCAATTCTAGAAATTACTACCTAAATTATTAGTAAAAGCCAACCCCTCTGGTGTTGAATATTCCTCCCTTCAATCACTAAGACTACAAAAGATCTAAAACCACTTCCTTTCAGTGAAGCTGCTCTCTTTTGAGCCTACCCACTCTCCTCCCTAAGACTGTACTACTTTTGCTTTTAATAAAAAGCTGTCGCTTGCTTGGCTTATGTGGTGCATCCTGAAATTCTTTTCCCCACTGAACATCAAGAACTTGGAAAAATCTCCACTTGGAGGCAGGTAAAAACACCACATAATATTCCAGCTCATCTTATATTTTGTGTGCTCCAATGCCTAGAATTAGCTATTTCTGCAGAGTACCTTAACTCTTTTTACTGGAGAAAGTTGTTTAGAAAGCAAGATCAGAGCTTCAGGAGTATTTATTACTACTGGGGTATTATTATTGCTTCTAGGCCCTCTAAATAGAACAAGCTGAGGAAATATATGTACATTCTCATACACATTAACACAAATCTATATCTATTTATATATTTTTAAACCATGAGTGCATGCTGATAATTCCAATTCCTACCTAGCAGCATAGGATTCATCCTAGCCTGCCCTCTTTTTGTATTTTGTGACTCATTTTTTCTGATAGTGAAAATCTTGGCTCTGATTACTGGCAATGTATTTACTAATTTGCTCAATCCTAAAATACACTATAAAATAGTATCAGAATCTTTATTAGCCTGAGCCAATCATGTCCAATTCAATTCCCTTTGTGAGTTATTGTTTAGAATTGACCACACAATTATGGTCAATGAGGTAAAGAAGTCTGCTGGGGGCTGCTTCTGGGAAACTTTTATAATAGGTAAAAAGGGACCCAAGGATGTTCTGCAAGTGATGACTAGAATGATGATGGCCATCTTGCCATTTCGCGGTGAGGGAATCAAGACTAAGAGGGTGAGCCATAACACTAAGTATGGCAGAGAAGACAGAAATAATCTAAGTCTTTTATGATTATGAGTCACTTATTAATGGGTCCTAGAATGTCCCTTCTTTGGGCCTTCTATGTGAAAGAATACATTTTCCTTACTGTAAAAGTCACTTCTGCTTGTTTTTGTTTTTCACAGTAGAAAATGTCCTACCTAATAAGATAACATCCTAAATTTACTATTCAGAAAAGGTTTCATTTCCTCTGCAAGTAAAAAACAAGCTCTCAATTAGGGAACTAAACACAGTTCTACTACAGAAACAGAAATATGAGTTCTTCTATGGTTAATGACGTCTTTAAGGTAGGAACATGTACACTTTCAACAACAAAAGGTTCCAGTGGCCCTATAGGGACAAGGCAAGAAAAGAACAAAAAACAAACAAAAAAACAATGAAAAGCATTTAAAAGTATTACTAATTAAGACTCAGAAAATTATTTTAAACAAAACTGTTCAAAAATTTTATGATTTTATATTTCTGAATCTAAGTTCACTTCCAAACATGACTTTCTATTTGTAAGGAAAAATTTCCCAATTCTCATTTTCAGATTATAACGGAGAAAACAACTAGGTGTTCTGATGAATGGTTAGTAACTCTAGGTTTCAGTTACAGCCTTGGAAGCTTTAGAACATGAAGTAACTGAGGCTCATATGTATATACCGTAAAGCAAATGTAAAATTATTACTCACATGATATTGATTTTTGTTATTGGTGCTATACTCTATTATGCCATCTGTTTTAGCGTGGAAGCTCTAAAAAACCAGGAATAAAATCTGCTCCTGAACTTAGAAAATCAGAACTGATTCAGGGCTTAATAACCAAAACAATTCCAGGGATATGTTAGTCATTTCAAACTACTTAAAATGAGTCCTAGAATACTTATATAGTTTGTTTCTATTTCTTATATGAGTTTAGAAATCCCAAAATTATTCTGCTCCCTCTCTTGTAGAATTTTGAATCCAGATGTTAATCCTGACTGAGAAAAGAATGCCACTGACAGACCAAAATGAGCTTATAGGTCAGCTGTCACTTTAATAAATACTTAATGAAAATAGATCATATATGTTAAATTAAAATGCAAATATACATATGCAAATATTAACTAAAGCTATACTTAAAATTATAAAATTAATCCTTCTACTTTAGATTATTGAAAAAAAATTGCCGTCAACTATCTAAGGTCCACATTAAGTAAAGCTAATTCTTTATAAATAAGATATTGAGGCCAAACAGGGCATCAGTATCAATTACTTTATAAATAAGACATCAATGTTACACACTGATACTTACAAAATTCGTTCCTTTTTCAGTTTGGTTACCTTTACTTGTAAACCTGAAAAGTAAAAAGAAAAAAAACAGTATTTTATTATTTCTAAAGAAGTTATCTAAGTTCTTTTATGGGGCAAATGCTATACTGTTAAGTCACTTCTGCTAGTCTCTGAATAATGAACCAGGTCCCATTAGTATGTAGAGAGTATTCCCTTTACTTACACCCTGAGGTCACAAAAGTATATCTGCAACATTTTTGCTTTTAGTCTATCATATGACAGCCAAGTGGAATGAAATTTTCCCCACTTTGAGTTATTTCCTTTCTAATAGCAGGGGCAAGCATATAATTAGAAGTTCACTATAAATGAAAGTCTATGTTCTGACACAGCCTATGTATTTGCTCACAGCAATGGTGTTTATGTAGGCTCAAATCTTCTGGGATTAAACTAGATTGTGGCAGGAAGTCCAGGATTAGGAGCAAAATTGCTTACAGATAAATACTTAACAAAGGACACTAGTGTTTTTCTCTCAAGATATCTGTTACATGTATTTTTAATTTTAATTAAGTCTGACACAAAACATCAGAGAAGAGTGGGAGTCAGGTAGTTATTGAGAAGAAAGCAAGCTGATAGACATTGAAACTGCAAGGAAGGATATAGAGAAAATAGGGTGACATTTCTAATTTACATGAAAAGTAATTAACAAAAGAAGAAAAACAGTCAAACACATGTGAAAATGCATATAACATCACTAGCAATGAATATAAATGCAAATCGATACAATTACTTAACAAAATTGTAAGAATCATAATACCCAATATTGATTAAAGTGTCAAAAACTATACTCCCATACTTTGCTGAAGGTACTGTAAATTGGTTTGATTCTTTTGGAAAGCAACTTAGCAATATGTCAAGTCTTTTTCATCGGTATCTCACTTCTTAGATTCTAACCTTTAAAGAAACTCAGTCATAAAAAATAAGTAACAATTTTATAGCAAGCAAAATACTCAAAGGCACAATCAAGTAAAAAAAAAAAATTTTTTTTTTTTTTTGAGACAGAGTCTGATTTATCCAGGAAATCTGGATATTGTGGAAAAATAAAGGCTATGGAGAACTTTTTTGGTGTTACACCTTTGCCCTATATCTCAAATTTCACCTCTAGGAAATGTGCAACTGATATGACACATGACACATTTTACCGTCAATTCTATGGCCTATGATTTGAGTAAATAAAACGTTAAGAATAAGATGGTGAAGTAAATGTTACAGATAAACCTGTACTCGAATGTTCACAGCAGCTTTATTCCTAATAGCCAAACGTTACAAACAACCCAAACATCCTTCAACGAGTGAACTGTTAAAAAAAAAACCAACCCAAACATTGGTTGCATCCATGTACCACATATGCTACCGAGCAATAATAAGGAATGAACTATTATCGATAAGTGTATCAATTTGGATAGATCTTAAGGGAATTATTGCTGAGTTTAAAAAGCCAATTTCCTAAAGTTACATTCTGTATGATTCCACTTAGACAACATTCTTGAAATGACAGCACTGTGGAGATCGAGAACAGATTATGGGTGGCCAGAGGTTGGAGGGATAGGCAGAAGAAAGGTGGCTGGGGATTTAAAAGAGTGGCATGTGGGCTCCTTGGTGGCAGTCACAGGAATCTATACATGTGATTAACTTGCACAGAAACAAATACACACACACACACACACACACACACACACACACACACAAGTAAACACATCTAAAATTGGTGGAATTTGAGTAAGGTTAGTAAATTTTATCACTATCACTTTCTCAGTTATGATAATTAACTATAGTTATACAAGAAGATGCCACCATTGAAGAAAAACGTGTAAAAGGTATACAAAAGCTTTTTGTATTATTGCTAACAACTACGTGTGAATCTACAATTAGCTCAAAGTACAAGCTAAAAAAAAAAAAGCTAAAATGGAAAACTATTTGCCCCCTTGGAGCTTTGAAACACTATTAAAATATAAAACATAATAAAGGGAAACTTATCTTTTACAAATTAAAAATAAAAACTGGTATTATCTTTTCATTTTTAAAAATCTTTTCCATCTGTCAAGTTCCTAGCCTGAGAAGCTTTCTTCTCTTTCAGGTAATGATGACAAATTCATGAGACCTTGAAAGTGCTTGGTAAAGCATCAACTCATTCTTGAAGAATTATGAAAAGAAGAATTTGTGACCCTACTAGGCCAAAAACTAGAGTCAGCAGTTTTTCCCTCTTCTTCCCTTCCCAAAACGTGTGAAAATTTACTTGTTGACAGATTTCATTGTTTTTAATTTTGGCTGACTTCTAAAAATCAGGTCTGCTTTTAGAAGTGAAAAGTGCAGCCAAAGATGAAATGGATTCTTGCCATGAACCATTTTAAGAAAAAAAAAAACAATAAGATAGAAAATCCATATAAACTTCAAAAGAAAATTCTTGGGAAATATGGAAAGAACTACTCTTTTATCTCGCAAGCATTCAACACCTGTGAGGCATTTGTTCTGTCACGCACATCAGCCCTGAAACAGGTTTATGTGTATATCTATGTGTGTATGTTTAAATTTTAGCATTTGCTATTCATCAAGTCAATTAGGCATCTACAATTAGAACCTCTATAAAGTGTGCTTTAATCCTGCTCCACACCCAACGGAAGGAATGAGGCTATACAACAATGCAGCTCCTGTATGAACAGGTAGTCTGTTCAACAAAGTATCAAGGATTGTAACACTGGCAACCTGAGATACCTATTGAGGAAAGTGTTCAAAAGACCAAGTACTGTACTACAATTAACCCTACACCCACTCATATATGAATTTTGGAGGAAATGAAACAATTAAAGGCCTGTATGTGTAGTTATAATAAACCAAACAAATTTAAGAGTTCAGGAATGAGGCAATAATTCAACTTGTTATACATAAACAAAAATCATTGCTATGTTAATTCTTACTTATTTTAGTTCTCTACCTAGAACAAACCATATGTACTATATGTACTGTTAAACAAGTTATTTATGGTTTTGAATTATAAAAAAGCCTAACATCATCTTTCTTGACAAGAAGTGGCTTTATATATATAAATCAAGTAATTTAACTTCTACCAAAAATACTACCACTGCTAGTATTTCTATAGTTGCCTAATAAATTATTTCAATTTCAAAGTATAAACTCTTGTCTTTATAAGATGCAGCCAAATTTAAGATGTGCTCACTTTAAGATTTAATTATCTCAAAATAGGTAAATTTTTTTGGTGGATTTCACTGAATTTACAGATGTAAATTCAAATGAAAAAATAACAGGCATGTGAGTTGCTGATAGCATTCTTAATGATAAATGGGACATTGATATTATGGATCAAAATTACATGCAATTCCTTTCATTGTTAATTTTTATAGTCTTAATATAAATGTACTCTTTTTGGAATTTTTGACGAAACATCTGAGAAAATAAATGGAGCAATCTAAAACTGAATCAAGAAATATTTATCCTGTCATATTAGAGCCTTTATGCTCTCCCACTCCTTCAAAGGGGTTTGAATTTTGCCCCCTAAAACCTGCCTATTTTTCTATGAAACTGATTGCCATGTTTATCAGATACAGAAAATATAACAGCTGAGATGCTGATGGCAAAACCTGGCATGGACAAGGGGCCATTTATTTAAAAAGTGGTGTTCTAAAAACTAAATATTCTAAAATTTGATTACCTGTGTTTTTAATAATAAACCTGATACTGCAAAAGATTTTAAAATGCAAAAAATCTTGTACGCAATTGAATACACATTATGACTTCTAAAATTTAAAGAATTCTGAAGTTTCTATTAAATTCTAATAAAACCACCTGTTAATTCTGAACTCAAAGCATAAAAACTCTATGTTAACAGTAATAATCTGTGTTTTACCCCTATACTAGCAGCATTTGCCACAAAAGGACATAAGACACTGGAATGAACAATCATGAAGGGATACAATTATTCTAAAGAGAAAAGATACAAAAACTAGGTGACAAGTGTCTCCAGAATTCTTCAACAAAAATGGTCCGGTTTGCATATTGCTGTTCTTCAACAGAAGTTGGGAAACTTTGTTTATTCTTTCTTAGTTTTAAAAGAAATGTATGTAGCTTATACTGGGATCAGTGCACAGTGCACATACTGTCATGTTTTCCCATCATTTTATTATGTTTTGGTTAAATGAAGCAAAAAAAAAATCTAAACACATATAAATGCATGTAGGTATTCAGATGCATGTAAGTTCCTATGGATAGATTTACATGGCTAAGTAACAATTATATATCTCAAGTACTACCATTCATAACATTTCTCTTTTGTTTTTTACTGACATGAAGCTTTAAAAGTAATGAGTCAATTTAGATTCCCATATATACTTCAAAACCTGCAAAGTCCAGACAAGTCCATGTTTGATGTCTTTCAAATAGCTTCTTATACCGGTTTTTCCAAGTGGATCCCCCACCTTCTTAAAAAAATTAAGTTCCCTTCAGGCATGTCTTTGAAGTTATCACAAAGAGGATCTAATTTTATATGGAACTATGTGGAACATTTGACACAGGCATGGCCCAAACCGAGTGTTTTTAAATGACACATCATTTTTAAAAACTAGTGCTTATTCATTTAATACCTTTAAAAATCCATAAGTGATTTGAAATTGGGAAAGTGGCCTGATCAATAGCTCATCAGCTCAAACATATATCCAATACCTAATGTTCACAGACACATGGATATTAACCATATACACCAACAATTGCTATATTCCTCCCTTAATGTTTTCCAGGGTATACAAACTACCTTTTCTGGGAACATGATTACTATTAGAACATAGCCATGAACAGTACACAATTTAAAAGAATTATCTACTATATAACATCTGTGAGTTTCATATATTCTATAATTTGATGAATATGGCATATTATTCTTATCAAAGAATATATTATTTATTTTCTTGACACCTCCTCATCATAAAATGGGGGTCTCATGAAGATCCTGTTTAACACCAAAGAACATGAAGGAATCTGTCAAATATTTTATCTCTGTTAAATTAAGAACCTAAAAATAAAATTGGCCTAGTTTTTATATGGGTATGTATAAAAATTCTGAAATGATGATTAGTTATGACATGAAAAAATAAGTAGTTTAGATAAATACAATAGCAAAAATAAGCCAGATATAAAATAGTATGTACAATGACCACAACAATAAGCTACGTGCATTTTTTTTAAAACTAGGAAAGAAAACACAAAAACCACAAATGTCATTCTTGTAATGATTTATTTTTCCTTTCCCAACTTTCTAGAATATTATCTAAAAATAAAAAATTTAAAGTGAATGGGTAGTAAAGTATTTCAGGGTTTTAGACAGGCACAAAATTTAGATATTTTCATATTTCATGGATTTTTAAAAACTGAAGTTCAGGAAAATGTTCCATTGATCTAGCTCTAAACTATGCAATTCATTTAGATGTCATTTGCTGATTTCTTACTGTGTGCTATGCACTTTTATCTACGGGGATATAAAGATGAGCAAGATAGGGACTCTGCATAGTAAAAATTTAATGATCTTCTTAAAACCAGTTATAAAACAAGAAAGTAATTATTTGAAGGATGAAGAATTTAACCATATGCTTAAAGATGGCTGAATGCTAATTCCCCTCTATGAATGTTTAATAAAAATCAAGTATATCTGGTCCTATTTAAATTATTTCAAAATATTGTATGTGCTTCACTTTAGGTCACAAAGAATAAAATTTTTTTTATATTACATACAAATAACATTCCTGTAATAGTTTAAACTTGAAGTTGTTCTTACTGGTAAACTTACATGCTGGGATCACAGTATTATAAAACAAAAGGAAGCTACAGCTTCTCTTCAATGGAAGTTGGAAGACTATTTCTTCCCAGTTTTAAAAGAAGTACATGTAGCTTATTACACTGTTATCAAAACATAGTGTCTGGTATCTTACTAATTCTGCTATCATTTCATTATGTAATTATACTGTATAAATATTTTCCTAAAGAAAATGAATACAACTGCCAAAAAAACCCATCATGTCTTCTTCAGTGTTGTATCCTAAGTACTGCTACCATGCCTGGCATATACAATTCAATAACTTTTTACTAAATGAATGACAAGTCAGTACTAAAACTCAGAATCCTTCCTCAATGTTTTATAGTAGAACTTCTACGGGTAAATAGTGTAGTCAAGTGAATTAATTTAAAACATTCATATCTGTTCCTGGACATATGGCCATTTTATTTATTTTTTAATTAGAGACAGGGTCTTGCTCTGTCACCCGGGCTGGAGTACAGTGCATGATCACAGCTCACTGCAGCCTTTAACTCCTGGGCTCAAGTTAAACAATCCTCCTGCCTCAGGCTCCCAAGTAGCAAGGACTATAGGCATGTGCTACTATACTCAGCTATTTTTATTTTTAATTTTTTTTTTTGTAGAGATGGGGTCTCACCATATTGCCCAGGCTGGTTTCAAACTCCTGGCCTCAAGTGTTTTTGTCCCAACTTGGCCTCCCAATTTATTTTAAAATTAGATCTTTCTTATTAAAAACAAATTTGAATTTCTATTTTTTTTAATATTTAAAGTCAACTAATCTGTCTTAGATATAAACAACTTTATGAAAATTGACAGGAAAAAGGTCCAAAACTCAAGAAAATAATCAATAAATTATATAGACAGTTCATAGAAAAAGCAATACAGGCCGGGTGCAGTGGCTCACACTTTTGGAGGCCAAGGCAGGAGGATCATTTGAGGCCAGGAGTTAGAAACCAGACTATGCACCATAGTGAGACCCTGCCTCTACAAAAAATAGAAACACTAGCTGGGTGTGGGGGCATGCCTATAGTCCCAACTACTCAGGAGACTCAAGCAGGAGGACTGCTTGAGCCCATGAGTTTGAGGTTGCAGTGAGCTATGATGCCACTGCACTCTAACCTAGGTAACAGAGTGAGACTCTGTCTCAAAAAAATATAGAGAGAAAAAAGAAAAAGCAATGCAAGTCACACTTAAACATAAGCAAAGATGCTTAATCTCATTTATAAAGAGAAATACAAATTAAAACTACACTGAAAAAATCAATAGGCACATTAATCAAATGCAACATAAGATGTCATTTAGATACAGATTTGAACAAACCAACTATAAAAAGACATGTGACATAACTGGGAAAATTTCAACTCTATCATCTAATATGTATTAGCTGATATTAAATAATTTGTTTTGCTAGTGTGACAACAGCATTTTTTGTTGTAAAAAGACCATCGAAAATATTGAAGTACAGCAGTTTCCCATTATCTGCAGCTTCACTTTCTGTGATTTCAGTTACCTGCACTCAATGATGGTCCAAAAATATTAAATAGAAAATTCCAGAAATAGGCCAGGTGCAGTGGCTGATGCTGTAATCCCAGCACTTTGGGAGGCCAAGGGGGGGAGGATTGTTTGAGGCCAGGAGTTCAAGATCAGCCCGAGCAACACAGGAAGACCCCATCTCTAAAATATATGTTTTTTAATTAGCTGGTGTGGTGGTGCACACCTATACCTACTTGGGAGGCTGAGGTTGGAGGATCACTTGAGCCCATGAGTTGGAGGATGCAGTGAGCTATGAACATGCCACTGCACTCCAGGCTGGGGGACAGAGCAAGACCTCGTCCCTAAAAGAAAAATTCCAGAAATAAACAATTCACAAGTTTTAAATGGTGCACCACTCTGAGAAGTATAATGACATCTCACAATGTCCCGTCCAGTATGTGACTCATACCTTTTCCAGTGTATCCATACTGTATATGCTATGTGCCCATTTTAGTCACCTAGTAGCCATTTGGTTATCAGATTGACCTGTTGCAGTTTCGGTGCTTGTGTTCAAGCAAACCTTATTTTACTTTTATTACGGTATATTGCTACAGTTGTTCTATTTTATTGTTAATCTCTTAATATCCCTAATTTATAAGTTAAACTTCACTGTAGATACGTGAGTATAGAAAAAAACATAGTATATATAGGGTTCAGGACTATTTGCGGTTTCAGGCATCCTCTGGGGTGTTGGAACATATCCTCCTTGAATAAGTGGAGATTATTGTTATTTATAGATGAAATTATGTCAAGGACTTCAAAATAACTAAGTGGAAAAGGAATAGAGAAGTACATGGAATATATGTAAAACAAGATTGGCCATGTACTGATAATAGTTGAAGCTGAGTGACAGGTATATAGGAATTCATTAACTTTCTTAACTTTTATATATGTGTAAAATTGCCTAAAATAAAAAAAATCTTAAACCTTGAATGAAAAAAAGAACCTATAGCCATACTTTAGAAAACAATTCTGGAAGAATACACACACAAAAAATAATAAAACTGGTTACCTGCTTGTGTGTGTGAGGATAACTTCTCACTGCGTTCTGAAATTTTTAGAAAAAAGCTAAAACTAAAAAGAAAAATTAATGGATAAAACAATAATAATGACATTCCACTGATACCTCAATTTCTAAATGAACACTATTGCACCCTGATCGTACCACCAATTACATATGCTAAAAGAGGACTTTAACAGAAACATAGATCAGCATATTCTAGCAAATAGAGCATAACAGAGCAGTAAAGGATGCAGGTGAGACCAGAGGTAGCTAAACTCCAACCCTTAACAATAAAAAAATTAAAGAGAGTTTCTAATGTCCACATCAGGTAGTAAGCCAAAAATTACAATTAAGAAATGGAGTTTTGGGAAAGTTGGAGAATACAAAATCAACACATAAAAATCAGTTGTATTTCTATACACTAACAATGAACAATCCAAAAAGGAAATTATGAAAATAATTCTATTTACAGTAGCATCAAATGGACACTTAACAATAAGCTTCACCAAGGAGACAAAAGACTTGTACACTGAAAACTATAAAATATTGCTGAAAAAAATTATAGTAGACACTAATAAATGGAAAGATATTCCATGTTCATGGATTAGAAGACTTAATTTATTAAGAAGTCAACACTGTACAAAGCAATCTATGGATTTAATGTAATACCTATCAAAATCCCAATGACATTTTTTAGAGAAATAGAAAAATGTGCCTTACAATTCATATAGAATCTCAAGGGACCCAAAGAGCCAAAACAATCTTGAGAAAAAACAAAGTTGGAGGTCTCACACTTTCTGATTTCAAATTTTACTACAAAGCTACAATAATTAAAACAATGTGGTACTGCTACACAGACAGACAATGGAATAGAATGGAGGCCAGAAATAAATCCTCACATATAGTTGAATGATTTTCAACAAGGGCACAAAAACCATTCCATTTATAGTAGAAATGGAAAATCTTTTCAACAAATAGCACTGAAAACAATGGATATCCACATACAAAAGAATGTAGCTGGACCTTTACCTTACACCATATACAAAATTTAACTCAAAATGGATGAAGGACTTATATGTAAGAGGTAAAACTATAAAACTTTTAGAGTAAAACATAAGGAAAGAGCTTAGTCACACACTGGATTTGAGAATGATTTCTTGGGTATGACACCAAAAGCATAGGCAACAACAAAAAAATTGGACTACATCAATCTTTAAAACTTCTATGCATCAAATGAGACAATAAACACAGTGAAAAGGCAACCCACAGAATGGGAGAAAATATTTGCAAATCATATATCTGAAAAGGGGTTAATATCCAGAATACATAAAGAACCTCTACAAGTCAACAACTAAAAACCAAACCACCTGATTAACAAAATAGGCAAAGGACTTGAATAAACATTTATCTAAAGAAGATATACAAATGGCCAATGAGCACATGAAAAGATGCTCAACGTGGCTAATCATTAAGGAAATGCAAATCAAATCCACAATGAGATACCAACTCACACCCATTAGGATGGCTATCATCAGGGTATAACCAAAAGAATTGAAAGCATGGGCTTAAAAAAGTATTTGTTCATTATTTACATTATTCACAATAGACAAAACATGAAGGCAACCCAAATAATGTCAACAGATGAATGGATAAACAAAATGTGGTATATCATTCAGCCTTAAAAAGGAAGAAAATTCTGACACATGCCCAGCATGAATGAACCTTGAGGACATTATGATATATTAAATAAACCAGTCACAAAAGGACAAATACTATAGGGGGTTCCACTTACATGAGGTATCTAGAGTAGTCAAATTCGTACAGACAAAAAGTAGTATGGTGGTTGCCAGGGGCTGGGGAAAAGGGAAGAATGGGGAGTTGTTGCTTAATGGGTACAGTTACAGTTTTGCAAGATGACAAGAGTTCTGGAAATACATGGTGCTGATGGTTGCACAACAATGTGAATGTATTTAATGCCACTGAAGTGTACAATTAAAAATGGTTAAATGGTAAATTTTATGTTATGTGGATTTCACCACAATTTTTTAAAAAGCAACCCCCTCCTCACCACCAAAAAAGAGAAGGAAATGAAGAATTTTCTAAGATTTCTTGACCATTTTTCTCCTGTTTGTTATGTTGGTCATTCCGTTTCCTTCTAGAGATCAGCAGTTTAAAAAAACCATAAGGGGGATAATAAAAACTAAACAGTTATGTGAATCTTCTGTTAACAGTTTTTTGTAGTATCCCATTTTCCATAACCGGGATGGTTCATAGCAGGCATTGATAATACATTGAGATTGTTGCTTCAAAATGATAGTAACTATCGCTTACTATGTGCCAGGTACTCTTCCAAATACTTTACATATATTAAGTTATTTAATATCAGGTAGGCATTATTAGTATCTTTATTTTATAGATGAGGAATCTGAGGCACTATCAAGTTAGATAACTTGTACAAGGTTACCACCTCTATTCAAGTAGTGGAGATGGCTTTCAAACACTGACAGATCCAGAATTCCAGAACTTAACCACTACAGCACATGCCTCTTTCTCAACAGCTCTACTCACATCTACTCCCAATCAATGGAAGTAGGCACTCAAGATGAAAGTTTTATTTTATTTACTTATTTCTTTTGAGACAGAGCCTTTTTCTGTCGCCTAGGCTGGAGTGTACTGGTGCAATCATATCTCACTGCAGCCTTGAACTCCAGGGCTCAAGCGATCCTCCTGCTTCAGTTTACCGAGTAATTGGGACTACAGGCTCATGCTACCACAACCAGCTAATTTCTAAAAATCTTTTCTGTAGAGACAGGGTCTCACTATGTTGCCCAGGCTGGTTTCTAATGTCTGGCCTCAGGCGATCCTACTGCCTTGGCCTCCCAAAGTATTTGGATTACAGGTGTGAGCCACCATGCCTAGCCTACTCAAGATTAAAGCGTTAGACTTAATCCTAAAGACAAGGTAAAATGACAGTCTCTTCAGCATAGCACATACTGTTTTACTTAATCTACATCTATCTACATTTCTAGCATCATATCTTATCCACCTCCCCAATAAACTACCATCTCCCACTCCATTTACTCTTAGAATGATACCAAACTGTCTATAGTTCCTTGAATAAGATAAAGCTTTTAACTCCAAACTTTTGCATATACTATTTTCTCTACTCAGAAAATTTCCTCCTCTCCTCCCGCCATCTTCTTTGCCTAGCTAAAATTAGACTTATTCAGTTCTAAAGTCTGGTCTGACAGTAAACCATACACGACCCTTCTTCCTTTATGTTTCCAGATAACATGATACACTACATTAAAATTCTAGACTAGAGGCTCAGGAGGCCAAGGCAGGAGGACTGCTTGAGGCCAGGAGTTCAAGACTAGCTTGGGCAACATAGTGAGACTCCATCTTGACAAAAAAAAAAATTTTTTTTTTTTAAATTAGCCAGGAGAAGTTGCTCTCACCTGTAGTCCCAGTTACTTGGGAAGTTGAGGCAGGAGGATTGCTTGTGCCCAGGAGTTCAAGGCTGCAGTGAGCTATGATCGCATCACTGCACTCCAATCTGGGCGATAAAAGAATTCTAGACTAGAAATTCCCTTAAAACTAGCACTACTTATGATTCATTCTTATTCACAAGGTATGGCACATTGTAAGTGCACAAAAAATATGTCTTTTACAAGTGTCTCCAAGTATACTGGGGTTTGAAAGAATACTTTTGGTATTCATATTTCAGAACCCATTGATTAATGATGAGATTATCATCATGAAGTTCTTCCTGAAATTAAATTTACCATGGGAAAGTGCCAAAACAGACCCACATACTACACTTTGGATTCAGGTGGATTACATTTTAATGGCACTCCAATGTAACGGTAAAGCTATAAAGCACTGCAGTATTAAACCTATCAGTAATCAAGAAACAAATGGAATCTGAAGCATTTCCCACACATGGGAGAAGTGAATTATATTAAAGTTACAGAGTTAAAGTATATTAAAACTTAGTATCAAATCTTGAGCTTAGCTTTAAAAGTAAACTCCTTTGTATGGAGTACCTTTAAACACAAATAATATTCATATACTCATCCCAACCATAATTGCTTGATCCTCTGCACATTTATTACATTTCATATAAACCTTTTAGCTCTTATTTCATTGTACTGGACTTCTCTGCTTACATGACTCTATTAGACTGCAGGATCTTTGAAGGTAAACTGCCATTCACTTTTGTATCTCACTGCTTAGCAGCAAACAGATTTCTCCCAAAGTTGTTTGTTAAATGACTTAAATAGCATTCTTACATCTATAAATAATCCTGCAAATAATGTTACAAAAGAAAATTGTGTTTAGAGGCTAAGTAACTTGGCTGAGATCACAGAGCAAGTAGGATAATGAAATCAGAATTCAAATCTAGGTCTTCAGTCAACAAATTTTATACTTTTTCTACTACCTCATACGTAGTAGCACAAGTAACTACAGGTTGTACAAGAAGTAAGTCCTGTAGTAGTTATCTGTAGCTAAAAAGCAACAATTCAACCCTAAAAATGAATCACAAAAAAACTACAAAAGTAAATGTCCTTTAAAAACAAGATCTTTGAACTTAAAGGCCAATTCTTCCATTTATAAATATAAAAAACCGTCATACAAAGTTAGTTATTACTACAATAGTCTCAACAAAATACTGCTATAGGTATTTAAGATTTTTACCTTGTACTTCTTTATCATGACACTCTTTTAGTTTTGTCCAAAGTTCCTTAAAGTCATTAGATATATCTGCAGAACTAGGGCTTCCACAACTGCTTCCAGAGACGTTCATCTTGCTTAATAATACACTCCACACTTCTGTTTGATCAGTATTTTCTGACCTTTTCTGTTACATTATATAGGTATGAAGTTGTCTTTGTACAGTTGAAATATCTGAAATGACAGATTGCAACATAAATGAATCGTGCATTTATCTTTATGCAATTTGAAGTCAGGATGAAACACAAACTCAAGTTCTCCTTATTTACCTACAATTAATTGTTCTGTGAATTTGGAAAGAGATGGGAGACAGTGAGGAAAGATGATTTTGATGAGAAAAGCCCTGCTTTCAGTTGTTTGGGCTGTATATAAGGTAAATGTTCAGGCAAATTTTCTCTTATTCCTCCAAGAAAGGAGTAATTATCTAAATTATACAAAACTGAAAGGATTCAGAAATTGAAAGGTTCATAATTATTCATGGTCAGAACTGATTTACTATTATAAAAGAACTTATTGCTCTTTTAACTTTTGAATTGATGTGGAGTACAAAAACATACTTAACCAAAAAATGAAAAACATTCTGAAATATTCTTTAGATTAACAAGCCTCCAAATATACGTACACGTTATAAAAAAGACAGATGATTGATGTATTAACGCAGATGAGAACCTGTGTAACTTTCCAAAACAAAAGAAGTTAGTAACATATAGACACAGTAAAGATCTGTGAATACAGAAACAGCTTATATTTAGAGGTACAAGACAATTAAGAATAAAGCTACTTTATGCCTCTCTCACAATAAAGGTGAATGATTATGTTTATTACTTATATAACTCTTGAAGGAAGTAACAGGCTCTTAAGACGTTCAAATGGATTAATAAATATTTTAATGTCTTTTTAAAATGAAATCATTAAGTAGCTACCATTTAAAAAGTAAAATGATTAGCAAGTCTACTAAACCTCACGTATGGCTCCTTAGCCAATGCTATACCACTGCTAATGAGTGCCTACACTGATTTAAGTCTCTCTTGTTAACCATTTCTTGAGGTCTCTGATAAAGGAGCTAAAATAAACAATGATAATTCTAAAGGGAGCAAGAGTATGTGTGAAGCCTCTTGGTGAACTGTAAATCATTATGGAAATAAATATACACTTTTATTAAGCTTTTCAAAAATTGCAATTAGCCTTTTTAAAAAATAAATCAGCAAAAACTGAACATGTACTATACTTTAGATGTTAGGGAATTACTGTTAATTTTCTTAGGTATGATAATGATGTGGTCATGTTTTCAAAAAGGTTATCTGTTAAAGGGATATCTACTGAGGTATTAAAGGTAAAGTGACACATTCTCTGGGATTTGCTTGAAAATACTCCAGCTAAAACAAAAAATGGGCATTGGGTGGGAAGATGAAACAAGAAGGGCTGAACTTTGACAACTATTGAAGCTGGGTGATGGATAGGTATATGAGGGGCTAGTTTTTAAAAGCAGGATTGAGTGCACCGCATTAGTACAGCTTTGCTTCCAAAGAGGCTTGCATTCTACTGGTTTTTAACCCTAAATCAATGAGCCTATGTAACAGTCAATAAAACTCACCATTTATTGTTATAGCAAGGATTGTGCTGTTTTATATTCATTATTTTACTTAATCTTCAGAACAACCCTATATAAGACAGGTACTATCATTAATTTCATTTTACAGTTGGGCAAGCAGGTGTAACGAGACTAAATGATTCGCCCAAGGTCACACAGTTAGGACATGCCTACGTCAGGGCTGGGACTCAAGTCATGAGACCAGTTACTACAAAATATCTCTCTCTGAAAAATAAAAAAAAAGCTGGGGAAACTAATTATTTTTATTAAGTAGTTTAAAATAAACGTTTAATTAATGAATAATTTAAGATTGCACAATATATCAATTGAAAACCAATAGCGTAAAATAAACATCCTTTAAGAAAAGTAACTCACCAGAGGTAGTTTTAAAAGTCAAGTGCTTTTTTTAAACCACATTAAAAACTCTTTATCAGTATTGAACTTGCAAATTCTGGCTCACAAAATCCTTTCCCCCTATCCTGCACGCCCAGCACTCTCCGTTGGTATCTCTCCTTGCCATTAAACCGCTATTCGCTGCGTCTTAATCTCTCAGAAACGTACATCTTGCCTCTCAGGGTGCATTCTGGGCTCAAAGGCCTGTAATAACTTAAAACATTTTGGTGCATCCCTTAGCAGTACAAGTCACCACAATGAAGGTGTTTAATAAAATATTTACTGTCCCACCACACGTATTCTCACACAGGTATGGCAAGAAGCACGCCTTGAGTCACACAGGGGACCTAAACAAACTTCAAAGGGCCTCTAGGTAGTCTTCTTACACGAGCAAAGCAGAGGTGCAAGGCCTCTCATCCCAGGGCGCTTCTCCATCAGCCTCTCCAGGCTGCCACGCCGCTTTCGCGTGCGGGTCTGGGGAAAAAGCTCCAAAGTTTAACAGCATCGCTGGCGCGGGAAGCGCGCGTGCGGCGCTCGGCGCATGCGCGGGGCGGGCTCGGCGCTGGGAGGCGCTTCCTCAACGCGCGCGGGAGACCAAAGTACAGCTCGCATCGCGAGCTCGTCCTCCGGCCGGTCCACCTCCACCGACTTTAGCCTGAGCCCAGCCTACTTCCTCACACACAGTCCCAGAGCCGTGCGGCCACCCCCACCCCAGGCGCCAAAGCCCTCGGCTTAGCGCGCAGCTCCAGACCGGAAGTAGCCGCCGCGACCCACCGCTCCGGGTAGGGGAAGGAGATTCCTCTTACTCACAGATTCCAAGATTGCCTCGAGATTCGCGAAAGGTCCAGAAGGGAAGCGGGAACCCTCTGGAGGTGTGGAGGGACGGCTGCTCGCTTTCCTCCTCTTTTGCCCTTTTCCCTCACTGGAGTGCCAAACCGCGGCGGGAAAGCCGCCCCCTCTGGGCAGCCGGCCCTATAAGGCCGGGGGCTGCCGGCCGGGCTCGGAGGCGGCCGGACCCGCCCAGCCGGAGCCCGCGCGACGTCACGCGGGAGTTCCCGTTGCGTCACGCCCCTTCCTCCCGCCGCGTAGCCCGGCGGCGCCCCTCACGCCCCTGCCGAGGGGCTGGTCCGCGGTGCCGCCCTAGGGAGCCGGCTGACCGTGGAGTGGAGCGCCGCCTCTACGCTGTCAGGAGTGGGCCCAGGAGCCTGGCCACCGCCCCGGCGTTTCTGAGATGCGCTGGGGAAAACTCAAGCTGCTTTGTCTGACGAGCATGAAGTCCATGGTGTTACGTAAAAGTTATCTTAACAGTGTGTCTACCTTAAGCATTTTGCAAAGAAAGCATGTGTATGTGACCTGTACCAATGGGGGGGGGTGTTTAAAATTAGCTGATTTGGGAATGGATACGGATCAATTTAACGTAGTTTTCATCCTTGTAGCTGTTACCTAGTGATGTGACCTGACAGGACTGGATGCCGTATATCAAAATGATGTTTATTGGGTTGAGGTTAGATGGAAAGTTTCTGGCAAACCTGAAATGAGAAGGAATCTGAAGCAATCAGCATTATTTGTTGAGACAACATGCTGTTAGGTAATGTTTTTTTTTTTTTAAAAAAAGTAAAATTTTTCTGTAGCTGTTCGTTTGATATTCAAACTGAGAGTATGTGTTCCTATTTTTCTTGATTTCTAGGAGAATCGTTTTTGGAGCACTAGAAATTCCGCAAATGAACAAAATGGAATAAACTAGAATCACACTGTCTTTTAAACCATTCCTATAGTTTTGTGTAATCATTCTAAGACCTGGCCTGGACAAGGGGTAATGCTATAAACGTAAAAGTTTAGTACTTAGAAAATATAAATACAAAGTGTAAAGATAATTTTTCCACCCGTCCCAGATCTTAAAGGATGAATAAATACCATAACTTGCTCCTTGGAATTGTACATGACAAGATGTTTATCTACTATTCTAACATTGCCATAGGAGAGTTGGTATAATGAAGAGAGCTGCCGAAACTTCATTACTCTGTTGTAGCAACTCTCTTTCACTTCCCAATTTTACAAGACTTAATTCGTAACATTTTTAAAAGAGAATGGATGAGAAATTGACCATGCCGTTTCCTATACAACATAGGACGCATTGGCAGAGTGAAGCATGTATAAACGTTTATCATGGAAATGGAGAGTTTTGTTATAAATGGAGAGAACCTATAATCACTTTGTAATTTAACAGCATGCTGAAACAACAGTGTACTTATTGTGCTCCAGAGAACAGCTACCCAAACAGAATAACCTAACCTGTTCCTATGGCTTCTGCCAATGACTCACTAATCCATTTATGCAAGTCCAATCCAAAGAATCATCCTTGACACTTTCTTCTTCCTTAACTCTCATATCCAATCCATCACCAAGTCCTGTCAGTTTTACTTACAGAACATCTAAATTCATCGCCTTCTCTCCATCACTGCCTTCATAGTCCAAGACACCGTTATCTTACCCAGTCTACTGCTAGTCTCCTTTCCATACATATCCACCTAACCAACCACCCCACCTAAACCTTTGTCTTCACTGGTGTTCAAAAAAATTGTGAGCATCTATTCCCAATTCATGTGCATATTTAATTTTAAATTATATACATGTATTGCTAAAAAATGGTACGTGGTCTAATGAGTAAGTTATAGGCTCTGGAGTTAGACCTTCTGGGTTTGAATCCTGCTCTAATACTTCCTGACTGAGTGACCTTGGACTGGTTGCTTTAACCTCTCTTTCTCATTTTTCCTACTTGTAAAATGAGGATAATAATAATACCAACCTCACAGGGTATGAAAATTAAATGAATTAATGCACACTGCTTAGTACAGTATTCAGATACATAATATAGGCTCAATAAAATCTAGCTGTTATTCGTACTTCTGAGCTAATAGACTATAAAACATTTTTAAAAACATTAAAGGATGAGAAAAAATAGAATAAAAATTGAGTATCTTCTCCTCTCCCCACCTTAAATTGTGTCCCCTTTGAAACCACTTTTCTACCCTGCAGCTACTGTGACCTTGAAAAGTAAATGTCACTCTGGTGCTTAAACCCCTTCAGTGGCTTCCTGTTACTCTATGAAGTGACCCTTTGAACTGCCTCTACTATCTCTAGCCTTATTTCCAAACATTTTCTGTCCTCTGGGCTCACAGGCCTTTTAGTGTCTCCTAGGTCATTTCGTGCTGTTGCCTCTGCCTGGAATCCTCCACCAAATCTACCCCGTACTCTTTGCCTGGGTATATACTAATCATCTAACTTGTTTCAATAGTTTCTTCTATTAGATCCTCTTATAATACCATGTACCTCCCCAGCTTACAGTTTTTGCCATTTTAGTTATTTAATTAATCCTGTCTCCCCACTAGACTTAAGTTTTGTGAGGTTAAAAACTATGTCTGATTTTCTCTCCAGGAACTAAAACAGAGCCTGCCACAGAGTCAGTATTTTGTGGATAAATGAATGAATTGGGCATCCCTTGATGAATTCGTGTTTTTATGTAAGTGAAAACTTTTGGATACTTTCAAAGCTCTTAGGTTTTTAAATGAGATTTTATAATGGTCACTTTAACTATGGAAATGGTAGGCATACTGACAGATATTTGCCCCTATTAAGGGCTCCAAGACCCACATGGAATAATTTTGAAGTTCCAAAGGTCTACTGAGAAAATAATGTTTAACAAAGAAGCAGTTATTTTAACTCTTCTAATACTGAGTTTCTTATATTTTATGGCTTAGAAGAGTATTTCCCGAACTTTTTCAGTATCGGCATACTTAGAAAACGAATACTTACATTATGCATTGTGATGAAAAGGTGAGGCTGCTTCTATCTAGAGGGAACAGAATTTGGGACTCCAGCCACCCCAAACCCAGTGCTGCCACCTTCAGGCCTGGGATTTAATGTGCTAACACACCTATAAAACCACTAGGAGGTCCCTGGTTAGGATGCTTGATTTAAAAATTGTGTGATTAAAATGGTAAATTTTATGTTATGTATATTTAGCACACACAAAAATTGTGTGATAGCAGTATACAAACTCTAGGATTCTTAAAAGTAGAATTTTGGAACTCGTAGATTTTAAAATCATCTAACTCAAGCAAAAAACAGTGAAATTCTGCTGATTCTACAATCTGCTTAACTCATCCATCTGACTAGCTAAGTGTTGTGAAGGGAAAATCACCTATCAGGTTAGATAAATCACCTGGTTTCAAACCTCATGCAGGGCATCCATTAATCCTTAGAATAGCTTTTGTTCAGCTCCTTCTATTCCCTTTGTTATCTTCCAAACCTTCACTATTCTTAATCCTCAGGCCTCTATAAGGTATTTTCACTCTCAGCAGACAACCTAGCCTCCTGATTAGACAAGACAGTTGAGATTAACAAGTGTGATCTTCGGAAACTTCCCTTTTTCTTTCTCAACCCTGTGAATTAGGCAATACCATCTTGCAGTTAAAAATACTGCCTAAATCCAATTGCTTTTCACCACCTTCTTTGCATCCACCCTGGTCCAAGCCACCCTCAACCTCTTCTACAGGAATAGCCTCCTTTTTTTTTTTTTTTTTTTTAGTTTTTAAATCAATTTCTTTCTATTTTCAGTCTTTCCCCCCTTACAGTATATTCTCCAACGGCAGTCAGAATGGCCCTTTAAAGTCTGTCAGAATATCACACTCTCCTGCTCAAAACATTCCAGAGTCTTCTCATCATCTTAGAATAAGACCCAAATATACTGTATCATATTCTTTATCAAGCATAAAGAGATACCTCCTAAAGTGGCCAAGTCAGTCATATAGTCTACTTATGTTACCTCCTAAATGTAATTTTGAATTAGCACTTTCCTTTCCATCCTTGTTCTTTTTGCTCTAGTTTAGGCCTTGATATTTCTTACCTAAACAACAGCCTCCCTGCCTCCAGTCTTGTTCACCTTATTGCCTAAAAGTTTAAAATTGGATCCCTTTAAAACTTCATAGAGGACGGGCGAGGTGGCTCACGCCTGTAATCCTAGCACTCTGGGAGTCTGAGGCGGGCGGATCATTTCAGCTCAGGAGTTCGAGACCAGCCTGAGCAAGAGTGAGACCCCGTCTCTACTAAAAAAATACAAAGAAATTAGCCAAACAACTAAAAATATATATATAGAAAAAATTAGCTGGGTGTGGTGGCACATGCCTGTAGTCCCAGCTACTTGGGAGGCTGAGGCAGAAGGATTGCTTGAGCCCAAGAGTTTGAGGTTGCTGTGAGCTAGGCTGATGCCACGGCACTCTAGCCCGGGCAACAGAGTAAGACTGTCTAAAAAAAAAAAAAAAATGTCATAGAAGCCCTTCTTAGCCTTGCACACTCTGTCACACACTTTTGCTCTTCCTCTCTATCAACAGGAAACTGCTTTTACTCCTTCCCTTTGCTGTTTCTTTGTCTTGGCTCATACAATGCTTTTATCTTAGAATTATCTCCATCCCCACCTTTTACACTTCACCTTTCTACTTATTCTTTAAGACTCAGTTCAGGTAGCACCTCTTCTAGTAGACTAACCTAACATCTCCTTTACCCTTCCTACCTGCCTCCTTCCACAAATGGTCCTCATTCTCCCAAACCTCTCAATACATATCTTTATCACTGTGCTTAACACCTTTACACTGTAATTACTTTCATGTTTTTATCTTTAGCTGGGTTGTGGGCTCCTTGCTGTCAGAGACTGTGCTTTCTTTATTCTCAATTTTCCTAGTTCTTACTAGAATCTTAGCACAGCACACTATCTCATAGAGCCACAAAAAAAATTTAAAAGTTCCTAGTAACCACATTTAAAGAAGTAAAAACAGGTGAAATTAATATATTTTATTTAACCCAATTTATCTAACATATTTCAACATATAATCAATATAAAAAGTAATAAGACTTTTAATATTCTTTTTCTTCATACTGAGTCTTTGAAGTCTGATTTGTATTTTACCTTTATAGCACATCTCAGTTTGGACTAGTCACATCATTTCAAGTGCTCAAGGCCACATGTGGCTAGTGGTTACTGTTTTGGACAGCACAGGGTCAGCCTATGTAATCATCTGATGAACAGATGAGATTATGTGATTTAAAGAATGAAGATGAAGCTGGGACTAGGACATGGGTGTCTGATTCTTAGCCTAATGCTATTTCTGCTATTTGTACTGGGCATTTCCCATATCTGTCCCACTCCTCACATCATCCCATCTCCCCACCCCGCAGCATTGAGTACATGTATATTCAGTCACAGAATTAAAAAGTAAGTGGTTAAATTTTTTATGTTTATTTACATAATACTTTCCAGCATCTCTAACATGAACTAGTGCTTTTCTTTCCATACCAATACTGGTAAATGAGTGAGCTGTTATACCTGCAATCAGAACTGTTTCAAGAACAGGGCAGAATGCTGTTTGAGACACAAGAGGGAGGAGCAGCTTTAAGACAAAAGAAAATTATGTCAACTGTCAGAATTTATGCCAACTTAAGTGAACATTTGATTTAATTTTTAAAAATTGTTTATAGTAGTTAGTACATGTTGTTTGTGAGTAGGAGTATACATCAATTAGTGATCTTGCTCCAAGTGCCAAAATGTTTTGTTTATGATTTGAGATGATAGTGCCAAGATTACAGTTAGGTTGAGCAGTTTTATAATTGTTTTAAAAGATGTATTTAACATTCATGGAGGGTGTCAGTATCACAGTATTTATTTTGACAGTATATTAGGTATTCATTTAAGTGCTTATGGTGGACATAAAAGATTATGCATTGCTTTCCAATTAGAAAGATCAGCCTCATGTAGTATGGCCAACTTCCAACTTAGATAAAGAAACTTTATTTATTTTGATGTTTACTGTAGCTACATTGGACTTAATACCGTCTTCATTTCCTTTTATAAGCTATTAAAGTAGTGTTTTGTTTTCTTTTAAACATCATTCACTGAGCATTCATTTCACATTCATTTCACATCAGTAATGGGCAAAAAGTTTTACTGGTATATAATTTGCCCACTTTAGGAGGTATCTTTTTATGCTTGATAAAGAATATGATACAGTATATTCATGGTTGCCTAGGTTTAAATTATAATGTGTTGATAAAAAATATTATTGGTATGTTATTTGTAATATGATTTATTATCAATGGAAAAGGGCATCTGTTTCTTCCATGTCATTTATTTATAGTGCAGTGGCTGTTCAGGCAGTATTTCATATCTATGCATGTGGGTTTATGAAGCCCTGGAATTTTGTTAGGTGGTTAGCCTGTAGACCTTGTCTCTAACACTGGTGCTTTCTTTAAAAAAATTTTATTGAGGTAAAATGTACATATATAATTTACCATCTCTACCATTTTTAGTTGTATAGATCAGTGGTAACAAATACACTTATATATTTTTTTCGTCCATCCTCTTCCCCTTCCACCTCCCTTCTAAGCTTCTGGTAACCGTCAATCTAGTCTCCATTTTCATGAAATCTACTTTTTTTTTAGTTCTCCTGTATGAGTGAGAACATGCAATATTTGTATTTCTGTGCTTGGCTTATTTCACTTAACACAATAGGCTCCAGTTTCATCCATTTTGCTGCAAATTCCATTCTTTTTATAGCTGAATAATATTCCATTGGAACACTGGCACTTTTAAGAACCTCAGAACTTAACTGCTAAAGAGATGATAAAAGAACTTAAGAGTGATCACTTAGACTGTAGAGTAGAAAAGTTTGTTTTATTTTGGGAATATTGAAAAACTAATTTTTATCCAGTAAATAAAATACTACGTTGTACTGTGCACGTATGTGTAATGCTACCATGACACAAGCTGTGAGAATAATATTTATTTACAGTAATGTAAATGGAAAATATTATGAAGAGCTAACTGTAGGAACAAGTCACTGCCATTTAGAGTCTATTAATTAAAGCATTCCTTGGGAGGTTCACAAGAGCAAACACGTTTAATATTCATTGATTTGTCACTTAAAAAAATAATGAATCATGTCTTAAATGGTAATTTTTTTCATCCATGAATTGATGAATTTATTCACTGCTGACAAACAGTTGTGATCTTTAATGTACTTAATGCCTCACAAATTACAGATGTATCTTTAAACACACTGTATGACTTTTTTTCAATCTTTTCCTGTTCTAATTATGCTTGAGAAAAATGGATTTGTTTAAAATACTGGTTTTTCATTCTCCTAATCCATATGTTAGTCTAAAGTTAAGGAAGTTTTGATAGTTACTTTTCCAAAGATAAATTCAAAAATGTTTTATGTTCAAAATTAAGTTCTTAGAGGAGACCCTGAGTTTTAGCCAATACTTTTTCAATTTTAGTTAAGTTATAATCAGAAGTATTAAAAATTTATAGTGAAATTATGTTTTAATTCTCTTCACACTCTTGGTGACAGTTTGTTTTTGTGGACTATTTAAGATGCTAAAGTTGAAATAGGTAAGCTTCCTCTTCTCAAATCTAGTAGACCTAGTAGTAAAGTGACTACGTGCCCTAGCTTCCCAGCCACCCTCCTGATTAATGCCTGTTGTTCTAGCTTAATTATTAATAGGGCTCCCTTTCACTCTCAGAAATGTCCTGGTTTGGGTGATAAATTATGTGGTCAGAAGCTTTAAGGAATTTGAAATGCAAGCTAATAAAAAAAGGAAGATTTAGATGTTCTTTTGTAGTCAGGAGTATTTCCTTCTCATTCCATGTACAGATCTAGCTATATTCTTTTTAAAGATTATAACATAGATAATACAAGCCACAAAAGAATTACCCTTTCTGTTTTATTAATAGTACCTCTGAAATTCCTATGAGTTAAGAAATGGTTTGTTTAATACTTACAGGAAATTCGAGAACAATTAACAATTATAAAATACAAAGTACTTTTCCTACATATCTTTTGAACCTAAAAATAACTGTCATAAAGGTAGAACATGTACGATTTTCATTTTTTCACAGATGTTGATAAATCAGGTGGTTTGACTAGCATTGTATGTACAAACTAGTAGATAAATAGACCCAAGACTTCAACTCCAGTTTTCTGGTACTCTTTTCAGTATACCATGCAGTTTTCAAATAACAGAATCTATATGAATCTTACTCTGTGCTTTTCTACTTTTTATTTATTTATTATTTTTTATTTTTTCCCTTCCATTCCCTTCCTTTTCTACTTTTTAATGTAGAAAATGTTTTTGAGAAAATAGCAAAATAAAGTTTCTGAATTTTGACCAAGAATTATTATTACATAAAGGCTAATTTGTAGTCCTAGTACATTTTTCTATTTACTTCAAGAAGCTTTACATTTTAAGAGGTAACTAAAAGAGCTTTTAAATTTGATAGCAATTTAATTAGTCTCATAAGTGAGGGGAGGAAAACAAACTATGTTCTCTCAGGGTTGGAGTGAAGCACCTATTATAACCATCCCAGTTCATTTTTATTTTAATTTTTTTGCATTAATAAAGTATTTCTTAGTATTTTTAGCACACGTGCTCTTTTACTTGCCTTACAATTGATGTGTACATTTGAGAGATGACTATAAATTGACTTTTAATGGAATTAGCAAAAATGTTTATACTGGCTTTCCCAGCCCTGAGTCGTGGATTCTTTCATGTGCTAAGTTTAAAATTAAATAGACTGAAGGGCCTTGAATTATGTTGTAAACTACGAAGGGACCAGAGCAGGAAGTACACCAAAAATTATGATCATATTCTACAATCAGTGATGGCATATAGCCATATTCTCAGCTTTATGTTACTGTAGAAAGAGTCCTGAGCTGGGAGATAGGACCAGGGTTTCAACCTTGGCCCTATCTCTGATTATCTATATGTTTTCTGGACAAGTCTTATTTCCCTAACTGAAAGATGAGAATATTAAGACTTACTGTGCCCAAAGGGGTTGTTGTATGAATGAAATAATGTATTTGAAATTTCTTAAAGAATTTGGAGACATTTGAAGCAGCTTGCCTGTTGGGAGCAGTATGGCAGAAGGCTTTCCAGGCAGAACTCATGTACAAAGGTTCTGCTGTGGTAAGTCATTGTGAGTTCTGGAAACTGCAAACATATAGTAATGTGTTTGTATAGATTATTATTGGGAAAGATCAGCAGCCCCATCTAATTTGCTGAATGAATTCAAATGTTTAATTCTAATCCTATTGAAAAAATAATTTAAATTTCTCTGTACTTTGGTTGTTTATCAATGAAATGAAGATAATAATATATACCTTGGGGATTTTATAGGATTTGGGATTTTATGAGATTTAATGAGATGTACATATGTATCCAAACAATGTAAGAAATAGTTGTTAATAGTAGATAGATTTAATAGCTACAGCTAATCAGAGAGATCACTCTAATTGCTAAAGTTGTATAATTGTAGTGAAATTGTTTAATTACTATGCAAATTGTGAGAGATGTATAATTTAGAAGGAATTAAATTATAATTTAAGTGCTTTTACATATATTCTCTTTTTTTAGCTTGCCTCTCACCATGAATTTACATATATTATCTTATTTAATTTACATAATTGAGTTTAGGTAAGTCAGGTAGTATTATTATATGATTGTTATTACATTTATTATATTCCAAGGGATTTAGAAAATCATCTAGCTCAACAGCAAAACTGTATAGAAAAGAGGAACTAATTTATTCATTTATTTCAGGAATTAATGGATGTTAGAAATAATTTATTTAACAGTGATTTATGATCTATTCAGCTTTAAGTCAAAGAAAGGAAGTGTTGGTATCAAGCTGATTGTGATCTAAGCTCATTTAGTGAAGACCTGAGTATCTTTGATTCCTGCCTTTGAAAATAGTATCTGTTACTATTGGGCTTTGTTCAGCAGTGTGTGTCCCCACTTTTTGTTGTTTGCCGTTCTCTTCAGTTCAGTTTTCCTATTTCATCCTAATTCAATTCATTAGCTACTTTACCTTCTAAGGAGAGAGAATTATTTGTTTGAAAACTCATATTTAATTATTTTATTTTAACAAAATTCAAGTTAAAAGAAAAGATGATATGCTTTTAGTCAGATTTCTTTTTATTTGCTCCATTTGTCCTTCCCTTTTTCTAAACTAAGTTTATACATTATACAAACAAATATAGTATTTACCTGATGAAAGCACATGACTAAGTTTTTCTGTTTTTAATCTGCATGATTAGAGCCTTCATATAATGTATTCCAAGCTCCAAGATCCCTTTATAGGTTATAATGAATTGCTTCTTGTAACCAGACCCCCTTGGACACAGTCCAAGATAAACTTGTACTATTCAAAATTCTGTGTTTCACTATAATAAGAAGTGTTACTTGAGGATCCAATCTAGTCAGCCTGTTTTTAGTATAATTTTACCAATGTAAAAACTTAATCAAGTCTTAGGATTAATGCTGGACATAAAAGTATTTGCAGAGTACATACTAATGTTCATTTTGCTGCTGTTTGGCCCTTTAAAAATTGGCAACCAAATTGAGGAAATAAATTGTAATTTATTAGAAAATACCTTTCTCACAGAAGATCAAGTTTCAGTGCATCTCAGGTTTTGTGGGAATGGATCAAATACATCAGACAAAAGTAGGCTAAAGTTCCTTACTCTCCCTTTGAAACTGGTGTACTCATTTCTCAGAAAATCCATTTTAGTTATATTGTATATTTGAATTATATTGGTAAAACTGAAGAAAAGGCAGTTTAACCATATTTGTTCTATAATATGGTGTATTGGACATCTCTTGGACCTTGCTTGCTCTAGCTATTTTGGTGGCAACCAGATTCATGCAGGTGAAACTTGACAGCCCCTCACCTGACTTTTTACCCTATGGGCTTCTCTGAAACCAGTGGAAAAAAAGTGTACAATTTGAAAGTGTAAGAAATTAGCAATCCATGAGGCAACCCCTAACTGGTGGAAATCAGAAGTGGTGGATAAATGCTCCTCTTTTGTGTCCTTTGGCAGGCTATTGTGAGGAAGTTTCATGGCTCCTAAGAACACACTAGGCTTGAGCCCTGTTTGCTCGAAGTTGGGGGTGAACTCAAGAATGCTCTCTTGTATTGGCTTTCCCTCCTTCCCTGTGTCCTTCTCCTAATTCCCTACTCCTGTTTCTGTGATGCCTTCCCAAATAAAGAACTTGCACATTTACCGGAGGACTCAAGCTTTACTTTCCCTAGAGAACCTAGACTAAAAGGGAAAACATGAAATTTCCATGATACTATTTTTAAATTATTAATGGAGAATTTAACTTCTGAAAGTTGGCATGCATGAATAGGACAGTCAGATTAATTGTATCAGTCATTTATAACAATGTTAATGCTGATCCAAGATTGATTGGACATGTGCATTTGAGGTTATTTTTCTCATAGTGTTAATGGGGTGCGTTTCAAGGGACTCATATGCTTGCTCATTCTCTCTTACAGGCAGGAGAATCTTTTCTTGCTGCTTTCCTAGGATCTACCAACCAGAGATCCTAATGTGATATGTCTGGAATGGAGTTTAGCAATCAGAGGTTTTTTTTTTTGTTTGTTTGTTTGTTTTGAGACAAGGTCTTGCTCTATCACCCAAGCTGGATGGCAGTGGCATGATCATAGCTCATAGCTTGTTGTAACCTCCAACTCCTGGGCTCAAGCAATCCTCCTACCTCAGCCTTCCAAGTATCTGGGACTACAGGCATGCAGTACCATGCCTGGTTAATTTTTTAATTTTTTGTAGAGACAGGATCTCACTATGTTGCCCAGGCTGGTCTTGAACTCCTGGCCTCAAGCAGTCCTCCTGCCTCAGCCTCCCAAAATGCTGGGATTACAGGCTTGAGCCACCATGTCTGGCCGCAGTCAGTATTTTTTAATAAGCATCTTCCAGGTGAGTAAGATGGCCCATGGACTATACTTTGAGAAACGTTGCTAGGTTATTACAGTAGTAATACTGCTGAGTATAATCTGTGACTATGGGAAGCTAACTGGCTCTACAGGGACTGAATTAGTATCATGGCACCATTAATCAAAGGTTCTAATAAACTGAGCTAACAACCCACTCACTGGTAAGCCAGATTAAAAAGATTTTTATTTTTATTTGAGAGTCACTGCTCTTCCTTTGTGTAAATTTGATCTGATATTAACTTTAGTATTCACTAAATACTAAATACTTGTTTCTAATTTTAGTATTAACATGTGGCTTATTAGGGTTGCAAGGAACTGCTTAGAGTTTAATTTATGCTAGATATTTGGTATTCCTGGTGGAAATATAGCAACATGTCATTCATCTGAAAGAAGTATACACTCACGTCTTAACAAGTAAAACTGTAAGAAAAGAGACTGTGGTATTGATGCGATGGAATGGCCTGTAGTCAGGTTGCAGTGGTAGGGTTAGTTCTGTATTATAGATAAACAGTATACTTGTTCCTGAGCAACATATATTTGCTTTTAATTGTATCAAACAGTTGCTTGGAAAATGACTAGAGCAGAATTCAACAAGTCTCTAAAATGATATGTAGGTGACGGTATTTATCATTTAGCACTTAATATTATTCCATTATTGGTAGAATATTAATATTTTCAGAAAAGTGAATGATTCTACTATCTCAGGCTGTATTTCATCTAGTTCCAGTTAGGAGACCCCTGCCCTCCAAATTTAGACCTGTGTAGGTTAAGTGTAAATTTTTTTATGGAAGACTTCATCACAGAGCAATTCTCTAATATTGCTTCATGTCCATAACTACTGTTTTGCGAGCTGCATAAAGTAATAATTGATCTTGTATTTCTTAATGTTTCAAGATTCATTCAGAAATTCATTAGTTTTAAAATGTCTAGATTAGGAATGAGAAAAACTTCCTTCTAACATGAAAACATTTTAAACTGACCCAACTTTAATTAGGCAAGCTCTTAGAATGTTTGTCACCGTATTCTGAGCTCCTTCCTATCCAATGACATACATTTCATAAATAGCTCCTGTGTGATCTTTGCTCATTGGCTCCATCACCTAATCAATTAATCAGGCTGAGGCTAATTTAATATTATCTTTAGAAAATGTTAAATCCTATTCTGTCTTCTTATACCCAATACATGTTGAACTCAATCTCCTTATCATTATTTACTATCAAGAGAGTATAATATAATTTAGTATTAACCTATAATAAATTCAAATTTAATTCAAATGAATTTAATTCAGAATGGAATCTTTTGGAGGAAAGAAAACATTCTAGAGTACTGAAGAAATCATTCAATTGGTAGTAGAAAGAACACAGTCCTAAGAGCATATAGAAATCCTTGGCCAACTAATTTGATGTTGTATGAGATAACAAATATAAGTAGCCTTTGAAAAACTCAAGATAGGTAAGGTACAGTCATGCCCTGCATTAACACGATGTTTCAGTTAGTGATGGACCACATATACTACAGTGGTCCCATAAGATTATAATATAGTATTTTTACTGTACCTTTTCTATGTCTAGATATGTATAGATACACAAATACTTACCATTGTATTACAATTGCCTGTTGTATACAGTACAGTAACATGCTGTACAGGTTTGTAGCTGAAGAGCAATATATCATATATACCATATATATATATATATATATATACCATATAGCCTAAGTGTATGGTAGGCTCTGTCATCTAGGCTTATGTAGATACACTCTATATGATTATACCCAACGAAATCACCTAGTGATGTATTTCTCAGAATGCATTGCCATAATTAAATGACACATGACTTTAGTATAATTTGAATTATCCATGTTATACCTTCTTTCATTAATATAGATGGTTGAAATTTGAATTTTTTAAAAGTATTTAAACCTTTAATCATCTTGGTATCCTGCTCTTAAAATACTTGTAACGGCTTTTTTGAAGTGAATCTTTAATTCAGTTGGATTATATGGACTTTTAATTTTTAAAATTTAAGAAGGTTAAAATGTTTTCCAATATTAAATGTTAATGCCTTCCAAGGTTTCTGATTTAATTTTTATCTCTCTGACAAACATAAAATGCATATTTTAAGTTGAACTTTGACTTCTCTTACTGAAGCTATTTGTTGAAATGTCTTACATAGTCTGTTAAAGGAGTGAGAAGGGTACTGACCTTTGCTGAGCACCTACTATGTTCTAGGAACTGTGTTAAATGTTTTATGCATGGTATATCATTTAATACTTCCAACAACTCGTAAAGAATGGTATTAGTTTCCTTAACTTACAGCTGGAGAAAAGAGAACTCAGTTAAATAATTCCCAGCGGTATACTATTTTGTAGCAGAGTCAGTATTCATCCTTTGTCAATTTGGCTCAAAAGTCCACATGCTTTTCAATATACTCCTCTTTCTCTTGTAAGTTAAGAAACAAATGAAAGTGATTATTTTTCAGAGTCCACTGGGACTGAACCAAAATTACCAAATTTAGAAGGATTCCTCAGAAAGGATTTTACCTGTGAAAAGATTAGGAGAATTAATATTTAGTGCTAAGAATCAGAATGGAAAATTTTGAGCTTTTGGTTTTGAAACTTTCTGTAGTCTCATTTCATAGGAATTCCTCAAGTTAAAAACATTTAAAACAGTTTTTGAGCCCTTGCGTGCAAAGCTCTGTATTAGGAGCTCAATCCTTGAATAACAGGTTCTATCACCTCTAAGGTGGGTTTTGAATAGTGTAGTTCTGGTCTTCATAACCTTATTGGAATTTTCCTGTCAGTTCTATTCAAATTTTAGGAGTACTATACTAACTTCTTAGGCAAATCCTAAATTATAACCATATAAGAATAACTAAAAAAATATAAAAACACATATATATTAAGAAAATAAACAATTGAGACTGTTTAGAGCAATATTAAGTCACAAAATGACAGCAGGATCCAAAATCTGGGCAAATATGAAGGAATGTGAGTCCCTCATTAGTTTGAGACAAAATTATATGATGGCATTAAGTGATTAGGGTTTGAAGTGGTTCATTACCAATGGCAACCCCATAAATTCAGTCACTGTGCCAAATGTTTGAGAGCAATAATGATACAGATTAAAATATAAAAGCAAATAATTTCTTAGTTCACCAGAGATGCATTAACATAACTACACAACACAATTTTACCTTTTTACAAACACTTTAGAAAACATAGGTTAGATTTCATGTAGTATTCAGAAAAGCGGTAGTACTATACAGTAGTGATTTACCTATATTTTTATTTTTGGGCTTTTCATTCTAGAACTCAAAAATGAAGAGTTGGATTCATTAATTATCCTTTAAGAGTCCTTCCTGATCAAAAATGTCAAAATTCTAAGTACTTTTAGTAGGAAACACCTGAAGATATTCAGGAAGGAAAGAGGTTGCAGTAGTTAAGATAAGTTAGCATTGTTGCCAAAAAAAGTTGTGTGATGTGTGGATAGGAATAAAGACAAAGGAATGCATCCTTGTTAAAGAGTAAAAGATTTTACATGAATAGTAGAACACCTGACTGAGCACTGAAATGATGTTGGTCTGTATAAAATATATACACACTAACAGGCTCTTAATTTGGTTGGTAAATACATATATCCTTAATTTTAATCAAAATATCACAATGTATCAACATTTTAACAAATCTATTTATGGAAAATACATAAGAGTCACATTTAATAGGACTTACGTATATTTGAAAATGAAAATCCCATTAAATGAAAACCGTAGAATCCTCTTCCAAAATGTAGAGTTAAGCTTGAAATTTTACCCATGGATTTATATGAAATGTACATCAAGTTCCTAAATAGCTTTATTCAGAACTATAAACATAAAAAATGCTTAATAAATAAATTATAATCCTAAATTAAGTTTATCTTTGAACAGTAAGCCCTGTATTTTAAATACAGTATAGTTTACAGTTTTTAAATGACTATATATAATATATTCACCATACTAACAATGTGCTCTATTGATACATATCTATATCTTACCTGAAAACTATATTGAGAAGAGAAAAATTCAACCAATTCAAAGTTTTGGTCTATATTAGGAAAAATTTGTCAAAATACAATTTGTGCTGAATAAAATTAATTTTGGTTTGCTGAATCAGCACATTCCTTTTGCAGCTACGTTACATAGCTTTTCAGAAGTTTAGCTGAATTACCAGAAGTTTTATGCACAACTGCCTAGAAGCAGGACTAAGAAGCATCCAAAAGTATTCCCTGCAAAAAATGAAATCTAATCTGAAGATTTAGTTATACTTTTAAAATTTATTCTTTATTAACATCCTGAAGAAAGTAACATTATAGCCTTTTGAGTTAGAAAATAATATTATAGCCTTTGAATTTTAACATAACAAAGTGAGGACACTAGGGCCAATGAAAAGGATACATGCCTCAGTCTTGCTCAGCTCAAGACAAAGTCCTGTTAAGATGACCTACAAATGGCTCTTGACAGAAAAGTTCATTATAAATCTATTAAAAAAAATTTTTAATCCCGATGAATTCATATGTCAGCTGCTGTGTTAAATTAAATGCCCCCGGAAGATGTGTGCATTCATTTTAATCTAATATTAATAACTAAGGGGGTAGTTTGGTGTGGCAAAATAAATCTAAAGGGTTTGGTAACTTTTCATTTTAAATGACATAAACTACAAAAATAAATTAATTGGATTATTGAAAGAGAGAGGTAAAAGAAAGGTTTTAAAAATATAAATGAAAGGAAGACCCAAGTATTCTTTAACCTAAAAAGCTTTTCAGACCTAATAGGCATGACAAAACCTGTCTTCATTCCTTTCTATTCAGCTCAGCAAGTGCTTTTGAGCTCCAATAGTTAATCAGTTACCAGATTCCACAATCTTTGTTTTTCACACTCCTCAATTCTTGCTGTGAATTGTTCCTCCACTGTACTTAGGATCACCCAGCAGGCCAATACTTTTTTCTTTGGCCTTATAAAGGCAATTATGTATCCACAATTAGATTTACCATATACAGTTGTTACCATATAGTAACAGCTTGTAAAAACATAATAGTATATTATCAAAGAAGTAGATGGCTTAAGATGAATCACTAATATATGAAATCTATTTAGCAAATTATTCAACCCAGCTTTTTAAATGGCTGTAGCCATGCCCAAGTTACAAAGAAGTCTAGCAAAAGTATATTGTATAAGCAAATACCCTTTATCTAAATGAATCAATGAACATATATGTAAGTGTTATAAAATAATATCTAACCAGATTTACAGAAAAGGTATAATGCAGGTATTACCATGTTAAAAATAGATATTTTCTTAAATATCATTTCTTAATTTAACATTCCAAAAATGCATAGAAAATTGAGAAATATAAAAAATATATTAACTTACCCTTCAATTTATTTAGAAAACCTCTGCTCTTGGTGAAAAGCAGAACATGTTTCACTGCTCACTTTCCCTGAAGCTATGAGTTTAAAATTAAATTAGTGGACGCCACCTCTCTGGACCACACTAGAGTTTGCTAGACACTACTGCTATGTGGAAGAGTTCTGCTGCATCTAAGCAATATACTGTGTGCAATGGATAACCTAATATGCCTTTCATTTAACTGGCTGGGCAGGTTTCTACCGTCTGTGGAACATGGAATCAAACCAGAATATGTTGGCATAACAAGCCAGTCAGACCGGTTCTTCCTTAGATCTAAAACCTGTCTGACCAGTCTGTATCAAAGGGTAGCCCAACATGCTGCAGCGGCTCAGTTCTGCTAAGCTTGTACTGGGTGAGTTATCCCCACCTCCCATCAACTCCCAACAAACTGCTCAGAATGTTGTAGCCTCCAGCAAAAAAATTCAGAGTTCTAGTGGGAGGGGTAGATCTGTGTCATGCATAGCAAGAGTTCATTGTTATAAGCCTCTCATGGGAGATACATATAAGCAAGTGGTCTATTATCTCAGAGGTAGGTAATCCTTCTTAAAATGTATTCTAGGGCTCTCTGCTGACTAAAGCCTCTAGAAAAAGATTATCTACAATGAAGAAGAATCCCATAATGTGTGACCTTTTCCACTAGTTTACTTGGATTTGCTAGGTCTAGTTTAGCCTTGAGGGAAGAGATTAATATTACTCACAAGGGTAGTATCCCTGAGAGCTAGAAGGAAGCATTTCTAGAGGGAGAGAAACAAGGTGTAAGTTGACCAAACATTTGCCTGTGTGTTATCTTCCTTGTTCTCAAATGGTCCTCATACCATTCTAGTCTAAAATTGGAAAAACTCCTACTTCCACATACTAGGGAAAACTGAGAGAGGTTTTACTTTGAATATTCAACAGTTCAAAACAAATGTTATCTACTATGTTTGAGGAACTGTGCCAGGTACAGGGTTCACAATGGTGAAAAAAACAAATTTAGTACCAGATAGGAGCAATGTCAAAGTTCCTGATTAAGCATGTTTAGTAAGCTTTTGGAAAGAAGAAATGAGCAACGCAAAGTTATATTTTGACAGAAATTGGTTTGTATTAAGGGAGACCATGAGAGATTTGTTCTTACTCTCACATAATACTTGCACATTTAGAAACAGTCTTTCCTATCTACTGATGCAGTGATTCTGAAACTTTTCTGCTTAAGTGAAGAGTTGTTTAAGAACACAGATTCCTGGGCTTCACCTCCAGAGATTCTGATTCAATAGGTCTGGAGTGTTGCCCAGACTTCTCCTGATTCTGATGCAGTTGCTATGGGGACCATAGGCCTAGACCTCACACTCAGGTTCTTTTCTATTTCTATACCTAATTAGATAGAATGAATACACATGAACCCAAAACTGCCATTTTCATTTTTGTATCTCCAGTGTCTAGAACATTGAGTGACACTTAGAAAGTACTTATTAATGCTTATTTAGCAAATATCTACTCAGAATCAATACTTGCTGGATCCCAGGAGAATCACAACTAGTAACTATCCTTTGACTCAAACTCCATTAAATACCGTAATTATAATAATTGAAGTGGGAACACAGAAAAGGGAGCAAGTATGACTATAAGTACAGGAAAGAATTTACAAGGGAGATTGGTTTAGAGACTTTTCTTTTTTAACCATAACCAAAGATTTTTATCTGCAGGATAACAAAAGATTGGAGGAACGATAAAAATAATGTCTTTATTTGATAGAGTAATAAAAGTGTTAAGTATCTGAGGACACTGTGAACTCAAAACTTGGTAATAAGGTTATTTTCTACAGCAGAGGTCAGCAAATTTTTCCCATAAAGGATCAGAGACTAAATATTTTAGAGTTTGTAGGTCAGATTGTCTTTGTCTCAACTATTCAGCTGTACCATTGTAGCGCGAAAGCATAGACAATAATCAGTGAATCTGTGTGATAATTGTGAAATATATATTAATATTTGGTCCATGACCCCTTTCCTGGCACACAACTTCTAAAATCTTTAGAATCTCCACAGTGATGTCTTTTTGAATGCTAATGAGTTGATTGGTAGCTGGCAGCCCCTACAGTAGCTTCAGGATGGGGGCAGGTCACCAGAAGGACAAAGGCATGATTAGAGGGTTGGGACTTTCAGCCCCACTCCCCAGCCTTTGGGTAGGGGAGAGGGGCTGAAGGTTAAAGTTGATCACCAATGGCCAGTGGTTTAGTCAATCACACGTATGTAATGAAGCCCTGTAAAAATCCAAAAAGGAGGTTTCTGAGAACTTCAGATAGCTGAATACATGGAGGTTCCTAGAGGGTGGCATGCCCGGGAGGGCATGGAAGTTCCACACCCTTCTCATATGCCTTGCTCTGTGCATCTCTTCATCTGTATCCTATTTAATAACCTTTATAATAAACTGGTAAATGTAAATGTTTTCCTGAGTTCTGTGAGTTGCTCTAGCAAATTAATTGAACGTAAGGAGGGAGTTATGTGAATTTATATCAATTTATATACCCTAGTTTATATCAGTGAGAAGCACAGGCCAAACAACCTGGGGCTTGCCTTTGGCATTGGAAGTGGGGGCAGGCTTGTGGGACTGAGCCCTCAACCTATGGGATCTGATAATACTACCTCCAGGTAAATAGGGTCAGAATTGAATTGGAGGATACCCAGCAGGTGTCTGCTGCAGAATTGATTTCTTGCTTGTTGGTGGGGAGAAATCCTCACACATTTGGTCACAGAAGTGTTCTGTGCTGATTGTTGTTGAGAGAATAGAAAAAGCACTTTGAGTTTGTGTGTGTGTTTCTTTTTACACAATGGGTGTGACTGTTCCAATAAAACTTTACAAAACAGGTGGCAGGCCAGATTTGGCTAGTGGGCCATAGTTTGCTGACCCCTGATTTAGAGTAAACTTGTAAAATTTAACAAGGTTGCATAATTGGCTACTAAAATGGGCTTTGAAATCAGAAAGCTTGGGTTCTCTTCCAGTTCTGTTCCACACTAGCCTTGTCACCTGTATGAAGTATGTTTTATTTATAAAATGGGGATAAAAATAATATTACCTACCCCCTAGAGTTATTATAACATTCAAATAATATAATTTATGTAAAGGGTTGTCTGAAGATCTGGTACACCATAAGGGCTTAATAAAAAAGTCAACTAAAAATAAAATGAGTTAAACATGATAGTTGCCTATAATCCCAGCTAATCGAGAGGCTGAGGCAGGAGGATCAGTTGAGCCCAGGAGTTCAAGACCAGCCTGAGCAACATACCAAGACCCCATCTCAAAAAAATAAATAAATGGATAAAAAAAATTTTAAACCATGATATTTGAATATAGGTGTTTATTTCTTTGATTTCTTGAAATCCTCCTGAAATGAAAGTAAAGAACCAAAACAGTCTGAACTCTTAAAGATCAAAAAGAATGAGAGAGGTAGCAGAGAAGAGATGTCTATGTATTTTTGGAAGAAGGAAGGAAGATGAGTGGTGACTGACTTAGTAGAATACAGGGTGTCAGCAGACTTGTGTTCCTTTATGGAGGCTCTAGGGCAGAAAAATCTGTTCTCTTACCTTTTCTAGCTTCTAGCAGGTGCCAGGATTTCTTGGCCCATGGCTCCCTTCCATCTTCAAGGCCAACAATGGCTGATTAAGTCTTTCACACATCTCATCATTCTGACCCTGACTCTTCTGTCCCTCTCTTCCACATTTAAGTCCCACTAGATAATCCAATATAAGCTTCCTATTTTAAAGTCAGCTGATTAACAATTTTAATTCCATCTGCTACCTAAATTCTCTTTTGCCATGTAATATAACATTATCACAGGTTCCTGGGATTAGGATGTGTGGACATCTTTGAGAGGCCATTATTCTGCCTACCACAGAGGTTAAGTCAAAGTCTGTGTATTTATTGTTGAGATACTCAGGTCTATTTGTCTACCTGGCTTCCAAATGCTAGCGACCAGGTTTGTGTTCTTTACTCACAAAGTAGGAAACTGGAGAATTTCTCTTTGATAAACTCTCAAGGCTGATCACCCTACTGCGCTGGTTATAAACTAGGGCTGATTTTGTTTCCTAGGGGACATTTGACAATGTCTTGAGAAATTTTTGATTGTAACAACTAGGGAAGTAGGTAGAGGTGTGCTACTGGCATTTAGTGGGCAGGGACCAGGGATACTGCTAAACATCTTACAATACACAGTACAGCTTGTCTTTCTAGCCCAATAAATAATCATCTAGTCCAAAATGTCAATAGTGCCAAGGTTGAGAAACCCTACCCTCATGTTAAGTCTGCCAGTTAACATCACCCTAACATAAGAATCTAACATGGAAAGAAACCAACAGATAAAAAGAACTTATAGACAACAGTCAATGCAGGGAACAGAATAATATTTTAAATCCAACTATATCAATATCTTCAAGGAAATAAAAGAAATTACTGATTACATAAAACAAGAACAGAAAGGCTATCTAAAAGTGCAATGGCACTTTTGGAGAACAAAGAAAAGTTATTGGAAAGTAAATATGTTAGCAGAAATAAAGACAGGAGGAGCTGGAAGATAAAGTTGAGGAAATTTCCTAGAAGTAAGATAGAAAGATAAGAGGGGAAAAAGAAGATAAAACATTATATAAAATCAGAGAATTAATCCAGGAAATCCATCACTTGACTAAAGAATTTCCAGGAAAGAATAGAGAAAATGGAAGATTGAAAATTATCAAATAGTTCTAAAGTTTTTCCCCAGAAACAAAGTACCCAAGTTTCTGATTTACAGGGTCCACCAAATGCCAGCAAATGAATGAAGAGAGGCTATCAACATCCCATTGTCATGGAATTTTAGAACGGCTGGATAAATATCTAAAAACTTCCAGAGAGATGAGAAAAAACAAAACACAAAAAACTAGTCACATAAACAGTATAGGTATCAGAATAGCATAGAATTTATTAGCAGCAACACTGAAAACTAGAAAACAATCGATTAGCCTTAAAAATTCTGTGAGAATATTATGCATAAACCAATAATTCTGTATTCAATCTTGCAGCCAAGTGTGAGGATAGAATAAATGTAGCTTTGGACACATTAGAGCTCTAAAACTATTATCTCCTTATCTTTTCTTAAGAATCTACTGGAAGATTTATAACAAAACAAGAGTAAATTAAGAAAGATGAAAACATGGAGTCCAGAAGAATCTTGCCTTCTCTTTGCTTAAGGTCCAACATGGCCACCAGTTCTGAGACCTATCCTATACAGGGTCATTCTTCACCAGTAAGTTATAGAAGATTCTGTAATTTTTACTCAGAGAGGGAGTGGGGAGGAAGAGAGAGAGGGACAGACAGGGAGAGAGGGGAGAGGAGAGAGAGGGGATATGAATACGATTGATTTTTCGTCACCTAATTCAGTGGATGTCCTTGGGTCAGGAGTCCATGATACACAATCTGTCTGGCTGAGTAGGCTTCAGACTATGGTGCTATACACTGGAACATTCTCAGATAAAGGGGCTGTGGGTAGAAAATGCAATGAAACGTGTTATGTATAATATTTTATTAAATGTATAAGATGCCCCTATATTTCATATTCTACCCAGTTATTTTTCAGCTCTCATATATTGTTTGAAAGTTTCTAAGGGCATATAGGATATAAGTACTTTGCCTATAGCATCTAGTAATGGGTAATAATAACAGCTATTATTTGTTGATCAATGCCAGGCATTTTTCTAAGCACTGTTCACATATCATCTCATTTAATTCCTACAGTGGTCCTAGTAGAGACATAGTTATTACTATATTTCCTACATTACAGATGAGGAAAATGAGATACACAGAAATTCAGTAATTTACTGAAAGCAAAATAACTGAACTCAAGCACTCTGATTCCTGAGCCTAGGGTATTAATCTTTATCTTAAAGCTGAAGATCTGCTTATGGGAAAGGGATAGATTCTCTCTGTGTTGGTAATTAGAGACCAAGATCTGCTTTTGGTCTTCGCTCTTTTCCCAGGCAAACTCTTTCCATTGAGGTTGATTTCATTTAGGTGTTATTTTCATTAAAGCAATTGTGTGATTGATCATACATTTAATCATCTGTGAGGGTATTTGAATTCCAAAAGAGTAGCTTATTTCTCAAATGAATCTTAATAGGTGGAATTTGTCTGGGACATACAAGTAGTCTTCTGTTGTATTTCCTTCCCTGCATCTCACCTGGAAATGGCATTTATATCCACATGTGGTTGTCCGATATGTATTCCTTTCTCCCATATACACATATATCCATTAAGGCTCGGTTTTAGAAAGAGTCATCTCCTGGGGAGAGAATATGGTTTGGCATAGTTAATATTTTTTTTATTAATAATTACTAAAAAAATGCAATATCTTTTGTACCACCAATTCTGTTTTCTTCATACTTACTCAGAGTGATTGTAATAAATATTAGATGTAAATTTAAAATATTTTTTTCAATGCAAGTTTTTCCTTTCTTTTAACCTGTATATCCCCAAGAACAGTTCTTTTTCTGATTTCATTTTGACAGTTTCATACAGCAATATTAAATTTGCTATAATGACAAGGAAAATGTAGTCTAAATTGAACTGGAATTACATTTCTACCTTATAAATCAAACCAAAAAATATCCATTTAGTTATTCTCTACAATGTAAGCTGAGCTTCTCAAGAGATTTGGAAATATTTTTTAATTGATGTAAAGTTAAAAGAAAATGGGGTTAATATTCACAGATCATATGATGAGGAAGGCAGTGAACCTGGTACAAGTACAAACCTGCATCTACAGGAAAAGTATGCACAAACATTTATATCTGCCAATTTTCATAAGTAAAGGTTTGCAACATACTATCCAATAGCTAGTAAAACCTGATCACTATGAAATTAAGAGCATGTTTTACCTGAATAAGCCCAAATCAAGAAACTTGATTCTGACTTTGTCTCAAGTACTCTTAGGTTAATATAAACATGTATTAGTTATTTATTGAACATCCTAAATCTCAGTTGTTTCATTTATTAAATGAGGGGAGTTTGATTGGTTATGTTTTAAATATCTATTTGGCTCAAAAGTTTTATTTTACGGTTCTTTGGGGCATGTGAACAATTCAGAAAATTTGGGAGCAAAAGCAAAATAGACCAGAATAGACATTTTACAGGAAGACAAATTTTAAAATGCAAGCTAATTTTAGGTTGTGTTCACCAAAAGCTGATGTTGAGACATGAATTCAGGTGCAAGTGATTTATTTATTAGAAATGCGCTTCCATATGAAATCAATAAGGCAGTCAGGGAGACAGGACCAAAAAAAAAAAAAAAAGGAAAAGAAAAGGAAGGGAATGATTTCAGCATCAGCCTGTCCTAGGGAGCTTCAGAGCATAAATACAATGAAAGAGTTTATACTACTTGCAGGCAAAGGAATTGGGCTTCCATATTCTTCCAAAAGTCGCTGGTTGCTGGCTACCCCAGAAGGACGAAAACTTCCAGGCACTTTTGGCTCTCAGCACCTCTGCATGAGGTAGCTCTAGTAATCCAAGAATAGTCCTTTGAAGAAAGATGCAGATAACATTAAGAGTAAAGCATTAAGACTTCTGTTTCTAGCCAAGATAGAGTTAAAAGAATCAGATTTACCCTACATTTGAAACAAGGACAGAATATATAAAACAATAGTTTTCAAGTCATTGTACATTGGTCAATAAAGAACAGTTGTCTCTCAGAGAGGGTACACAAACAAGGTGAGCCTACAATTACTCCAGCTTACTGCCTGGAGAGAATTTCCAGGCCATAGCCAAGAGAGGAATAACTGAGGTAGAGTTTAGCAGCCTCACAGAGATTGTCAGATTGGATAAAAATGCAAGACCCAACTATGTGCTGCCCCTAACAAACATATTTTAGGTGTAAAAAACCAAATAGGTTGAAAGTAAAAGGATCAAAAAAGACATACCATGCTAACACTAATCGAAAGGTATCTTGAGTGGCTATATTAACATCAGACTCTGATCTAGGCTTTAGATCAGAGTATGATACTGAGGACAAGAAGGTTCATTTTAGAAAGATCACTTCATCAAGGGACCTAATAATCCTACACATTTATATATCCAATAATATAAATAAAATATATGTGAAGCAGAAGCTGATAGAACTAAAAGGAGAACAGGACAAATCCATAACTATATCCCATAATTATATCTGGAGATTCCAACACACATCTCTCAATAATTGATAGAATAAGTAAACAGAAGATCATTGAGTATAGGCTTAACACCATCAACCTACTAGATGTAATTGACATTCATAGATCACTCCACTTTAAAACAAGAGAATACACATTATTTTTAAGTGTACATGGAACATTTACCAAGTTAGACTATATTCTGGGTCATAAAACAAGTCTAAAATTTAAACATATTCAAGTCATACAAAATACATTTCCTGACCACAATGGAATTAAATTAGAAATCAAAAACAGAACAATACATGGGAAATCCCCAAATATTTGTAAACTAAATAACACACTCCTAAATAACTCATGGGTCAATGATGAAATGAAACAGGAAAGTATTTTGAGTTAAATGATAATGAAAATGCAATATATTAAAATTATGAGATGTTGCTAAAACAGTACTTAGAATTAAATTTATAATATTAAATGTGTTTTAAATTAAATATAGACACTAAATGTGAAAAAGAAAGATCCCAGGTCAATAACCTCAACTTCCACCTTAAGAAACTAGAAAAAGAAGAGAAAGAAAATAATAAAAATCATTGAAATTAAAGACAGAATAATGATAGAGAAAATCAGTGCAACCAAAAGCTGCTTCTTTGACCAAGTCAATAAAATTGATAAACCTTTAGCCACACTGATCAGGAAAAAAAGAAGAAAAAAGATTTGGTGGGAGGATAGGGGGAGAAAACACAAATGATCAATATTAGGAATAAGAGAAATAATATCACTACAGATGCAATAGATATTAAAAGTATAAGAAGGGAATATTATGAACAACTTTATGCCTATACAGTCAACCTCTTAGATGAAATGGACAATACTTGAAAGATGTAAACTGTCAAAGCTCACTCAAGAAGAGATAACCCGTTATTTATTAAAACATTTTAAATTGTAGTTAAAAACCTAACCACAAAGAACTACAGGTCAAGAGTTTCACTGATGAAAGGTTTTACTGGTGAATTCTTACAAACTAGGAGGAAGTAACACCAATTTCAATCAGACTTTTCTAGAAAATCAAAAGGAGGAGGTACTTCCCAACTGATTTTTGGTATCAGCGTTACTGTGATATCAAAACCAAAGACATTATAAGGAAATAAGATAATAGATTTATATTCTTTATGAAATAGATGCAAAATTCTAAACAAAATTTTAGCAAATTGAAGCCAACAACATATAAGAGGGATATTACTTCGTAATGAAATGGGGTTTTATTCTAGGAATGTGAGGTTTGTTTAACATTTAAAAACATCAATTAGTGTAATTTATTATATTTGACAAACTATAAAAGCAAAAACTATATTATTTCAATAGATGCAAAAAGTTTGGTGACAAAATTCAGCATCCATTCCTGATAAAAAGTATTTGTAAACCAGGATTGGAAGAGATCTTCCTCATTATAATAAATGGCATTTATGAAAAACCTACAACTAACATCACAGATAATGGTGAAAGATTGAAAGATTTTTCCCCTAAGTTCAGAAGCAAGGCAAGGATACCCATTACAACCACTTGTATTTAGTATTATAATAGAGATTCCAACCAGTGCAATAAGGAAAGAAAAAATAATAAAGTCTATACAGATCGGAAAGGAAGAATTAAAACTATCTTTATTTGCAGACCACATGAGTGTCTATGTAGAAAATCCCATGGAATCTACAAAAAAATTCTAGAACTAATAATTGGGGTTAGCAAGTTTATAATATACAAGATCAATATACAGAAACCATAATTAACAAATAATAGCAATGAATAATCTAAAATTAAAATTTGGAAAGCAATACTATTTATAATAGTATCATAATAATATATCAAGTCATTTCAAAAATAAATATTTTGGTACAAATCTCACAAAACGTGAAAATTATAACTAAAAACTACAAAATATTGCTGATGGAAATTAAAGAATAATCAATTAGACATACAGGGTTCATGGATTGGAAGACTCAATATTCTTTTTTTTTGTTTTTTTGAGACATCATAGCTCACCGCAGCCTCATACTCCTAGGCTCAAGCGACCTTCCTGTCTTAGCCTCCTGAGTAGCTGGAACTACACTACCGTGGGCATGCACCACCATGGCCTGATAATTTTTTCTTCTTCTTCTTTTTGTAGATATAGGGTCTCAATATGTTGCCCAGGCTCGTCTCAAACTCCTGGCCTCAAGCAATCCTCCTGCCTTGGCCTACCAAAGTGCTGGGATTATAGGTATGAGCTTGGCTCAGTATTCTTACGATGTCATTTCTCTCCAAATTGATCTATATAGACTTAATGCAGTCTCAATAAACCTCCCAGCACTTTTGTATAAATTGGCAGGCTGATTCTAAAATTTATATTGAAATACCAAGGACTTAGAATAGTCAGAACAACTAGATTAATAAGTTGGAGAATTTATATTCAGTGGTGTGCTGATAAATGTTTAATAACCAGCTTTCTGGAAATATTTTTGTGGTATAAATACACCATGGCTGATTTTAAGCTACTAATGTGACAGCACTGAACACAGACTAGGGAAGAGATACACATGATCAGCTATTGAGAATTCACAGATTTTGCTTTATCAAAGTTAAGAACTTTTGATCTTCAAAAGACATTGTTGGTCTGGCTCACACCTATAATTCTAGTACTTTGGGAGGCCGAGGTGGGAGGATTCCTTGAGGCCAGGCATTTGAGAACAACCTGAGTGACATGGCAAGACACCACTCTTCATCCTCCTCCCCCCACCCCATCTCTACAAAAGATGGAAAAATAGCAGAGCATGGTGGTGCATGCCTATAAGTCCCAGCTACTTGGGAGGATAAGGTAGGAGGATCACTTGAGCCCAGGAGTTTGAAGTTGTAGTGAGCTATGATGATGCCACTGTACTCTAGTCTGGGCCACAGAGCAAGACCCTGTCTCAAAAAAAAGTTAAAAAATAAAAAAATAAGCCACAGACTGAGAAAATATTTGCAAATCATACATCATATAAAGGACTTGTATAAAGCATATATAAAGAACCCTTAAAACTTAATAAAAAGAAAAAAAACAACCCAATTAAAAATAGGCGAAGTATTTGAAAAGATGTATCAGCAAAGAAGTCACGTGGATTTCAAGTAAGCACATGCAAAGATGCTTGAGATCATTAGTCATTAGGGAAATACAAATCAAAACCACAATGAGATACCATTACATGTCCATTAGAATATATACAATTAAAAAGCTTGACTGTACCAAATATTAGTGAGGATGTGGAGCAACTGGAATTCTCAGACACTGTTGGTGAGAATATGAAATGGTACACCCATGCTAGAAATCAGTTTAGCAGTTTCTTAAAAATGTTTGACCATATAACCCAGCCATTCTCTCCTAGGTATTTACCCAAGAGAAGTAAAAACATATGTTTGTTCTCTGATTTATATAAGCAGTTTCTCTCATGAAAAAAAGCCCAAACGTAGGTAAAAACCAAACCAAACAATGCAGAAGAAACATCTCAAGAACTTAGTGCCTTGAGGGTCTGTATTATGGTTCTATTCTGTCATTTTGGATATCATTACTGGGATTTCCAGTTTGTTAAAAATGAGGGAGTTGAAATGTTTGTTTTATAAGGTTGTAGCTAGCTAAAAATGTAAAATATGAAGAGTTCTCAAGAAACTTGAACGTATTATAGAACATGGTGTTGTGCATTCACATTTGAAAATGTTTTAAATAATTTTCATAAAATTGGAATAATTGATGGACACTGTTATATATCTTAGTAATATGGTTAAATAATTTTGGGGAGAGATAACAAAATCTTTATTCTTAAGGAAAATTGTAAGCAAATGTAACTTAATAACTATAACTTTTATGGTTTTAGATAAACTCAGCCTAATTTTTACAAAATAATCATATTTTGAAGGAGAATTTCTGATCATAATAATTTTGTTTCATATTTTTGAAATATCCAAAATATTCTACCAATTATTTTGAGTTTTACTTTGGTTATATAAAATGACAAAAGCTCAGTTGGCTATTTTTCTGTATATAATTACATAAGGTTTTGAGATTTGAGAGGATTTTTTTGTTAATACAAGTTTACAATACCTTCAAGGATAAAGGTCTGTTTGAGATAATTTTGGTAAGCATTAATTATCAGTTTAAGAAATTACATGATAATGTTCAAACAATGCATAAGACCAAGGAACAAGTAATTACTTTAGGTATGGAAAGGATCATACATACATGATTTAAGTAAGTTAACATTAAATTAGAGAAATTATTTAGGCCCTGTTGACATGATCTTGGAGATATGAGAGCCATACAAATGTAAGTGGGAGCCCCCAGGTACAGTATGTCTACCTCCTTAATATGAGGCAGAACCTGATAAAAAATAATTGTACATAAAAAAATAGAAATACTGTAAAGCTATAACTAAATTGTGGCTCTGGGTTAACTACCAAATTCTTCGATAAGGTATTACAAAACCGCTTGTCCTGGTTCTGATCAGAGTCCTTGACTTTTTGGCCTTCTCGGGTATCAGTGGCCAGTCCTCTTCTGTGTCCCAAGTTGGTTCATTCTGGATTGGTCACATTCTTTAATTTGATCTGTGAAATCTAGAAAGCTCTCAGTCTCTCTCAGAAGTTGATAAAATTAGAGGTTGTAGGCTAGCTACTTCATAATAACAACTAGCATTTTCAGATGTTTGCCACTTCTAAGCAATTTTGGATAGTAGCCCATTTAATTCTCACAAAGTGTTATAAGATATGTATTATTTAGAGACCAGGAAATAGTTACAGAGAGATTGGCAGCCTAGTTCTAAAACTCATGTGTTTAATCATTACATTATACTGCCTTAGAGATGAACTAGATATTGTCCTCAAATTGATATTATTATCTATTATTTTAGCTACTTTTGTAACAAGTATAAACTTGCTATTGTTAAGGAGGTAATTTCCTTTTATGTTTGTTTTTAAATAGAGACAGGGTCTTAGAGACAGGGTCTCGCTCTGCTACCCAGGCTGGAACTCCTGGATTCAAGTGATCTTTCTACCTTAGCCTCCTGAGTAGCTGGGATTACAGGCAGGAGCCACCATTCCCAGCTGTTTTAAGTTCCCTTCAATAATATAAGTTCCCTTCAATAATATAACTTCTCTTTTCTGCCACTCAGTGGGAAGAAAGGGTTTTGTAGTCACCTCCCCTCAAAAACAAAAGTCTCCCTCACTGCTCAAAAGCCATTGGTTTTTTTTGAGACAGAGTCTCACTCTGTTGCCCAGGCTGAGTGCCATGGCATCAGCCTAACTCACAGCAACCTCAAACTCCTGGGCTCAAGCAATGCCTCAGCCTCCTGAGTAGCTGGGACTACAGGCATGTGCCACCATGCCGGCTAATTTTTTCTATATATTTTTAGTTGTCCAGCTAATTTCTTTCTATTTTTTTTTTTTTTTTTTTTTTAGTAGAGACGAGGTCTTGCTCTTGCTCAGGCTAGTTGGTCAGAAGCCATTTTTTTCTGTGCTCATATTTCCCAAATGTATTTGACCTCAGAACACTCTTTTTTATAGCACGTTATTAACCGCTACCTAATGTTGTGTGAAGTGTTCTGTGGGGCACTAGTTTGGAAAATGAGACAGTACTGTTACTCACTGTATTGTTGTACTATCAAATGACCTGCTTGGAATAGTGGCCAGTGTGATTAAAACTTCAGTAACTGTTTACCTGGTTTTGCTGTTTATTATGTCCCTTCATATGTATATTATATAAGTCTTAGTTAAAATTCCTTTAGTCATAAAGGAAACTAATTTGAACTACTTTAAACCAAAAAGTCAGGGATTTATTTTGAAACTATAAAAGTATCCTAAGAGGAATATAGGGATGTAGGTATGTCTAAAGCAAGGAATCAGTCTGGCCAAATGAGGAAATAGAACCAGGAAATGGAAAGCCTCCTTACTCTCATTCTTTCTCTCTGGGGCACCTAGTCTTTCATTGCTGCATCTATCTGCAAGTCTACTTAATCTTTCTTTACAGATGCAAGTGACAGCTAAAATATCCCAGTACTTTGAGATTTATATAATATTGGCATGAACTGTGTCTAGCAGGATTCTGGTGGCTTCTGCAAGATCTCTACAGATTTCTGAATGAGGGGGCAGTGATATAAGGGGATGGGGGAATGCCAGGCTGATGTTCTCATGGTCACCTCTGGCTCTGGATTCATGTTTCCATATGTAGTAAACTTTGTTGAAGATTTGGAGGTTTATATCATAGCAATATAATCAGGACTGACTACTGGGGATACTTTCAGATACTCCTGAGAAATTTCTTTTGGACCTTCATTAAAAAAGTCCTATTTCAAACTTTCTTACTGACTTCTTTTTCTTCTCCTCATGAGGGAAACAGTTTTTTTCTGGTGCCACGCAGAGGAGTTTTACTATCTTCTTTGATTCTGTGGCTTCCAATACCTATGCTCTCAGGGTCTTATATTCTATCCTGAGCAACTCAAACAAGGATGTGTCTCTTTGTTGTTGTGTTAGTTTGCTAGGGCTGCCATAACGAAGTACCACAGACTGGATGGCTTAAACAATAGAATTTTATTGTCTCAAAGTTCTGGAGGCTAAAAGTCCAAGATCAAGGTATCAGCAAGGTTGTCTTTTTCTGAGGATCATGAAGGAAGGATCTGTTCCAGGCTTCTCTTTTGGGTTTGTAGATGGCTATCTTCTCCCTGTGTCTTCACATCGTATTCTCTCTGTACGCGTCTGTATCTGAATTTGTGTCCAAATTTCCTCATCTTAATAAGGACACCAGTCATATTGGATTGTCCAATAAGGACACCTATCCTAATGGTTTCAGTTTAATGTAATTACTTCTTTACAGACCCTAGATTGTTTTGTGGTTCATAAGTGTGATAATTGGGTTTTTATGCTATTGTGTGAGATATGCCTCCCTCAAACCTGGTTGGCACATTACCTGTCTGATGTGAAAAAAAAAAAAAAAGACTCTATCTTCAAATTCAGTTACATTCTGAGGTACTGAGGATTAGAACTTCAACGTAAGAATTTTGGGGGCAGGGACACAATTCGGCCTATAGTGCTGGTATTTTTTGTTAATATAATTTTTACCTTTGTTACTTTCGTTTCACAGTGTTTATGGGAGATGAGAATGGAAATCCTCCTAGCAGCAACTTAGTTTAACCAAATAGCCTTAGCTGATTAGGATTAGGTCCCAATTCTAAATCTCCAGGATGGAGAATCAGATTGATAGAGGTTAGGTGATGTATCCACTTCAGAACACTCGGTTTTGGCCAAGGATCAGGTTATTTAGTACAATGAGGCTGATGGTGTCCATCCTTGTTGACTAGAAACACTTACCAGTGAAATGATTACTCCACTTAAGTATTTTATCTACTATTAAAAAAACTAGTGTAAATTAAAATTTATTTAGAATTCAAAAGAGCACTATGATATTTTGTGCCAACTTTAATGTTTTAGCACTAATTTCAAAAGTAGGATATACTCTTGAGAATTTATTACTTAGAAAATTTTATGATTGATCAATACGTAAAAGAAAAAGAAATTGAAATGGTTATTTTATATCTGTATTTAATGTTGAAGTAATTGGTATACTTAAACTTCTAATAAGAAGTCATAGAACTACAAAGCAAGGTAAACTTGGTTAAATATTGCAACTTGTTTTGTCTGAAATTACTCAGGTGCTAATGAATTCTCCAACTTGAGGAGACATGCAGTGAAAATTGCATCACTTTGGTTTTGTGTGCTGCTGTAAGCAGTGATTTTTTTCCCCCGACCTGTAGTTTTTCCTTTAAATTGCTACCTTGTGCCAAATTAAGATATGAGTTTGCAAATAGCTTCACTTTATGTGCCAGCAATAATAACTAGACTCACCAAGGAAAAGTAAACTCAGCCACCTTTACAAAACTTAGTATTTCGTATTTCTTTCTTTCTTTTTATACTTGTGTCACTACAACTTATTTTTTTCTGTGACACATTTTAGAGATTTCCCATGTGTGAGAATGTGGTGATCAGTGTCTTTAATGTCAGAGAAGTTGTAATTAGCTGGAAACATGGCCGGAGGTCACATTTTCTAAGTAGCAACGTGATACTACTTCTGGCTTGGAAGGCAGTGGTAAGCTTTTATATATCTCTCCCTACCAATCCAATTCTTTCCCCCTCAGCATTATAGGATAGTTGTTAAGAGTTTGGTTTTCAAAACAAGAAAGTCCTGGGTTAAAATCCCAGTTCAACCATATATTAATTGTTAGATCTTGTGTAAGTTACTGGGGTTCTGAGCTTAGATTTTTTATCTGTAAAAAGGAATATTATGATTATTATAAGAATGAAATGGGATAATATTTGCAATGTGTTTAGCAAGAGCCTGGCACTTAGTAAATGTTTAAAAAGTAGTAGAAATAATTAAAAATAATAGTAATCATTATTTCCAATGCCAGGCCTGGGGATACAACGTTGTGTGAGACATGGTCCCTGTCCCCAAGGAACTCATAGATCAACAGAGTATGAGACTCAGTTACTGAGAGAGGATTATTACAGTCTGCAATATTGTTTGTAGATTTGTCTCCTTCTTTCTTAATTTCTGTCACTTTTTGCTTAATGAATTTTGAAGGTCTTATTAGATACATACATATTTGGATTGTTTGCTGTTCCTGATGAATTCTCCTTTTTATCACTATGAAATTTCCCACTTTATCTTTTGCAATATTCTTTATCTTGAGTTATACTTTGTCTGACATTAATATAGCCATACCAGTTTTCTTATACTTCCTATTTTCATGACGTATATTCTTTCATTCTTTTACTTTCAACCACTTTGTCTCTTTATATAGTTTTCTCTCTGTTCTTCACATTGTATAATTTCTATTGACCTGTCTTCACATTCACTGACTCTTTCAATTTTCATCTCCAATATACTGTTAGGCTCATCTGCTGAATTTTTTTATTTCGGTTACTTTATAGTTTTCAGTTTAGGATTTTCATTTAATTCATTTATAAAAAATAATAGCTTTACAGGAAATAATTTATATAATACAGTTCACTCATTTAAAATGTACAGTTCAGTGAATTTTAGTATATTTACGGATATTGAGACATGCAACCACCACCACACTCATTTTTAAAACATTTTCATCACCTCAGAAAGAAATGTTGTACCTTTTAGCTGTCACCATAATTCTTTACCCTAAGCCTTAGGCAATCATTGATCTACTTTCCACCTCTATAGATTTACCTATTCTGGACATTTGATACAAATGAAATCATATAATATAATATTTTGTCTTTTGTGTCTGGCTTTTTGCACTTAGCAAAATGTTTTCTGGGTTCATCCACGTTGTAGTATGTATCAGAATTTTATTCTTTTATATTGCCTTAGTACAATATTCTATTGTATAGGTATACCACATTTTGTATATCCATTTGTCTGCTGATGGACATTGGGTTGTTTCCACCTTTAACTGTGATGAGTAATGCTGCTATAAACATTTGTGTTCAAGTTTTTGTGTTAACATATATTTTCATTTCTCCCAAGTAGATACCTAGGAGTAAAATTACTAAGTCATATGATAACTCTATGTTTGATTGAGGAGCTGCCAGACTGTTTTCCAAAGTGGCTACACCATTTTACATTCCCACCAGCAATGTATGAGGGTTCTAATGTCTCCACATCTTCACCAATACTTGTTATGATCTGACTTTTAAATTTTAGCCATCTTAGTGGGTATAACTTAGTTTCTCACTGTGGTTTTAATTTGTATTTCCCTGATGAGTAATGATGTGGAGTAGTATCTTTGCATGTATATATTGGCCATTTGTATATCTTTTTTGGAGTCTGTCTATTCAGATCCTTTGTCCATTTTTAATTGGGATATTTGTCTTTTTATTATTGAGTTATAAGAGTTCTCTATATATTCTAGATATTTAGAGATATGTCCCCTATAGAGATAAGTCATTTATCAGATATATTATTTGCAAAGCATATAATCATCCATTCTGTGGGTTGTCTTTTGACTTTCTTAATAGTGTCCTTTGAAACACAAAAGTTTGATTTTGATGATGTCCAATTTATCTAGTTTTCCTTTGTCGTTCATGCTTTTGATGTCATATCTAAGAATCCATTACCTAATTCAAACCAATGGATTTTATTTTTTATAGTTTATGTTTCTCTGCTGAGATTTTCTGTCTATTCACTTACTAACACTGTATTTTCATTAAACATGCAGATCACCGAATACGTCTTCTGCAAGTCTTTGCTAAATTCAACATCTGGGCCACCTCAGAGTTGATTGATATTGACTATTTTGTTTTTTTCTTGACTATAGTCCACACTTTCTTATTTGTTCCTTTACTCAGGGTCTTATAAAGGTAAAAACAGGTATTGGCTGGGCTATGTTTTTATCTAGAACTCCAGGTCCTCCTTGAAGTTTCTTGTGGTTGTACAATAGAGATCCCCATTTTTTTTTTTTTTTGGCTGTCAACCAGGGGCTGCTCTCAGCTCCTAGAGGCCACCTGCATTCCTTGCCACATGGCCCTCTCTATTTTAAAACCAATAATGGAGAATTTTTTGTGCATTAAATCCCCCTCATGCTTTGAATCTCTGGCTTCTTCTGGCCCACCTGGGGATAACCTCCTTATCTAAGGTCAACTGGTTTAGGATATCTACAAAATTCTTTTCAGTAGTACCTAGACTAGTGTTTGGATGAAAACTGTTTAAGAGTGTATGTATACTAGAGACTGGGAATGTTAGGGCCATCTTCAAGTTCTGCTTATTTAGAATATTTTTAACATCTTATTTTGTGCTTCCAGTTTTTCTGATTTTTTCTCTGTATTACCATTTCTCACTTTCCTTTGACTGGTGTGATCAGTTTTTGTTTCTTCTTTCCCCTTCTACTGGTTCAATAGCTATATATTATATAATTTCAGTGGTTTTCTTAATATAGTTTTGTTAACAAATCTAAGGTTAATCAATCTCTCTGTCCTTCAGATAAATAAGACAAAAACAAGACAAAAACCTTAAAATTACATTAATTCCAATTATACCACTCCAGTCTTAGAGAAAAGACGAATTCCTTATACATGAATGACAGTCTGATGACAGATTTCTTATCAGCATCAACAGAATACAGCAGTGAAATAATATCTTTTAAGAGCTGAGATAAATTTTCTGTCTACTTAAAAGTCAATAACCAACTGAAATATCAGTCAAGGGCAAAACTCATGGATCTTTCTCAAAAGAACACTAAATTAGGTACTTCAGGGAGCAGAAAACAATGCAGAAGATAAGAATGATGTGAAAAATAATGTTGATTAAAGAGACTGACATACTGGTAAATTTTTATAAACATGAACTATAAAAAGTAATACTAAGAATAATCCTGTGGGCTCGTTAGTACTCCATTTTTACAGATGGAGAAAAGAAGGGTGGAGAAGCTAAATATCAAACTTGTGTGAGGTCACACAGCCAAAGAAGTCAACAGCTAGGAGAATACACTCTTTTTCAGAAATGGCATGAGACTCAAAAAGCGACTGTAACCATCTGTGTTGATCCTTTGAGCTAACTTGTGACCCAGAGAGTTCTCATGTCTGTGAGTTCTGTGAGTTCTAGAATGTATAAGAAGAATTCACTCAGGCACTATCCTTTGATTTAAAGAGAGCTTGGAGAAGTTTATCTGATTTGAAATCCCAGTTGTGTGATTTTTCAGTCACTAGCATGATTACATAAACTTTGAGAAAGATTAAATAACTGGTGGTAATATGACCATGTTAAGAAACAAAAAGCTGAAAGACAAATTGAATCAACAAAATTGCTCTTAGTAAATAGCAAAATGTAGAGTTCTTCTGTATTTGGGGATAAATTCTACATAGACATGTGATGTTTTGTTTTTTTACAAAGATCACCTGATTTGTTCTTTACCAGGCTTACAAGCTACAATATAATCTTTTAAAATTATAGGTAATTCCAAAAGGGCACATTAATCTTCAGTTAATCACAGTTGTTTCAAAAATATGTCCCTTTTCTTAACAAAGAAGTAACCCAGCCAAAACTTGGATAAACTGGCATTTCCTTAGATCACATGTTTCATTCCTAAACACAATGCCTCTTGTGTTTCTTTCAGGTGTCCATACTTTCTCTGAAAAATAGATCTCCCCTTCCAAAGCTTGAGCATTATCTGCGCTTTGTTTGAAAATAAATGCATTGTTCATGTGTGGACTAGTAGTGCAGGTGTTTTACCTCTCTTTTTCCAGTCAGGCTGATTCTTAAGCCTTTCATGAAATCAGTTCAGTTTAGTTAAATCTCTCACGTCTACTTTTTATTGCCATTTCCGTTTATGGCCATAATGTAAGCCCCAAATGTAACAAGATCATCTTTTATTCCAATATGTTTACCCTTTATTTAATATCTTAAATGTTACCAACATTCTGCTTCTTTTTCAATTTTCAAAAACTAATTCCAGGGCAAGGCCAAAGTTCAGATCAAGCATTAATAGTCCAGGTTGCTTTCATTTTTCCTGAACTCCAACTGCTCTCTTAAGGTACCAGGATTTACCTCTGTCACTGAAAAGCACTATCTAAAAGCTTTGCATGAAATTAAACTCCCTGAGGTGTAACCAAACCGAATAAAGCCACAGAAGCGTGTACTGAAGCAACTCTTCCTGAGTGGGGCATGTGAAACACTGACATTCTTAACATGGCGAAGGTGGGTATTGTGTGTCAGGTAACTGATTCTGTCTTCTGAAGTATAGAGTTTCAACCCCTCATTTTATTTTCAATCACTTTCATGTTATTCCCTAGAGAATGAAGAGGGTCTGATCTTAGATCATTGGGCAAGCTATAGCTGGGAAGGGAAAGTAGTGGGCGGGGGTGGGCAGAATTACTTTAAGACTTTATCTCTTCAATGCAAAAGATAATAATTGATATTACTTATCAAAGTATCTCTTTTTTAGCTGTGTAGCATGTATTTTCAAGCAATTTATTGCCATTCATATCTCTAGGTTTTTTGCATAATCCCCTTTTTCTGGCATTTACCATACTGAGCTATAATTTAGTAAAATATAGTACCTACTTTAAGTTTTTATTATTAATATTGCTTTCATGGCTAAACATTTTTAAATTTTCATCTTCCATTATAAATGTTAGAAGGTTTATATGAAAATAGCAAATAATAAGTAAAGAATCTAGCTTCTTTACTTTTTCTAATTCCAGTGTTTTGCTTAACAAAATGTGGTCAGTGCTTCATTGATTAAAAGAAGAATGTAGCACATTCATAGTGTGTATTATTGCTTCTTTGTCCAATTTGCCAAATGTAACTAATATAAACTTAATTGTGAAACACACTATTCTGTTCTGAGTGGTTGTAGAGTTCCTGTACAGTGTTGCATCTTCATTTTAAAAACAAGTGCACGTTTCTTCAATTGTTTAAAAAACCCATTTTGTAGGAATTAGCAGTTTCAAAATTTATTTGACTTTATATTTTGGGATTGATAATTCTACAGAAAAATGTAAACCAGAGTTTGGTATTCATATTACAAATTGGCAATTCTCTGTAACACTGAGCTACGGTGTATGTAGACTATAGAATGGAAGTCAGCATTATGTGAAGATATTAAGGAGATTTTACTTAGGAGGAGGTACATGTCCCTGGCCTTAAGGAAAGTGTTAATCAAGACATTTTGTCATTTAGAGATTTTGGTATAAATAGCTGAAGTGAATTTGTAAAATATAACTGTAATATGGAATCTACGCTCAAGCATAATCTTTCCTTTCTGTAGTTATGCTTGAGTGCAGGTCACTTATTTATGCATGAGCCAGCTAATTTCAAAACTCCTATTTCATATCCCCTTGGGACAGCTAAACAAAGATTTGGCCACTCATGTATGGGAGATAGCACTCTGAAACCTCTTGCTTAAATGGGAGAAAGGGAAAAAACTATATTTCCAGCATCTTGTAGTTCAAATTTACAAACATTATTTATCTAAAATTTCTAGTTTTACTTAAGCTGTAAAAGCACTGGTAAATTAATTCAACAAATATTTTTTCCTTTTGAACTTTACTGAGGAATAGTATATGCATAATAAACTACATCCATTTAAAGTATAAAATTTGATGAGTTCTGACAAGTTGTATGCACCTGTGAAACCAACATCACAATCAAAATATGGAACATGTCTATCAGCCGCCAAAGATTCCTGTGCTCCTTTGCAGTTCCTCCTTCCCTCCATCCTCTATCCTCTATCCTTTTTATCCCCTATCATCAACTTCCACTGAACTGCCTTTCATTTGTGTTTTACACAAATGGAATCATATAATATTTATTGATTTATTTTGTGTCTGGCCTCTTTGATAACACATATCAAATGTGTTGATATCACATATCACAAATCAAATGATTTTAAGACATCCATATATTGTTGTAAATATCAATAGTTCTTCCCTTTATATTGCTGAGTAGTATGGATATACTATATTTTGTTTATCCATTCACCTGTTAATGGATTATTTGGGTCATTCCCAGTTTGTGGCTCATTCAAAACATACTTATTAAGCACCTATTACTGTCCAGGCAAATGTTCTAAAAAAATGAGAGACTATGGTGAATAAAATAGACAAAATACTGGCCCAGATGGAGCTTACTGGGGGAGACAGAGAATATTAAATAAGCAAATATAAAGGAAACCTGGCGAGAAAAATAAAGCAGGATAAGAGAGAAAGGAGATTCTGCATTAGGCCAGATTCTGTTTTCTATAGGATGGTCAGGGAAGACCTCACTGATTAGGTGGCCTTTGTCCCAAGACCTGAAAGAAGGAAGTGAGTGATATATACAGACATCTGGATGAAGAGTACTGAGATTTAAGTGCTTAAAAATTAAACTTAAAAAAAAAAGCATTCCTGTCTTGCTTTAGCATTCATGGTTCTAATGTTTATTTTTGTTTCAGTGGTTAAGTATTTTTACAACTACTTTTGGGCATTAGATTTAGCCTTTTGGGAAAAAGAGTGGTTTACTGCCTGCTGCTGCTGCTACATCCAGGGTCTCTTCGTTGGTAGAAAAGCCCTGACCTTTCATAAAGTTCTTTTGAGGAGAACAAATCATTCAGATGCTTGTATGGTGTTTGTTTTAAGGATTATAGGAGTCTTCCAACTCCTCAAAGGAGTCTGTTAGACCCTGACTTTGTTACACAGGGCAGCTGACATTTTGCCTTGTTTGTTGTGGGATAGTGTCTACTGCAGGCCTCAGACCACAAGGCTGTTAGAGGGTTCCCTAGGGACAGAAGTATGTGAGGTGGCTTTGGAAAACTATCTGATGAGTTACCTTTCCCTTTTCATAAATTGATGCCTGAGCTGAGCCAGTATGTGAATTGTGGAAGCACCAGACTACAGAAAGATTCTTAAGGGCTACCTACAGTAGATAAAAACAAAAAACAAACAACAAAAAAAAACATTACACTTGCCCCAGCTCTGCCCAGCTCTTCCCAGTACTGCAGATATAGAAAGACTTTCAATATTCCCCATCCCTTCATCTTTGAAAGCAAAATCTGACAGCATGTACCCTAAACTAGGAATAGCTCTCAATTTACCTATGTGTCTCTTTGGGCTGAAATCTTTCCCATTAACACTTACCATCTTACACCTTGGCTTCCTGAATGTATATCAGCCTCACTGAGAGGAGTCCCTAGCATTAACCCAATGCTAGTACTTGTCATATATTCATTCATTTGTTTATTCATTTGTTCAATTATTTATATATATTAGTATGGACTCAGGTATATTTATTTCATAATTTGGGATTATAATTCAATACTATATTATTTATTTTGTTGCTTAAATTGTTCCAGTTTTGGCCACTAGGAGCTCTTTCCGGTTGGCTCCTGTGTCCCTTTGACATGTTTCCATCTTTTTGTTTTTTGAGTTCTTTCTTAAAGACTTTCTGGTATGGTAAGATACTTCAGGCTTCTACCCCAATTCTAGAATCAGCTATTTTCCCAAGAATCTCTGGCTCCTCTTATTGGAAAATGGTTTCTAGAAATCAAGTTGTGGGTTCTGGGTTTGCTCTTTGCTGCTAGGGTGTGATTGCTTCTAGGCCCTCTCAGTGGACAGGGCTAGGTAATATATTTATGTATACTGACCCATGTATACACACAAATCTGCAAGTGGTAACCGTCTAGCTATTCTTCTGTTTATTAAACTAACTGTGAGTTCATACTGATGTCTCCAACTCTAATCCAGTACCACAGAGTTTATTTTATCCTTTCCTTCTTGTTTATCTGCAACTTTCATCTCTTACAGTGAAAAATCTGGTTCCTATAACCCTACATGTGTTTATTTAATTGCTCAACCTTAGTATATATGTAAAGCAATCACTATAAACATTTTATTTTATTTTATCTTTTTATTTCAGCTCATCATGGGGGTACAAAAGCTCAGGTTATATACATTGCCCATGTCCTGCCCATCCCCCTGAGTCAGAGCCTCAAGCATGTCCATTCCCCATATAAACATTTTAAATGCAATTCTGTATCTACGAATTTATTCTACTGTACATTCATACTATTATGCAGCAATATTTGGACAAGACTACTCATTGAAGCATTGGATTCTCTCTTTTCTTTTCCTTTTAAACTATTTTAGATTATCTTTAATTTTTAAAAAACTTTTTAATGTAAACATTTTCAAGTATATACAATAGTAGAAGTAAAAATATTCTGAACCCTATGAAACCATAGTCCAGTTGTAACAATTTTTATTATTTTGCCTATCTTGTTTTTTCCCACAGTCTTTTTTTGCATTTTAAAGCAAATCCCACATATCATATCATCTCACCTATAAATACTTCAGCAAACATTTCCAACATATAGTTTTTTTGAGTGTAAACACAATGCCATTTATCATATCTAAAAAAATTAGTATCTCTTTCTTTATATAATATGATACCTAATCTATTGTAAAATTTCCCCAGCTGTGTGAAAAAAGTCTTTTATAGTTGGTTTGTTTAAATCAGAATCTGTGGTAGACACGATAGTGGCCTCCCCGCCCCCACCTCCTACCCTCTGCCAAGATGTCTCCATTTTATCCCTGGAAACTATGTTACCATGTTATCTTACATGCAACAGGGACTTTGCAGATGTGATTAAATTAAAGATCTTTAATTGGTGAGATTATCTTGGATTATCTGGATGTGTCCAATTTAATCACAAATTTCCTTATATGAGAAAGGTAGGAGGGTCAGAATCGGAGAAGGAGATGACAGTGGAAGCAGAGGTGGAGTGGTGCCATTGCTGGAAGGGGGCCACAAGCCAAGGAATGTGGACAATCTCCAGAAGCTGGAAAAGGAAAGGAATGGATTCACCCCTAGAGCCTCCAGAAGGAATGCAGTCTGACTGCATCTTACCTGTAAGGCCCATTTTCAGATTTCTTACCTCTAAAAGAGAATACATTTGTGTTGTTTTCAGCCACTAAGTTTGTGGTAATTTGTTATAGCAGCATAGGAACAAACAATATAAACAAAGTCTACATATTGCATTGGGTTGTTATATATATGTTAAGTTTCTTTTAACCTGTAATAGTTCTGTTTCTTTATTTTTTTGATTTGTTGAAGAAACTGGGTCATTCATTCGTAGAATCTTCTGCATTCTGGATTGGCTCATTTTCACCTCATGGTGTCATTTAACTTATTGTTCTATATCGTTTATTTTCTAAATATTAATATTAACTTTTTTCACATTGTTTGCAAATTTTTATTCAAAGAATATTTTGGTGCATATTTATGAATACAAAGAGTCACCATTTTACATGAAAACTATTATTCTAATATACTTTTCCACTATGTACATAGCATATAAAAGGGATGACCAAAGCATAACATATTATAGACATATGAATCATAGGCTGGATGTGTACATTTAAAAGGTGGCAAGTTGAAGAAACAAAATTACAGCCTTAACAACCTTTCATTGGCTTTATATACCTGAATCATAGCATTTATAATACAATAGTTATTTTGGTTAAATTTCAAAATATTAAGGGGGGTACAAATGCTCTTGTTACATGGATATCCTGTATAATGCTGAAGTCAGGGCTTTCAGTGTGCTTGTCACCTGGACAGTGTTCATAGCACCCAACAGGTAGGTTTTTATCCCCCAGTGACCCTCCCAAAGATGGATTAAAGGCTTAAAAGTAAGGCATGAAACCATAAAAATTCTAGAAGAAAATATAGGAAAAAGTCTTCTAGACATAGTTCGTAGGCAAAGAATTTATGACTAAGACTCCAAAAGCAAATACAGCAACAACCAAAATAAATAAATGAGACTTAATTAAAAAGCTTCTGAACAGCAAAGGAAATAATTGACAGAGTAAACAGGCAACCTACAGAATGGGAGAAAATATTCACAAACTATACATCTGACAAAGGACTAATATCTAGAATCTACAAAGAACTCAAACAAATCAGCAAGGAAAAAACAAGCAACCCCATCAAAAAATGGGCAAAAGACATGAAGAGAATGTTTTCAAAAGAAGATAGACAAATGGTCAACAAACATGAAAAAAGGTTCATCACTAATCATCAGGGAAATGCAAATTAAAGCCACAATGAGATACTACCTTACCCCTGTCAGAATGGCCATTATTAAATTGTCAAAAAACAACAGATACTAGGATGAATATAGAGAAAAAGGAAAGCTTGTACACTGTTGGAGGGACTGCAAACTAGTACAACCCCTGTGGAAAACAGGATGGAGAACTAAAGGTTGATATACCATTTGATCCAACAATCCCAGTGCTGGCTATCTACCCAAAGGAAAAGAAATAATTTTATAAAAAGATACCCATGCTAGAATGTTTATCACAGCACAATTCACAATTGCAAGGATATGGAATCAACCTGAGTCCCCATCAACTAATGAGTGGATATGTGGTATATATATGCAATGGAGTACTACTCAGTCATAAAAAGGAATGAAATAATGTCTTTTGCAGCAATTTGGATGGAACTAGAGAACATTATCCTAAGTGAAATATCTCAGGAATGGGAAAACAACACATGTTCTTAACTTATAAGTGGAAGCTAAACGGTGAGTACAAAGAGACATAAAGGACATTGGAAATTGATATTAAGTTTTAAAGGCTTATTTATTTATTTATTTATTTTTTTGAGACAGAGTCTCACTTTGTTGTCCGGGCTAGAGTGAGTGCCATGGCGTCAGCCTAGCTCACAGCAACCTCAAACTCCTGGGCTTAAGCGATCCTACTGCCTCAGCCTCCCCAGTAGCTGGGACTACAGGCATGCGCCACCATGCCCAGCTAATTTTTTGTATATATATTTTTAGTTGTCCAGATAATTTTTATTTCTATTTTTAGTAGAAACAGGGTCTTGCTCGAACTCCTGACCTCGAGCGATCCACCCGCCTCGGCCTCCCAGAGTGCTAGGATTACAGGCGTGAGCCACCGCGCCCGCCCTAAAGGCTTATTTATAATCAGGTTCAGTATTTTTTGGGGGGCAGTATATTTCGTAGATAGTGGCTTGTACTTCCTATCACATCAGATCAGGAGAAAATTAACTGTTGTCCCATTGTTAGTGCTGCTACCCCCATCCACCCACTAGAAAGCTTCTGTCAATATTTTACACAGGGTTTCAGCTCCTACTGATGATTGTTGCTTGTATCCCTTATTTCACTAAGATTTCCAAAATAGTAATATATTAGTGGGAATTCTATATAAAGAAGAACTTTTTCTTATCACAGTAACTATCTGTTAACTGTGAAATAAAGTTTGTGTATGAAAGTAGGATAAAATGCTTGAGTCCCTTCACTGGTGAAATTTTAGAATGAAATATATACTCTGATCTGTACCTTGTTTTTCTAACTTACTATTATATGCTGGAGAGCCCTACATATAATTCCTCATTCCTTTTTACAGCTGCACAGTATTCTGTGTTTGGACATAACGATGGCACAGCCATTCAGTTCCATACTGATGAATATTTGGGTTGTTTCCAATCTTTGGGAAAGAATGGGAAAGAACAGTATATACTGTAAAAGAACTGTGTATACTTGCTGTGTCCTCCTTCAGACCCTGGCTTCTGATTTTGTCAATGAGTTCTGTACCTGAGAACTTGCTCTGGTCTTGAAACCAAGCAAGGGATTGTATCTTTTTATTGGGGTAGTTACCATTAGCTCTTGTTTCATCCATCTTTGATTTCTTTTGATGACTTAGATTGAGCAATACCCTTGTTGGCTGCCTATCTATCTAGCTCCAAGAGTACTATGCCATAATAAGAAATCTATGTCTTACTGTGGTTCAGGCCTCCCCCACCCAATTTCCACAATGATCTTGCTGTTCCTTGTGATAATTGTGCCTACCTTGCTTCTAATGGCTTAGCTTTGTCACCTGGCCTCTATAATTTGGGGAGCCTATTATCCCCATTGCTATCAGTAAGACTAGTTCTTTTTTTATAAACTTTTATATATTTATTCATTTTTTTTGAGCAGAGTCTTGCTCTGTTTCCTAAGCTGGGGTTCATGGCTTGATCATAGCTCACTGCAACCTCCAACTCTGAGGCTCAAGTGATCCTTCTGCCTCAATCTCCCAAGTAGCAGGGTCTACGGGTGTGTGCCACCACACCTGGCTATTTTTCTTATTTTTTGTAGAGATGGGGTCTTCCTGTGTGGCCCAGGATGGTCTTGAATTCCTGGCCTCAAGCAGTGCTCCTGCTTTGGCCTCCCAAAGGGCTGGGATTACAAGCATGAGCCACCGCACCTGGCCCCAGATACTGCAACTTTAAGGGAAATGATGTATAACAAAACCAGTTTTACCATAGGCCAATTGATAATTGATATAAACAAAAGTTAAATTTCTTTTCTTTTTAGGAGACAAAGTCTTGCTCTGTTGCCCAAGACTGGAGTGCAGTGGTGCAATCGTAGCTCACTGCAGCCTCAAACTCTTGGCCTTAAGCAATCTTTCCACCTCAGCCTCCCACAGTGCTTGGATTACAGGTGTGAGCTGTTGCTCCTGGCCACAAGAGTTAAGTTTCTATGACATACTTGTCACAAAAACATCACCAAATTTCTAAATAAAGACCAAAACATTTCTAATATTAAACATTGAAATAAATGTGAGGTATACATACATTTAAGAAATATTAATAAACACAAGTAAGATATTATAATTATTTACCCAGTAATTTCAGTTCAGGATCACAGGTGGCACGGGCCTAACCCAGCAGCTCAGGGCACATTCAGGGAACCTACCTTGGGTGGGATGCCACCATTCCATTGCAAGGTGAACTCACACTCACACCCATGCTCACTCATCTTGGGACCATTTAGACACACCAGTTAACCTAATGTGCACATATTTGGGATGTGTGAGAAAACCCATGCAGACATGAGAACATGAAACTCCTCACAGACAGTGGACCTAGCTGGGAATGGATTTTTTTCTCATTAACTTTATAATAAAAATTTGTTGAATGAAACGACATTATTTTAGGACCTGCTATACCACTATAGCAAAATCTCTAAGATACATTAAATGAAAAAAAAATTTGCAGATCAATATACAGAATATGACTTTTTGTGTATAAACAAAGATATTTATGTTTACGTTTTTAAATTTGCATAGAAAAAACCTGGAAGACTACAAAAGAAAAACTATTTTGGGAAATGTGATTAGAAGCTGAAGAGGGGATAAAGGTACTTTTTACTTTATGCTCTTCTCTACTGTTTGAAATTTTTATGGCAAGTAGTATTGATTTTATTTTATTTTTTAAAATGATATTGTTACTCAACCAATTGTTGATTATTTTTCCCTAGAGGTTTTGCTCTCATTTCATGCTTTATCCACTTGGTCAACCTTCTTGGTAAAAGATAACAGTGCAGAGTTAGCCACCAAATCCCAGGCACTGATTGGTATTGGTTATCAGTCTCCCAACATCCATTTAGCCTCAGTTCTCTCTGGGCTTCCATCCTAGTTTGGAGACTCCAATATGTCTAGGGATCATGTACCCCAAATAATGGTTAGGGTATTGCTGTTCCTGTGCAATTATAGTAAAGCAGGTGTTTTTGGAGGAATAGACAAATGAAATTGTGGGTGAATGGCTTATAATTGTGCATCTTTGGACTGATTTAATTTGTTATTTGGCCATATAATCCAACTTACTGTGTTTTTTTTTAGTGAATATTGGTACATCCATTCTTTTTCCATTTTATACAGTTATTTTGATCATTATCCAACTTTTTTTTTTGAGGCAGTATCTCACTCTGTTGCCAGGGCTAGAGTGCAGTGGCATCATTATAGCTTGCAACCTCATATTCCCAGGCTCACGCCATCCTCCTGCCGCAGCCTCCCCGAGTAGCTGGTACTATAGGCATGCACCACCATGCTCAGCTGATTTTTCTATTTATTGTAGAGATAGGGTTTTGGTCTTGCTCAGGCTGGTCTCAAACTGCTGGCCTCAACCTGGTCTCAAGCTATCCTTCCATCTTGGCCTCCCAAAGTGCTAGGATTACAGGTGTGAGCCACCACGCCTGGCCCATAATCCAGCTTTTGAAGAGCACAGTGTTAAGTCCAATGTCATAGATGAAACTATGAACGCTAAAAAGGCTAATAGAACTTAACACTTTTCTGGGTGGAATAATTCTTTGGTTGATTCTTGAGTTGGTATTTGAAATTAAAATGCTAAGGTGGTCATAGCCTTCAAAATTTGCCTATAAATAAGTAAATAAATGGTGATTATGCAGGTTAACACCTACCACCTCTCTTTCCTCTAGTAATGTAGCAGCTAGGATTCTGATTTAAGTAGCTGATTTAAACTTGATCTATTTCTGACATCTCATCAGCTTTTCTCCCAGGTAAAACAGAAAAAAAAAATACGCACACCTTTCAAAATTTAAATTAACAAAATCTCACAAAACAAATAAAAAATACTGTGTATATTGAGTAGACAATTAAAAGCTAATGTTAGGCATCTGAGGAAATAAATAATTATGCCTTGGCATATTTCTTGAGAACATTTCATTTTTTCATGTAAGTTAGGTATTCTCTGAGATTTCTGCCAGGAAATGGATACAACCTTTCCACTATCAAATGCAGATTAAACCCTTATCTACAAATTTTCCCAAGCAGGTCATTCATTAATCTCACTTGCTATATACCTTGTTTACACAGAGAAAAATAAAATTTTAATTTTTAGTTTTACATTTTATTTGTGCTTTGCTAGGAAAGGTTCAATTGTCTTTCACATAATCTCATTGTTGGCCTTTAATGAAAGCACAGCGAGATCAGTGATAGCAAACTCTGCATTATAGATGGTAGGCCATCCAGTTCAGCCTTATATTTCAGTTATTGCTAGTCTTGATCGATGGTCCCACCCACCAAAAACTTAATAATGTTTTCTTATAGTCAGGACATTCGCAAGCATGTCATAGATTTACCATTGAAACTGTCAATTTTCTAGATTTTCCTTTACAGAGAGCATCCCAGGCTCTTGAACATAGTGATATAAGGAAAAAAAAATCAAGATTCTTTCCTGCTATGTCTGACAACATCCTCCTTGCAGGCACCAATTCTGGTTGGTGAGAGGCAGTCTAGACTAGACATTATCTAAAGTTTGGGTTTTTTTAAGGGTTTATTTGGGAGGTATGTTGAAAGTACTTCAGGGTTCTCTCTGCTTGCACCAAGGCCATGAAATAAATCTTTTAGCTAGCATTCATGGAGGGGGAAAAAAAGAACAAAACAAAAGGACAACCATCAGAGGCAGCTGTTGTGATGGTAAACAGGTCTGTTGTCTTCACATCAGCTTCTATCATTCCTATGCTGAGTGTCTTCCAGTGATACACTTCACCCTTCTCCACCCTGCTTTCTGCCCAGAGAGGCTGACTTGTTTAGATTAAATCAGTGGTTTCCCCAGACAAGAAACATCAGCATCACCTGGGGACTTACTGGAAATGCAAATTTTCAGGCCCCACCCCGGACCTACTGAATTAGAACCTCTGGAAGTGAGGCCCAGCAATCTGTGTTTTAACATACACTCCAGGTGATTCTGATGCATGCTGACCTTTGAGAATCACTGGACTACATAATTAAGCTCCCTTGTGGCCTCTGGTTGAGTTTGGTCAGTGGGGATCACTGGTAGGAAATGTGAGGGAGGGAGGAAAGTGCGGTTTGGACATTTATTTTCCCAGCTCTTTCCTTGTGAGGTCCCACTGGTTGGTTGTGTGGCTCTAATGGAGGCCACATGTCCTGTCAGGAGGCCTTCTACACACTGGTACTCTTTGCAGGTCATAGTAACCTCTCCTCCTCTTGGGGCTCTTGCTGTTGCTAGCCTCACAGGGCACTACATTATCCTTTATTTGCTTCTCTAAAATCTGCCCACACTTTTGTAAATAGTCACTTTAATGAACTCTTCTTGATTAACTTGTTTTAGTATGCCGGGACCATGACTGATATAGTTCCTAATGCCAGTTTTTTGTGATGTCCATTTAAGTGACTCTTTATTTTTGTGAATACTCTCTCTTCCCTTACTTTAGGAGGATTGAGTTAATATGCTTATCACAGTACCTGGCTCATAGATGTTCAATGTATGGTAGTTATTTTGTAGCAGTTTTGCATATGGTGTCTTTGCTGTATGCACTCAAGAGATAACAAAATGTAAATGTCTTGAACTCCACTGCCTTTGCTCAAATGTTCCGCTTCTGCCTCTTGGGCTTCCAGTATTAAAATTGATTTCCATATTGATTAACTGATTTCAGATAGAGAAATTATTATAACCATAAAAGAGTTCAACAGTTTAGGGGTTAAACATTAAAACCAGTTTTAAATCATCTGATGCAAAGTACCATTAGACTCAGTAATTAAGTGATGATTATTATATAATTTATAAACATGTAGAAAGGTTTTCATTTCCTTATAAACATGTGTTGTTCTTCTTCCTTAATGTACTCTGAGTTTACTGGCACAACTGTGAATGTTTCCTCACTGGTAGTAGGACATGAACTGATGAGTGGATCATCCAAACAGGTAAAAAAGTAAGCAGAAGAGTATGAGTGGGTCTGAACAGTGACTTTCGTCTCAGTACATCTGCTCTGGTCAGAGCTGGCTTCTAAGGTGTGTGCCCTGTGCAGTCACACAGGGCCCTGGACTCAGAAGTACTGAGGCTTGGTTTAATGATTTGTTTTGGAACTTTAAACAATTATTGAACAAAGGACCCCACGTTTTCATTTTGCATTGAACTCTATAAATCATGTGATTGGTCCTTGCTCTACCATATTCATATTTGTTCAAGATGACCAAGTAAGTATAATCACTATCAAAAATAAGGTCTGACTGTTAGTAATATCATACCTATTAATAATTGTTTTATTCAAACTGTTCTCTAGATGAAAGATTCTAAACCCCAGCTCTCACAGTATAAAACAAATGTATCCTTCGATCCAAAGATTGAAAAATAGTATCACCTCTATCACTATATCTAATCAAATGTAACATAAGGAAACAAACAGATCCAGTACAGGAAGTCTCAAGATTATGTTGACAACACTGAGAGGCTAACTTTAGGCTCTAACAGGAATTACTGGTCTATTTCATCAGACAACCAAACCATGGAGACTCTGACTCAAAGCTACAGACACAAATTAAAAACGTTTTTCTTTGGAAAGTTTTTCTTTGAGAGTAAAGTAAGGAACAATAGGTATACTTTGTAGTTCAGGACCAGGTAAACATCATCTAAACAAGAAGAAAAAGTCAGAGACTGTCTTCCCTGAATAACCTAAAATTATTGGTGGAAATAGAAATACCTTGGGTTTAAGGAAAACCTTTTTCTACAGGGTTGGAACTTGGCTATAAAAATGGAAATAATTTATGGTTAAAAATTTATTTGCTGAAGGAATAAATGTCTAATACCTGTCATAAGGATGACTCAGAATGTTACTATTTCCATTTTTGGCATCCAATGCAAAAATACTAGAAAAGTTACATGAGCCAATTAACAGCCTTTTCCCAACATGGTGAAGAAACGATATATTCAATTTGGGTTTGCACTGCAGGCTCTGTCACTGTCTTTACTCTGACCAGTCCTTGTGGGACATAGCCTACTATACAATTGGGTCCATTCAGATAATTTACCCCACTGTATATTCATAATACACAGCACCGTGCCATGGCAAGTCAAGAAATCTCACTACTCACAGCAGCTGTGGGCTAAAAGAATGTCAAGGCTTGCAGGGACAGATACAATGGAAGCTCACAATGTGTGGGTAGAGTTGTGAGGCCTCTCATCCTAGTGCTTGCGTACGTCGTCTAGAATTAAATGCTAAAGGCTTTGCCATTCAATGCTTTCTTATTACCTGGAAATTTTTTCCTTGTACTTCTTGACCAGACTCCACTAAAGAAAATTTATAGCAGTCAAACCTAATATCCATTTTCTTATTGGGCAAACCACCCAACAAATATTTTAAAAGAAACAGATAGAGTGATTGATACACCATTCCTTTCTCATAAATCACTTAAGTGGATCCTTTGGAGCACACAGACTATGATGAAAGGGGCTTAGGGCATCTCCTAGATAGAAAATTTCCTATCATTTACCAGACTTTAAAAGGTCTTGCTGGAAGCAGCTACCAATGTGCCTTACCAGAAATTTTTGTCTACTTTATAAAATTTATTAGTATCCAAATTCCATATTGTTCTGGCATACTTTGAGAAACTAAACAAAACCACTAATGAAGTTTTTCCAAAAAGGAAGTGTTTAAAGATAAAATATACTTCACTCTTTGAACTCAATTTCTCCCCTCTTAAAGATCTTGAAAAATTACATATATTGGTTACTACAGGTTAAAGCTATCTTTTCCTAAAACAAAATTGTTGATGTGCATTTCCAACAACTCTGATGTATACAATTCAATGACTTGAAACTTCACTTCTTCAATGTAGCAGTTAAATCTATAAACATCTAAATTATTTATCACAATAAATATCCCTGAACTTTTTTTTTTTTTTTTTTACTGATTTAGCTCTATGTGAGTTATTGCACTGTGTGAGACACAAATGTCATTTTCAGGATATGAAATATCAAATTTCATGGAGAGAGCATTTATATCCATTTTGTACTATTTAAGATTAGAAGGTGACTTCTGCTTGTGGTCAAGATGGAAAACAGAGACTATGTTTACTCTTCTGGCTGAAAAAACTAAAACAATAAAAACAACAACAAAATATATGAAAAGAAAGTTTTCAGATCATGGACATCAGGCAGTGAAACACAGTGATACTTGAGAAAAGGGAAACAGAAAGGCTGAACAATTGCTCCAGTGTACTGTTTGTAGGGAATTTTCATAGCACAGTGTAGAGAGGAAGACCCTGCACTGTGGAGTACAGTAGTAGTCCTGAGTTGAAGAAACAGAGCTGGGAGTCAGGGGAGGCCAAGGAGACTAGAGTTCACAGGGCAGAGTATCAGAGAGGAAATAGCTGCATAGAAAGAAGCCTCTGGAGTTCTGCAAAGGGTTTCTCTTGAGTCTTTATCTAAGTACTGATGTGCATGTGTATGTGAGGGAACTATCTGAGATGGGGGAAAGAACCACCCAAAAGGAGCAGGGGCAATCCTCACAGCTCACAAAGGGCTAAGAATGGTTTATTTTCCAGAAGCTACAGTAGAAAAAAATCTTAAAGTTCATGGAGCATCACATAGAGTATTCAGAAAAATATTGTCTAGCAGTGGGGCAAATTTAAGCCAAGACTAAGAACTACTTTGGTCCTACCTAAGAAAGCTTAAAAGTGAGCTTTGAAAGGATCACATTATTTTCAAGTAAGTTAATTGCATCCCAGAACAAAGTTCAGAATAACATTAGGAGTCCTCACATAAACTGCCCCCAACAAAGTAAGTCACAATGTATGGCATACATTTTTGTTGTTGTAACCCCAGTTCATGGTAATTTGTTATGGCAGCTCAAAGAAACTAATACACATAGATAGAAAAAAAAAGACTGAAAAAGTCAATAGTGCCTCAGTGAACTGTGGAAGAACTTCAAGCAGCCTTATATATGTGTTCTTGGAATCTGTGAAGGAGAGAAGTGAGAGGAAGTCATAGAAAAATTACTTGAGGAAATAATAGCTCAAAGTAATAAACCTAGAGATCCAAGAAGCTCAACAAACTCCAAGCACAAGAATAATGAAGAAAACTATGCCAATCACACCATAATGAAACAGTGATAAAGAGAAAAATACTGAAAAATATTAAACCAGTGATAAAGAAAAAAATATTAAAAGCATCCAGTTAAAAAAAAAAGATACATGTTCAAAAGAAGAATAAAGGAACCATGACAGCAGAATTCTTGGTGGAAACAATGCAAGCAGAACACAGTGGGGCAGCATCTGCAGGAAGAAAACTGTCAACTTACAATTCTATACCAACTGAAAATATTTTTTAGAAATGAAGGCAAAATACATTTCAGAAACATGAAAGCTGAAATGATATATCACTAATGGATATTAGAAATATCATAGGATGTTATAAGAAATATTAAAGGATGTCCTATAGTTAGAGGCAAAATGATACCAGATGTAAATCTGGATCTACACAAAGGAATGAAGGACACTAGAAATGATAAATATGTGGGTAAATATAGAAGGCATTTTTTCTTTTTGTTTAAATCTCTTTGAAAAATAACTGTTTAAAACAAACATAATAATAACATATTACAGTATTTATAACATCTGTGGAAATGTATATAAATAACAGCACAAAGGCCAGGAGGGAAGAAAGGGGAGTATACTATTATAATGGTCTTGTTATTTATGTGAAGTGATAATATTATTTGATGGTAGACTGTGATAAGTAAACCTTTAAAATAACACCTATATATATATATACATACATAGAAACTAGAACCAAAAATTATAACTAATATGATAGCAAGGAGATAAAATCGAACCATTAAAAAACTCCAAAATACAAAAGACAGAAAAAGAGTACACAGAATAGGTGGTCCAAATAGAAATAAAATAGCAAGATGGTAAAGTTAAACCCAATCATATCAATAGTCTCATTAAATGTAAATCTTCTACAAGAAGCCTACTTTTGACATAAAGACACAAATAAGGTTAAAAATGAAAGAATTAAAAAAGGTGTACCATACTAAGACTAATCAAAAGTAAGGTGTAGTGGCTATAATGATAATAAATAAAGTAGATCTCAGAACAAAGAATATTACTAGGGATAAAGAGCATCATTTCGTAATGATAAAGGGGTCAGTTTATCAAGGGGATATAACATTCCTAAATGTTTATATGCCATTATTAGACTTCAAAAATACATCAAACAAAAGCTGATAAAACTGAAAGGAAAAACAGACAAGTCCACACTGTTGTTTTTTTTTTTGAGATAGAGTCTTGCTCTGTCGCCATGGGTAGAGTGCAGTGGTGTCATCATAGCACACTGCAATCTCAAACTCCTGGGCTCAAGGGATCCTCCTGCCTTGCCCTGCCCAGTAGCTGGGACTACAGTTGTGCACCACCACATCTGGCTAATTGTTTCTAGTTTTGGTAGAGACGGGGTCTTGCTCTTGCTCAGGCTGGTCTCAGACTCCTGAGCTCAAGCCATCCTCCTGCCTCAGCCTCCCATAGTGCTATGATTATAGGTGTGAGCCACTGTGCCCAACCAAGTCCACACTTTTAACCAGAGATTTCAACCCTCTTCCCATATTGATAGAACAAGTAGAAACAAACCAGTGAAGATATAGAAGACTTGACCAGCACTATCAAATAATAACTTGATATTTATGTGATATTACACTCAACAATAGCAGAGTACACATTCTCTTCAAGTATACACATAACATTTATCTACATTGACCATATTCTGTGCTGTCAAACAACTCTTAATCAATTTAAGAGATTCAAATCAGAAAGAGTATGTTTTCAGATAACAATGGAATTAAATTAGAATTCAGTAACAGTTATCTGGAAAATTCCAAGTATTTGGAAATTAAATAAACTTCTAAATAACCCATGGGCCAAAAAAAGAGACTAAAAAAGAAATAAAGTATTTCAACTGAGTGACAACAAATATACAACATATCAAAATTTGTGGGATGCAGCTAAAGCAATGGTTAGAGAGAAATTTATAGCACTACAATGCCTATGTTATCAAAGAAGAAGGATGTTAAATGAGTGACCTTGGCTTCTATTTTTAAAAACTAGAAAAAAGAGCAAGTTAAACCTAGAGAAATCAGAAAAAGGATTATTGTTACAAGGGCAAAATCAATGAAATCTAAAACAAACAAAAAGAGAAAAATCAGTGAAACCAAAACCAGATTCTTAGATAAAATCAAGAAAGTTGATAATTCTCTAGTCAAATTGATCAGGTGGAAAAAAAAAGAAAACACAAATTGCCAATATTCATAATGAAAGAGGTGACATCTACAACTTCTACAGATATGAAGAAGAATAGGTAGATAGGTATAATAACAGGAATAATAAGAAAATATTATGAAGAGCTTTATGGCAACAAATTTGAAAACATAAATGAGTGGATAAATTCTTTGAAAGGTAAACTACCAAAGCTCGCTCAAGAAGAAATAGGATAATCTGAATATTTCTGTATCTGTTAAGGTAATTGAATTTGTAGTTAAAAACCTTCCCAGAAATAACACTCTATGCCCAGATGGCTTTTCCTGGGGAATTTTATGAAATGTTTAAGGAACAAATAATACTAATTGTGTGCCAAGTCTTTCCAAAAATTGAAACAGAAAATGTTTTTCAGTTCATTCTATGAGGATAGCATTATCCTGATACCAAAATCACGCAAAGACATTACAAGAAATCTATAGATCAATATCCATCATAGACATGGATTCAAAAATTCTTCAAATTTTAGCAAATCAAATACTACAATATATAAAAAGAATAATAACTAGTGACTAAGTATCCCAAGGAGTGCAAAATGGTTTAAAATTTGTAGAGTAATGAACATACTATCCATTTTCCTATCTAAGTCAGATACAGCAGGTGCCAATTTTCCTAGGTTATTTCCTTTGGAATTACTGTGTCCTAAAAATCTGACTAAATTTGAAAAATTGCTATTTTCAGGGTGAATAGAAGTCCTTTTTAAAGACATTCTGACTTTAGTCAGGCTAAGTCTCTGGCTTTGCTTTTTAAACAAACAAAACAACAACCAAACAAGACATAGTATTATTGCAGGATTCAGTTGAACTCTTCTTAAATATTACTATTTTAAAATTGCTGTTGTATTGCTTTTCTATTGCTCTGTAACAAATTACCAGAAAGTATTGGCTTACAATAACACATTTATCTCACAGTTTCTGTGGGTCAGGAATCTGGGAATGGCTTAACTGGATCCTCTGCTTAGAGTCTCACAAAGCTGTAATCAAGGTTTTGGCTGGGCTGCATTCTTACCTGGAGGCTTGGCTGTGTGGTAATCTGCTTCTAAGATTACTCAAGTTGTTGGCTGAGTTAATTTCCTTGTGACTGTAGGACTCAGGGCCCTGACTCCTTGTGGGATGTCAACTGGAGGCCACCCTTAGCTCTTAGCAGCTGCCTGTAGGTCCTCGAGGCTGCCCACAATTCCTTACTGTATGGGTTTTCCCAACATGGCTGTTTAATTATAAAGCCAATAAGAAGAGTCTCCGGAGTAAGTCTGCTAGCCAAACAGAGTGGCATATAACATAACATAACTATAAGAGTGACAGGACATTTCATTATCTTTGTCATATTCTCTTGGCTAGAAGCCCTCACTTAAGGGGAGAGGATCAGACAAAGCATAAACACTAGGAGGCAGGGATCATGTGGGGTCAATACACAGTCTGCCTGCAGCATATGCTTGAAGGACTTTAGGCAGCAACAGACTCTTAAACAAAATTGATTGAATCCAACAATGAATAAAAAGAATTATACAACATGAGCAAGTGGGATTTATCTCAGGTGTGAAAGGCAGGTTCAACACTGGAAAAATCAATTACAATAATTTCCTCCCCATACCTGCCTTCCACGGTTTCAGCTACCCACTGGTCAACCTTGATCACAAAATACCCAATGGAAAATTCCAGAAATAAATGATTCATAAATTTTAAAATTGCATGGTATTCTGAGTAGTGTGAAGAAATCTCATGCTGTCCTGCTCCATCCCACCTGAGACATGAATCATCCCTTTGTCCAGGATATCTATGCTGTATGTGCTACATACCTGTTAGTCATTTAGTAGCCATCTCAGTTATTAGATTGACTGTTGAGGTATCACATTGCTTGTGTTCAGGTAACCCTTATTTTACTTAATAATGACCCTAAAGCACAAGAGTAGTGATGCTGGCAATTTGGATATGCCAAAGAGTAGCTATAAGATGCTTCCTTTAAGTAAAAAGGTGAATGTTTTCAACTTAATAAGGAAAGAAAAAAATTGTTTGCTGAGATTGCTAAGATCTTTTGTAAGAATGGATCTTTTGTTCAGGAAATTGTGAAGAAGGAAAAAACGTCTGTGCTAGTTTTGTTGTTGTACCTCAAACTGCAAAAGTTATAGCCATAGTACATGGTAAGTGCTTAGTTAAGTTGAAAAAGACATTAATTTTATGAGTGGAAGACATGTACAGAAATGTGTTCTGACTGACAGCATTTGTTGTTACAGGCATCCACTGGGGTCTTGGAACATATTCTCCTTAGTTAAGGGAGGACTACTGTAATGTCATCCATCACATCAATAGCCAAGGAGAAAAATCACATGATTATAGGTATAAATGCAGGAAAAGCTTTTGACAAAATGCAATAACTAATCATGATAAAAAAACTCTCAGTAAACTAGAATAGAGGCGAACTTCCTCAACTTGATAAAGAATATCTGCAAAAAACCCTACAGCTAACAGACTCAAAGATGAGAAACTAGAAGCTTTTCCACTAAGACCAGGAACAAGGCAAGAATGTCCCCTCCCACCACTGCTTTTCAAAATCATATTGGAAGTCCTAGCTAATGCAATAAGACAAGAAAAGGAAACAAAATGCATGTGGATTGAAAAATAAGAAATAAAACTGTCTTTTTTTCACAGACAACATGATTGTTTAGAAAATACAAAACAACTGACACACACAAAATCCTGGAACTAATAAATGATTATGACAAGATTGCAGGACATAAGATTAATATACAAAAGTCACTCACTTTCCTATATGCTAGCAATGAACAAGTGGAATTTGAAATTAAAAACACAATACTATTTGTGTTACCATCCCCCAAAATGAAATATTTAGGTATAAATCTAATAAAATATATACAAGATTGTATGAGGAAAACTATAAAACTCGGTTGAAAAAAAATCAAAGAAGAACTAAGTAAATGGAAATATATTCCATGTTCATGGACAGAATACTCAGTATTTCAAGACATTAGGTTTTCTCAACTTGATCAACTTGATATATTCAATGCAATCCCAAACAAAATCCCAGCAAGTTATTTTGTGGATGTCAACAAACTGATTATACAGTTTATGTGGAGAGGCAAAAGACCCATAGTAGCCAACCTAACATTGAAGGAGAAAATCAAAGTTAGAGGCTGACACTACTCAGCTTCAAGACTTACTGTAAAGCTATGGTAATCAAGACAGCATGGTATTGGTGAAAGAATAGTCAAATAGATAATGGAACAAGAGATACTAGAAGTAGAGCCACATAAATATAGGCAACTGATCTTTGACAAAGGAGCAAATATAATACAATGGAGAAAAGATATTCTTTAAACAGATGGTGTTGGAACAACTGGACATGTACATGCAAAAACAGAAAAAGAATCTAGAGATAGAATTCTTATACCCTTCATAAAAATTAAGTCAAAATGTATCTTAGACCTAATGTGAAATGAAAAACTACAAAACTCCTAGAAGATAACATAGTAGGAAATCTGTATGACCTGGGTTTGGTGATGACTTTTTAGGTATGACACCAGTGGCACCAGCAGCATGATCCATGAAAGAATTGACTGTGAACTTCATTAAAATGAAAAATTTCTGCTCTGCAAAAGGCACTGTCAAGAGAATGAAAAGAAAAGCCACAGACTGGGAGAAAATATTTGCAAAAGACATATCTGATAAAGGACTGTTATGCAAAATATACAAAGAACTCTTAAAACTCAATATTAAGAAAACAAACAAACTGATTAAAAAATGATCCAAATATCTTGACAGACATGTCACTAACTATGCATACGATGGCAAATAAGCATATGAAAAGATGATCCACATTAATATTATTGTTTTAATTTATCATTAGGGAAATGCAAATTAAAACAACAATAGGATACCACTACAAACCTATTTGAATGGTCAAAATCCAGAACACTAACACCATCAAATGCTGGTGAGGATGTGAAGAAACAGGAGCTCTCTCATTGCTGGTGGGAATGCAAAATGGTACAGCCACTTTGGAAGATAGTTTGGCAGTTTCTTACAAAACTAAACATACTCCCACAATGTTATCCAACAATCGTACTCCTTTGTATTTACTGAAATGAGTTGAAAACATACCACATAAAAACATGCATATAGATGTTTATAGCAGTTTTATTCATAATTGCCAAAACTTGAAAGCAATCAAGATGTACTTCAATATGTGAATGGATAAATTAACTGTGGCAAATGTGGAATATTATTCAGTGCTAAAAAGAAATGAGCTATCAAGCCATAAAAAGATATAGAGGAAACTTGATAGGGTGTGGTGGCTAACACCTGTAATCCTAGCACTTTGGGGAGCTGAGTGGGGAAGACTGCTGGAGGCCAGGAGTTTGAGACCAGCCTGAGCAAGAGTGAGACCCCATCTCTACAAAAACAGAAAAATTAGCTGGGCGTGGTGGCATGCACCTGTAGTTACAGCTACTTGGGAGGCTGAGGCAGGAGGTTTGCTTGAGCCCAGGAGTTTGAGGTTGCAGTGAGCTATGATGATGCCACTGCACTCTAGCCTAGGCAACAGAGCAAGACCTTGTCTCAAAAAAAAAAAAAAAGATATAGATGAAATTTAAATGCATATTTCTAAGTGAAAGAAGTCAGACTAAAAAGGTTATGAACTGTATAATTCCAACTGTATGACATTCTGGAGAAGATGAAACTATGGAGACAGTAAAAAGATCAGTGTTGCCAAGGGTCAGGGGGAGGGAGGTATAAATAAGTTGAACACAAAGTATTTTTAAGACAGTGAAACTATTCTATATAATAATATAATGGTGGATACATGCCATTATACATTTGTTCAAACCCATAGAATATACACCAAGAGTGAACCCTAAGGTAAACTATGGACTTTGGGTGATAATGATGTGTCTTGTAGGTTCATCAGTTGTAACAAATGTACTGCTCTTGTGGGGGACGTGGTATATAGGAAATCTCTGTTCCTTCTGTTCAATTTTGTTGTGGACATAAAACTGCTCTAAAAAATAAAGTTCAATAAAAAATTAAAAAGCAGTAAGAAAATAATAATAATTATAGATGAAGTGAATAAAGAGATACAGGAATTTGGACTGAATGGTAAATTGGTTGGTTTTAGTTTGTTTAGCGATAATTTAAAAAAAAAGATTGGTTTGAATAATGGTGCACATTAATTTAGTGGATATTCAGACTTTTATTGTGCTCTATTTCCTATGTAAATCTAATCTTTCTAACTTGGCTGTAAGTTCTTGAAGGCAGATGCCATATTTTACTTTTCTTATATGCACAATATCTTTTAGCATGTTATTGGGAGCGTGTAGAAATTCAATAAATATCATTTGAATGTTTATAATCACAATGAATGTTTTTAACATTCAAAAACTAAAGTGCCAAAAAAAGGTGCCTTGGCTTCGTGTATTGGTCAATAAAACATGATTAATTAATTGGGTTTAACTCAACTTGAAGTTTAGAAAAATAATGTGATCTGCTTGATTTAGGATTTATTTAAAAAAAATCCTTTTTATCAGACAAGACCATAGGAGACAAGGAAAAACAAAACAAAACAAAATAACATAAGAAACCTTTTTAACAGAAAAATTCAAACAAAAACAAAGTAAAAAATTACATAAGAGTTTATGTTTAAATTTTTGTAAGTTTTAGAAAATTTACTTATATGAATTAGTAAAAGTTCAAGATTATTGGTATAAAAATCTCATTATCATTTATTTGCATTCTTGTATGCTTTCTTTTTTTAAAGAAGAGAAAATTGTGTTACCAGAAATTGTACTCGAGCTATGGCCCATCCCACCTATGCCACAACTTATGGTGCATGACCATATTAATTTACTTTTTAAAAAAAGCTTTTATTATGGAAAATTTCAAACATGCAAATGTGGGGTAAAATAGTATAATGAACCCCCAAGTACCCATCACTGAGCCTCAGTAATTATCATTACATGGACAATCTTGTTTCATCTACCCACTAACTTTCTCCCTCCCTTATTTCATGTTGAAGCTAATCATAGGCATTATTTTATTTCATTTACAAAAACTCCAGGCCGGGCACGGTGGCTCACGCATGTAATCCTAGCACTCTGGGAGGCCGAGACGGGTGGATCACTCGAGGTCAGGAGATTGAGACCAGCCTGAGCAAGATCGAGACCCCGTCTCTACTAAAAATAGAAAGAAATTATCTGACCAACTAAAATATATATATATAAAAAAAAAATTAGCCAGGCATGGTGGCGCATGCCTGTAGTCCCAGCTACTCGAGAGGCTGAGGCAGTAGGATCGCATAAGCCCAGGAGTTTGAGGTTGCTGTGAGCTAGGCTGACGCCATGGCACTCACTCTAGCCCAGGCAACAAAGCAAGACTATGTCTCAAAAAAAAAAAGAAAACAAAAAAAACCTCCAGTATGTATATCTCTAAAATGTAATTGTTATTATTACACTTAAAAATTAATAGAAATTCCTTAATATCAGATTCAAGTATTCAATCTGGGTTCAATTTCTCCAATTATCCCATTTTTAAAAAAACAATTGCCTTGTTTGACTAAGGTTTCAAACATGGTCCACATTTAGTTATTGTACTTTGTTGATACATCTCTTAAATCTATAGATTCCTCTCTCTTTTTTGGTTTTGTTTTGGTTTAGATCCTTTAATAGAATTCCTAACTTGAAGGTGGTTAGAGACCTTGGAAAGTTACCTAATCTTTTCTCTCATTCAGGTCAAGCAAGATCACACCTAAATTATCTTGGACAGAGAGTTACTGTCTGAGAAGGTTTCTATTTTGATGAAATAAGCTCTCTTGGGGTCTCTTCTACGTTGAGGTATCTGAGGTTGTAGAAATCCTTTGCAGAGGGAGATATCGAACTTAATCTAATGTGCACAATAGACTGTAGTGCTGGAAAGACCTCTGATTTGTTCCAACTCTATTAATTAGGATTCACTTTCTTTTTTTTTAATTTTTAATTTTTTTATTTCAGCATGTTACAGGGGTACAAATGTTTAGATTACATATATTGCCTTTGCCCCACCCGAGTCAGAGCTTCAAGCGTGTCCATCCCCTAGATGGTGTGCACTGCACCCATTAGGTGTACATATACCCTTCCCCTCCTCCCCCCTCCCACCTGCCCGACACCCGATGAATGTTACTACTATATGTGCACTTAAGAATTGGTCAGTTAAGTCAGCTAATACCAATTTGATGGTCAGTACATATGGTGCTTGTTTTTCCATTCTTGTAATACTTTACTTAGTAGAATGGGCTTCAGCTCTATCCAGGATAATATAAGAGGTACTAGATCACTGTTCTTTTTTGTGGCTAAGTAGAACTCCATGGTAAACATACAGCACATTTTATTAGTCCACTCATGTATTGATGGGCACTTGGGTTGTTTCCACATTTTTGCAATTGTGAATTGTGCTGCTATAAACATTCGAGTGCAGATTTTTTTTATAGAATGTGTTTGTTCCTTTGGGTAGATGCCCAGTAATGGGATTGCTGGATCAAATGGTAATTCTACTTGTAGCTCTTTGAGATATCTCCATATTACTTTCCACAGAGGTTGTACCAGTTTGCAGTCCCACCAGCAGTATATGAGTGTTCCTGTCTCTCTGCATCCATGCCAACATTTATTGTTTTGGAACTTTTTGATAAAGGCCATTCTCACTGGAGATAAGTGATATCTCATTGTGGTTTTGATTTACACTTCCCTGATGATTAGAGATGTTGAGCATTTTTTCATATGTTTGTTGGCCATTAGTCTATCTTCTTTTGAAAAGTTTCTGTTCATGTCCTTTGCCCACTTTTTGATAGGGTTGTTTGATTTTTTTCTTGCTGATTTTCCTGAGTTCTGTATAGATGCTAGTTAACAGCCCTTTATCAGATGTGTAGCTGGCAAATGTTTTCTCCCATTCTGTAGGTTGTCTGTTTGCTCTCATGATAGTTTCCTTGGCTGTGCAGAAGCTTTTTAATTTAATCAGGTCCAGTTTATTTATTTTGTTGTTGCTGTGATTGCCCTTAGGGTCTTTTTCATAAATTCTTTGCCTAGGCCAATGTCTGTAAGAGTTTTTCCAACATTTTCTTCTAGAATTCTTACAGTTTCATGCCTTAGGTTTAAGTCTGTTATCCACCATGAGTTGATTTTTGTGAGAGGTGAGGATCCTGTTTCAGTCTTCTACATGTGGTTATCCAGTTTTCCCAGCACGATTTACTGAATAAGGATTCTTTTCCCCAGTGTATGTTTTGCCTACTTTGTCAAAGATTAGATGGCTATATGACAATGGTTTTATATCTGAGTTCTCAGTTCTGTTCCAGTGGTCTATGTCTTTGTTCTTGTGCCAGTACCATGCTGTTTTAGTTACTATATCCTTATAGTATAGCTTGAAGTCTGGTAAATTGATGCCTCCCAATTTGTTCTTTTTGCTTAAGATTGCTTTTTCTATACTGGGTCTTCTCTGGTTCCACAAAAAGCATAGAATTATTTTTTTCTAGATCGGCAAAAAAATGATGTTGGCATTTTAATAGGGATTGCATTGCAACGTTGTTAAAATGTCTGTACTACCCAAAGTGATCTACAGATTCAAGGATTCACTTTCATTACTTGACAAGAAGTTTTCTTTGTTAGATGCAAGAGGTTACCGTGAAAGTACAAAGACCTCTTCTGAATGGAACAATTTATCCCTTCTCTGGGTCTCTGAAATCCTTGCCTTAGCCAGAAATTCAGTTAAGCAGTGTTTATATGCTACTTTATATTATCAAAGAGTAATTGGTGTTTTCCTTAGAATTCTGGCCAAATTCCAACTCTGATAAATACATTCTACTTCCCTAAATTTCCCCTGCAATTTCAAATGGATTTGCTATTCTTAATTACCTGTCCCAACCTGTTGCTTGGTGTTGAAGTTCACCTATTAAGCAGCTGCTGCTTTTGGTCTCTGAGGGATGTAGGCAAATTTGGCAAATAAGTATGTATGTGTATGTGTATGTGTTTGTGAATGACTTTGAGGGTTCTAGAGCTTAAACTTACTTTTATTTGCTTAGTAAACTTTCATCAAGAAATAGGTATGTGTGAGACATTGCTCTAGGTATTGTAGGAGATACAAAGAGGAAGTACATAGTAGTTCTTGCCTTAGAAGAATGTATAGTCTAGTAGGGTGGATGTTTTTATAATATTAGGCAGTGCTAATTACCCTTTTTTAAAAAGTCTTCCTTACTGGATAAAAAACTAAAAACTTGACCAAGTTACTAGCCTCTTTAATCTCAGATTTTCTCATCTGTGAAATGCAGATAAATATCTACCTCAGAGTGCTTTGTGAACACTTTATAATTCAAAGAACTTAAGCTATTGTCTTGATACATAGTAAGTGCTCAATGATCATTAGTTATCGTGAGTTTTAAAATGTGTCACTTGGGTCAGTGGCTAGAAAAATGTTAATGCCACAGAAGACCATATTAGGTTGAGCATACAGATTCTCCAAGTTACAGAACCATAGATGGACAGCTCACTCATCCCATAAATGCCAGGATTACAGGAGAATTCTATACCCAAGTGCCTAGCAGGCTCTAAATCTTTCATTTACTAGACCTCTGGTAAAGATCATAAAGTCAGGAGAAGGAATTGGTATCCTTCTGTTCTTACCCTATTATTTAACTTAAAATTTTGAGTGGTGTTAAAACTGAGATTTGGAAATTCAGAACTTTAAAGCTGCTACAACAGGAGAAAATAAAAACTTTACTGTTTGACATTGGCTCATATTCCAAAGTCCCTCCCTATTTAACGAGTTTTAAGCTTTCATATGAAACATAAGACACTTAAGGGAAAAAGTATTGCCACAAGGCTAATGATGACAACAGCTGCCAGCGCATCTTCCATCAAAGCATGTGAAGACTTGAAACAAACTTGAGCTCCAGTTTGTTTTAGAAGCATCACCTGTGACATGCCTGTGCCGGCACAGGCTCAGAATGCATTCCTTAACACTAGGACTCCAAGACGTGCTGGATGCCAGAAGCCCAGTGGTAATGAGAGAGCCATTGTGAAGCTTAATTCAGATGGTGTTCTTTCATTGTGAGTATGCTAGCTCTGAAAGTTTGGTGTAGGGAGCCTTGAGAAAGAATAGGCCAATTCCTTTCCTTCACCAGGGTTTATAGTCTGGCTAATTCATTTATTCATACCCTCATCCTTCAGACATTTATTGACTGCCCACTATACACAAAGGCACTCTGTTGGGGATTAAAGCAAGTGAAGTAGTGTATTTAGGACTGATAGTACATTATAAACTTCATATTCTAGTCCTTGTGTATTTTATAGAAAATCCACTGGGATACTTTAAATGGAATCAAATCAACAGATATACATAATATGACTACAAAATAATGATCTTGGTTCTCTTGTGTTGAGAATTCACTATGTGCAGAAAACCATTCTAGGTACCGAGGAAATCCTGAAAAAAAATGGTTGGACTCTAATAACTAGGACTCTAATAATTAGGTTGGTGCGGGAGCAGACTACTTCATTAGCTTCACAAGGAGGAATCTGTATTTTTTTTTTTTTTCTGGGAAACTTACTCTGCTTATAAACATATGACCCCATTACTAAGGCCCAGCTTCCTAGGCAGCTAGCTCATTGCCTAAATTGGCAAGTTGTGGTCTCAACTTTCATAGTTGTTTGTGGGCTTCCCATACACATTCTTGCTGTGATCATTTCTTTCCCTTCAATTTGAGAGATTGATGGAAACCCATCTTCCTTCCCCATTTCAGCATTTTTTAAGATTGTAGTTCCACAAGTATCTATTGGAATAAACAGTGTATATTTGGTGTCTCCATTTCAAACCATATTTGTCTTTCATATGTAGAGGGAGAGGGAGCCTTGGGAAAAGTTTGTACAAACCTAATAAAATCTGTGCTATCTGTCAAAGTTTTTTTAAAATAAGAAATTCTCTACATGGTAAAAATTTACTGTATTTTTAACTTCTAAAATTCTATGACAAATGAGGGTATTATTAAACTATTAATATTATCAGGTTAAGACAGAATTATAAATTTTGTTCTCTTTGTTATCTGAAAAGCCAGTTATGTACATTTATAGCCACTTTTCTTTTCCCATGATATTCTTAAGGCAATAGGTAAGTTTCATTCAGCTCCTCCCCATTTCTACACCATTCCATCTTGCCTTGATATATACAGAATCTAGTCCTACAAGCTCTTTGTACATGATCTGCCTTTATGTGTCTTCTTTAATTTCCAGGCTTATTATCCATATTCGTTTCTGTCTTGGCAGTTCCATTTTCCAGGCATTCTTAGCCTTACAGTGTATGTCAACAAAGATGTAATTTCTACTGTCAAAGAGATAGCACTCTATTTAGGTAGAAAAGACATATATGCCTTTCAGCAAAAGTAGCTCCTGCCTATACCTCTTTCTTGGAATTTTTATTTTATGACAGACCATGGGGGTCTTAAGATGTCAAAAGTATAAGTAGCATTGGAAAACTAAGCATATAAAAGAAAAAATCTCTTTTCTTTAAATGATTCAGCATTGTGGAGTGATTTAAAATATTAGTGGCACAAAATTGTTCTAAAAATAGTTCTTTATTTATATCACTGGCCATTCAGTTGGATAGTCTTTGGTATGTTAGGACTTTTTATGCTGTTGTTAATTGCTTTAAATGGCATAATCAAATGGTCCAGCCATGCAGAGATTCAAATTGTTGTCAAGGCAAGCAACACAATAATAATTTTTTATTAAATTATATCTTCATATGATTGTATTTGTTGTAGTCTTTTAGCCTACTAAAAGAGAAAATAGTAGGAAGAAGTAGAGACAACATTGGCTAAATAATTGTTTTTTGAAATTATTAATATCAATAAGAATGCTTCTGATTTCTGAAAACCAAGCAGTAGCTATGGATCATGGTCAATGGATAACAAACTTCATATGTAGTAGAAATAGTTTATTTATTATAGTTAGGCAAATGAAGGCTATAGTTAGGCTTAATGGGAGCCATACTGCAATTTTAATTATTTGAAAGTACAGGCACAATTTATACAAATGTTTCTGGTCCCAAGTAAGATGGAGCAAACACACCTTGTCTCTCCCACTGAATACAGCTATAAAACCTGGACAGAATGCATGGAGCACTATTAGAGGACCCTGAAAGGTAAATAGTAGTAGGCAGATAGCAGAAGAGAAGAATTTAAGGTACCACAGAAAACGTGATGAGATTACTATTTCTTGTCCTCTGGTAACCCCCAGCGAGAACTTAAGGCAGCCCCAAACCAAAAATGGAGAATTGACATGGACACAGAGAGCTCCAGGAGCAGACCTCTTGCTCTTCTAGGAAAGAGATCAGCTAACACTCAGAGAAAGAGTTGGAAATCCCCCTTTCTTTCTCTTTCTTTCCCCCTCCCCTCCCTCTCCTCTCCCACATCTTTTCCCCTCCCCCCTTTTCTTCTTCTTTAAATCTCTACTCCTTTCTCTTATGCCTTAGTCTTTAGGCAGTCATGCTGCAATAGGGGAAGTGGCAGCAAGAGTAGCAGCTGCTGAGTTCCTCAGCACTTAAAACTGAGGGAGGAGAACATTCTTCTTTGATTGGAGGAGGTGTGTCTCAAAAGGGTGGAGTGAACCCCTGTTGCTCTCCCACTCCTTCAATATCTTGCTGCTTGGCTCCAGAGAGGGGCCAGTAGGAAATATGGAGGAGAGAAGTCCAGCTTTCAGATTAGGAAATTGAAAATAATCTAATAATCAGTACCAGGAGAGATTATGGAGAGAGGGGGAGCTAGGGAAGAAAACCCATAAAGTTGTCTGTGAACTTCTGGGCTCATCTTTGATTTGTGCATGCACGGATGTGATCCTAAATAGCATGCCAAAAACATTCAGAACTGAACTAAGGCATAGACCACAGCCCAGATCCCAGACTGGTCATTGGGTGGTGCACACATGAACAGCACAGAACACCAGGAAAATCTCAATATGCATAAGAATCAACAGATGCCAATGTTAATGTGTCACAGATGTTGGAATTGTCTGACAAAATATGCTCAAATAATGAAAAGAGTGAAAGTCTTAAAGAAATGGGTAATATAAAGAAGAACCAAATGAAAACTTAGAACTAGAAAATACAGTAACTAAAATTTAAAAAACCTTACAGAATGGGCTTAATAGCAGATGGAGATGAGAGAAGGAAGAGTCAGTGAATGTGAAGATAGATTAATAGAAATTATCTAATCTGAAAAAGACAGAAAAGACTTAAAAAATGAACAGAGGTGTATGGGATAATATTCAAAGGTCTAGCAATCATGTGATTAGAGTTTCAGAATGAGAGGAGAAAGAACATAGGGAAGAAACATCATTTCAATAAATAATGGTTGAAAACTTCTTAAATGTGATGAAAGACGTAAACCTACAGATTCAGGAAATCCAGTGAATCCTAAATGAGACAAACCCAAAGAAATCCATGCCCAGACATATCACTATTAAACTGCTAAAAGCTAAAGACAAAACAATTTGAAAGCAGCAAGAGAAAAATGATGTCATATTCAAATGCCTACAGTTTTCTCATCAGAAACTGTTCCTGCAAAAGATAGTGGAACAGCATTTTTAAGTGCTGAAAGAAAAGAATTGTCAACTCTGAATTTTATATCCAGTGAAAATATTTTTCCGGAATGAAGGTTAAATAAAGACATTCTGCTCTTGCGCTCTGCTGAGCGGGTTGCAGATAAGACTGCCCGCCTGGGGAAAGTCTGCCCTGCCTCCCACTTTCTGCTTGTTAGTGTGGAGCTCAGAGCTTCTAGCTTGCCAGCATTGTCTGTGGTACTGCCCAATAGCTCGCAGGCCAGCTGGCCCTGGGGGGTCAATCAGTTAGGCAACAAGTACATCCAGCAGACCAACCCCATCATCCTGGAGCACACCGTCAACCTGTACCCTCTTACCAATTGTACTTTTGGTGTAAAAGAGCCCCTCTATGAGAAGGACGCTCTCTGTTGCAGCCAGATTTCAGTGCATGAGGGAGGAATTTGATAAAATTGGAATGAGGAGGACTGTAGAAGGAGTTCTGATAGTACATGAGCACCAGCTACCTCATGTGTTACTGCAATAGCTGGAAACAACTTTCTTTGCATTACCTGGTGGTGAATTTAACCCAGGAGAAGATGAAGTTGAAAGATTAAAATGCTTAATGACATAGATACTGGGTTGTCAAGATGGAGTTCTGCAAGACTGGGTCACTGCTGACTGTGTTGGTAACTGGTGTAGAACAAATTTTGAACCTTCTCAATATCCATATATTCCTGCACATACTACAAAGCCTATGGAACATAAGAAGTTGTTTCTGGTTCAGCTTCAAGAGAAAGCCTTGTTTGCAGTACCTAAAAATTACAAGTTGGTAGCTTCACCATTGTCTGATTTGTATGACAATGCTCCAGATTATGGACCCATCATTTCTAGTCTCCCTCAACTGTTGAGCAGGTTCCATTTTATATACAACTGAATTCCTATGCAATGGAGAAGTAAAAGAAGCCCTCTCTGTGAGCACAGCTATACACAGTGTAGAGGAATAGATGTGCTAAAAAACATTTTTGGTTTTATCTCTTTCCTGATCCCTAAATTTGTTGTCTACTTTCTATTGTTTGAAGAGTAACGTTAACATGAAGACCTAGATAGTGATGTTCTAGTGATAATGTGATAATATTTATTTACTTTTGTTCTACTCATACTTTTTTGTACAACATTAAAGAAAATGGACTTCTTTGTATTTTTTTCTAAATTTCTCATTAAACTTCTAAAATTCTTTAAAAAAAAAGACATTCAAAAATGAATGAAAACTAATAGAATTCATTGTCAACAATCCTGATCTAAATGAATTACTAAATGAAATTCTTCAGACAGAAAGGAAATGATACCAGAAGGAAATTTGAAGCATCAGGAATGAAGGAAGAGTAGTATAAGTGGCACATATCTCTGTAAGTGTAATAGACTATTCTTTTAAGTTCTCAAAAGTATATTTGACATTTGAAAGCAAAAGCTATAACATTATCTGATGCATTTTCAATGTATTATATGTATGTAGTGTATAAGACAACTACAACACAAAGGATGGAGGGTAAATGGATTTATATTGTGGAAAAATTTCTACATTGCATTTCAAGTGGCACAATATTGATTCTAAGTATACTGAGAAAATTTAAGTATATGTGTATATTGTAACAAACCTCCCTGCCACACACACATTCTCACACACATGCATTATACAAAGTGAAATAATAAAAAATGAAAACAAATTAAAATACAGTACTGAAAAATGCTCAAATAACCCAAAAGAAGGAAAGAAAGGGTAACAGAGGAAGGAAAAACATAGGGACAGTGAGTAAACAATAAAATGGAAGGCCTAAATCCAAACAATCAATAATAACATTAAATGTAAATGGTCTAACCAATTAAAAGACAGAGATAATCAGAATAGGTAAAAAGACATCACCTATGTGCTATCTACAAGAAACCTACTTCAAGTATAAAGATGTAGAAAGGCTAAATGTAAAACAATGGAAAAAGACATACCATGTAAACACCAAGATAGACTTCAGGGCAAAGAAAATCACCCGGGATAAAATGAGACATTATATAATGATACCAGAGGCAATTCACCAAGAAGACATAAAAATCCTAAATGTGTATGGACCTAACAACAGACTTTCAAAATACATGTAGCAAAATGGACAAAGTTAAAAGAAATAAATTCTCACGATAGATATAATTATAAAATTTATATGGGAAGACAAAAAACCCTAGCATAGCCAAAACAATTTTGAAAAAAAAAGGATAAAGTTGGAGAACTTATGTTATCTGATGTTAAGATTTACTACAAAGTTACAGTAACCAATATGGTGTGGTGTTGGTGAAGGAATAGACATGTAGATTAGTATTACTGAATAGAGTACAGAAATTGGCCCACTCAAATATGGCAATTGATTTTTGATGAAATTGCAAAGGTGATTCCATGGAGAAAGATTGTTTTTTTTCAACAAAGTATGTTGGAACAATAGGATATAGATGAGCAAAAAAAAAAAAAAAATTAACCTCCACCTAAACCTCATACCTTATATAAAAATAAATCATAACTCTAAGTGTAAAATATAAAACCATAAAACTTTTAGATGAAAACATAGGAAGGAATATTCATGACCTAGGGTAGGCAAACAGTTCTTAGATGTAACACTGAAATCATGATTCATAAAATAAACAATTGATAAATTGGATTTCAAAATTCAAAATTTTTGCTCTGCAAAAGACATTGTTAAGCTATGAAACAATAAGATCTTAACACTATTTAAAGTTTGCTGATCATTTTATATAGGCACACATTTCTTTTTTCCTTTTTTTGCTAATGGGTTACTTTAGTTCTGTGACCCCAGGAGCCATCTTTACTCATCTCCTGGGTATCCATCTTTGGTGTTTTCTTGGCACTAAGTAGACCCCCAGGGTTTCTCTCTCACTAGGCCTGCCTTGGGCCAGCCACAAAAAACACGTTACTTTGATCCACAGTTGGTAAGAGTGCAGCTAATTCACTTTTTTCATTTGAGCACCTCAGTCCCTCTATCCTAAATAGTGGTCTAATAACTAGAATCAGACTACCATTAACTGGTTATCTGATATCTAGAAATTGAGAATAAAATTTTGTTTTTGTCATGTATATAATGTATTTGTGGATTATCTGTAGCAAATGCTGACTGCGGGTTTGATATACCCTAGCTTGCATATGCCTTGCTTCCTATAGGTGTGTTCCAAATAAGGAAAATAGGTCTTAAAATTAATCTAAGCAAAATGTAGGAAGATGGTGCTATTGCTGCATCAATCCTTACTGAAAAATTTCAAATAAATTCACAGTTTTTTCTTCTCTACTGTTATAGATTATCCCTGTAAATATTTTCTTCTTTACATAGACAATTGAGTTAATATATTGAATTAATGTGATAACTAAGAGAACTTAATTTTGATTTTAGATTTTTTTCTTACCTAGAATAAATACCCTTTGGGCATCCATTTTATCATGAAAACACTTCCAAAGCTTAAAAGTTACTTTTTGTCTCCCCTGCTTAAAATGATTTTATGGCAATTAATGAATAGATAATTAACTCTATGCTGTGCCACAAAAACTGGCTAATGTGTTAAAAAAAAAAAGTCAGTTAAACCAATTGTTTTAGCATTACATAGCTTGAGATTGATCAATTAATGAATAGATGAAACCGAGATTTAATGATACATATGAATGATTTTAAGTTTCTGGGTGTTAGTGGTAATTTAGAATGTTTTATTCTATTAAAATTAGTCCTTTCTCATCTCTTTTCCATATTGTTAGAATGGGTATTTAGCTGATCTTGACTGCTCCAACCACCCTCTTTGAAACTATCCTCCATAATGCCGTTCAGTGATCTTTAAAATTTGATCCTACTGTTCTCCTGCTTAAAGGTCCACCAGTGGTTCCCTATTACCTATGAAATGGAGTTCATGTTCTTGAGCTGGCCTATAGGACTTCAAAAGCTAGTCCCAATCTGCTTTATCAGTTTTATTTTCTTTAACATCTTTGCCTCACACTCTATAGGTGTTCTTACCTTTCTCTGAATATGGAATATTCTTTCAGGTCTTCATATTTTGCACATCCTGTTCAATTAACGTGTAGTACCCATTCCCTGCCCCATTGCCCCTCTCTCCGACTCATGGTGAATTCCTTCTCAAATCTTTACATTCCAATTCAGATGTCACCTTTGTGAAATGAGCCCTCTGATGCCCCTCCCCTGCCACGTGGTCATTATAGTACTTTTTACGTACTTGTGGCAAGGTAGTGCAAGTATTTGTTTACTTATCTATTTTGTCCAATAGCATGTGAGCTCCTTGAAGAAAGGGTCTGTTTATTTCCACATTTGAATCCTGGCCAAGTGCCTGACATAATACCCAGGCAATGTTTGTGGAATGAATGATTTATTGACTAAAAGAATCAATGCACTTTTAGTGGTTTATCACTTACTCATAAAGTGAGCACCTACCCTGCCTGAGAGAATCTGGCACGTTTATAATGTCAAAAATTTCCCTTCATAATGAAGTAAGTGCCCGAAAGAAATTGTGAAACTCTTGTGGGTCAGCTTGTGCCCTTCCTGTTCATGGACTCAGGCCAGGGCATCAGAAGAAAGGTATGACTGCAATTATTAAGCATTCCTCTTAGAATTCCTAGGCATGATTGAGTGTTTGACATATGTAAAATTAAATTTGGCTTAAAGCTCAAGGAATTCAAGCCCCTAAAATATTTTAGAATTTTCTCTCTATAAGTGGCCTAATAAGCTCTGGTATTTTCATATCATAAAAAGTACCCGTTTTTTTGAGACAGATTCTCACTCTCTCACCCTGAATACAGTGCAGTGGCATCATCATAGCTCACTGCAACCTGAAACTCCTGGGCTCAAGCGATTCTCATGCCTTAGCCTCCTGAGTAGCTGGGACTACAGGCATGAGCCACGACGCCTGGGTAATTTTTCTATTTTTAGTAGAGATGGGGTGTTGCTCTTGTTCAGGCTGGTCTTGAACTCCTGACCTCAAGCAATCCTCCCACCTTGGCCTCCCAGAGTGTTAGTATTACAGGCACGAGCCACTGTGTCTGGCCATAAAAGTACCTTTTAGGGTACTTTTAGGGTATAGGGCTTTGCTTAAAGTAGGTGCTCAATAAATACTTATTGAATGAATTGATTTTTTCCCTGTCTTGCAAAATTATAATGGCAATGGCATCTATGCATATGTTACCCTGTAGATCTGTATATGAACATGATCTTGCAATTCTTAGAGTCATAGAATATCAAACCTAGGGTCTCTGAGTTCATCTTGTTGAACATCCCCAAGTTAAAGATGAAGATACTGAGGTCTAGAGAGATTAGTTCTTGCTTGAGCTGAACTGTGTGAAATTGCTGTTTTTGTAAGTCAAAAATGGTCCAAAATTTTTAATTTGATTTGTTGCAACCAAAAGAAAGTCAAAGTGTACATTGCATATCAGGATACAAGACTCTCCCTGAGGGTGATGAGAACAAAAAAATTAATGTCTAAATTTAAAATTAAACACTAAATGGATTAGCTTTCAAGTTGTAGGAGAGGAATTGTGTCTCTGTGGCTTTACCAGTTACACATGATTAAGGATACATTCGGATCATAGGGTAAAAAGTAATGGTTTGCACTGTATGTCAGGTTGGGAAACTTGTCAAGAAAAAATTGACCAATTTTTAAAAAATATTCTGGGCTATAAAAATTTCTTCATTGAGTTTTTTAAGAACATGATTAAAACACATTTTGCCAAGTTTAAATGGTGTGGCTATATTTCAAAGAGCTAGAATTTCTCAAAGTAGTGCTATTCCCTGAATATTCTAGATCCTACCTAAAATAAAGAAATGTAACTGGAAGTGAGGATTATTTTGTTTACTCTGTCCTGCCTTCATGGGAAGCTAGGCTTACCATGGGGACTGCATTTGATTTTCAGAATGAGCTTTCAACAGGAAGCAGTCTGCTCATGCATGCATGACAGGAGAGGAATGTGCCCTGAAATGATGATATTTTTACCTAAGAAAGGGTTTTGTCTCAGGGATTTCTTTGGGAAATCTCTTTATGGTATTTTCTCCCTTGATACATGGGCTAGTTGGCCATTTTCTTCATAAATATATACAATTCAACCCAAGCCATCCGTAGACCTTTCTTTTTTGTTTCTCTTGTTTTTTCTGTAGCCTTTCTGTCAGAAGAAGGTTTGGGGTCAGAGAAATCATCATGAGCTTAGCTTATTCAGAGGTTTCTAATCTTAGAATTTGGGGCCTGTGAAGACCCACCCCATAGAACACAGATGCAATTTTCTGGACAAAGTAAATGTGTTTTTCTTTGCTTTACTTTTAGATTAGATAATTATTTTAGCTCTTCCTTTTCCTCAAATGCTCAGGTAATTATTTCTGCTCTCTCTTTTGCTTTATATGTACTGAAAAAAATCAGCAGTGAGAAATGGTTTGAAAATATGTCTCATGTTTCTGATTTTCTTAATGAACATATTCAGATTTACTGGACAAATAATTTTATAGACAGTTAAAAAATAAATGTTTTATGGCTACCTTCAAATATAGCCTGTGTTTATAAATACAATCTATAAATTCCATGAGGGCAGGAATTATCTATTTTGTTCACTTTTAGATTCCCAGAATCTAGCACTCTGCCTGGCATGTATTATTTGCTGAATAAGTTAATGGAAATAGAAATATTGACCTTGAGCTCTGAAAGAGGTTGTTACCTAGGCTTATAAAAATTAACTTAATGAAATTTTCAATTATGGAGGATAGAGAAGATATAAAAATTGTTATTCTGATATAAAACAGAGTCTAGGGAGGTAAGTGCCTATGGGAGGATTTAACCCCAGTTTTTGTCCTTCAAATCTGGGAGTCTTTGAACCTTAGAATCTGAAGGAAACTTTGGAGGTCATTGGGTCCAATTACTTATTGACAAAGTCATCCAGCCTTCAATTGCTTACCATTTATAATGTAGTGAAATGGTTTTTACTAGCAAATAGGCAATGTGCTCTTATGGGAAAGTTCTGATTGCCAGAAAGTTTTGTCCTTCTGTTGAGGACAGATGGATTTATTTGTCCATTATTTCTATATACTGGCACTAGTTCTGCTTTCTGGAACTATATGTGATAAGTCTGATGGGAGATCAAGGCAGACTTGACTTAAGGTCTGATATCCTTTATATCAGCACCAGTCTAGATTTATTTTGGGATAGGGCCCAGACTAGATAATAAGCCTCCCCAAGTCTTGCCACATAAGTGTGAATTAGGATGCTTAGCACCACCTAGTGTTCTTATCTCAGACATTGTTTATGAGAATGTAAATTGATAACTTCTTTCCAGAGCAGTTTGGCTCCATATATGAAATTGTACTGTTTCATGAAGAAGTTCCCTTTTTAGGAATTTACCTTAAAGAAATACTTTCAAAGTTGTACAAAAATAGATAAGCAAAGATGCCTATGGATAATCCAGGATACACATTATAAAAATTTCAAAACCATTGAGATGTTCATCAGAAGGAAATAGGTAAATAAACTGGATACATTCATTTAATGGAAGAGAGTCATGAAAAAAAATGAGGTAGAGCTACATATATCCAGTTGAAAGATGTTCATGATATATTATTAAATGAAAAAACAAATATAAAAGTGTATCTGACATGATCTCATTTTTATAAAATAATTGTATAATACATCTATGTTAGTATATCATAGAAAATTTTGAAAGATTATATACCAATCTATTAACACTAATATCTAAGGGATAGCATTATGATGGACTGTTAATTTTTAGTTATATTTAGTTATATTTCTATATTCTTTGAATATTTTTAAGGAAGCAGGTACTACCTCTGTAACCAGAAAAAACAAAACAGACATTTTAAAATGTCACTTGGAAGAATTGTGGACCATTTAGGGCTGGAATAAACCTTAGATTGAGTAGGAAGAGTCTTTAGAATTAATTTAACCTAACACCCTAATTTTACAGATAAGAAAACTCAGTCCTTGTCTGGAGAATGAGAACGGACGCGCTTGGGACTCTGACTCGGGGGGATGGGCAGGACATGGACAATGTATATGACCTAAACTGATGTACCCCCATGATGAGCTGAAATAAAAAAAAAAAGAAAAAAAAAAAGAAAAGAAAACTGAGTCCTACAATGTGAAATGAATTACCCAAAGTCCCAAAAGTAGTTAGTCACAAATCCATTTTCAGAAGTGAGGTTTAGTACTCTTTAAATTATACCACAGTGCCTTTAAGGAGCAGCACAGATTTTGAGAAAAAAAAGAAAAGTATTTACTTATAAATGTCTCTATATTACTTCTTTTTAAAAAGTGTCTTATCACTAGAGCAATGTAAAAGGGTAACAACCTCACAAATTATGATAGATTTTTTTTAAAGCCTGAATGTTACTTTAGAGATGATTAACACCAATGCTGTCGATCTCAGAAAAGAAAAGTAAAGCCGAGTGATTTATGGGAAGGTAATAAAGTGCACTAGTGGCATAGCTGGAACCAGAACCCTGGTCCCTGTGTTCTCAGTCAACGACTGTTCATTTTGCCACATTGCTTCTTGAAAGTTGATGTTCATTTATTAAATATCTATCACAGTGCTAGGTATTGCTGTCAAAGATATACTAGGCACAGTCCACACCCTTGAAAAATAAAAGGAAATATGCCAATGAAATGTGCATTCAAGAGACTTCAGCATAGATGATAATTAAGCTGAGAAAGCCTAATGAAGTCCCAAGATTTGGTTGAATTCTTTGGCCTTAAATTAAAAATCGTGTGTATAAGAACTTTTTTCCCCATTCCATGCAACTATATAAGACATTATAACATTCTCAAAGGGAAGGATTATTATATCCATTAGGAAATGAAGGCACAGAGATATTAAATGGTTTGTATATTAGTCACCAAGAATAAGAATGACCCTAGGATCCCTTGGTTCTGGGTGATTCCCAGAAAACCACACCTTTCATGGATCCAAATTAACTTTGGACCACTCCTACAATCCTGGACATGTCTGGAAAATGAGTAGACCATTGCACTTTATTTTAGGTTAAGTTAACCACAAATCTGGCTGAACCTGACTCATTTGAGCAGAGTCCCTCAAACTATGGCTTCTAATGTAGGTTTACTCCATCAGTACTGGGGAACCATTTATTATTCTGTGGGTGAGGCTGCATGCATCAACAGAGGATGAATGGAAACCACAAAATTAAAGGTGTTGCTGGCACCAAGACCCAAACTAAAAGTGCTGAACCAGGAATGGCAATCTCTAAACATTTTCAGACAAGTCAGGAATACAAGTAAGACCAGCTCTGGGCAGATCCTCTTTGTATGACTGGCACCAACACAGAAGATGCTGTACAATGTGTGCCTCATTTACCTTGGCACTGAGTCTGCATCAGCTCCTTCGTGCCCTGGCTATGTTTTATGCAAATTTTAGGAAATAAAGCCATTTTTGTTCCAGATTTATTTTCTTAACCATCTTCAGATTCTCCTTCCCTTAGTAGGTTACCTTCATTGTAGTAAAAATAAGTAAGTCTTGATCCTCTTGTATAGTTTTAAAACATTCTGATTGCCTGTGGAAATGCAGATCCTTTCTTCCACAGTCCTTCAGGTTTTCAGGGCATTTTAGTTCAAGTACACCAAGAAATAGGAGATTTATTGGGGGAGGGAGCAGGAGAAGGTGCGGAGAGCCTTAAGATCATGAAGAAGAGAGGGAAGAAAGGACGATTGGGTAGGCAGAGTCTCTGACTGCAGTGCAGTGCCAAGATTTGGCCAGGTTGATGGGGAGTCCTCGAATCAAAGATACTGAAAAGTCCTGTGCATTGCCAGAATGGGCCTGGCTTAGTACCTCTGCTGTGCTCTGTTATTGGCTGGGAGCTGCCTATGGGAAGTATTTGCCTCAGGGCATATGCAGTGCTGGATCCAGAGGGACAGGATCTGAGTCTGTTGATTAATTATACTCTCCACAACAGGAGGTCTGAGAGGAGCATTTTCATGACCGCCACCATCTTACCCTTGTGTCACACAGATCCACTTCTTCATATAGGCTTGGGGAGCAACTCCTCCATAATTCCTTAGGCTTCTCTTTCTGAGGGGAAACTTAGAAAGGAGATGGTAGAACCATGTTTGGCACAATAGCCACGATCAGGGGCACTACTTCATTGAGCCTGTGATAGTCTACAGTCATTCTCCAAGATGGCTTTTGCAGGGGCTATATTAGTAAATTCAATGAAGATATGATGGGAGCCACCATCTCTTCCTCCTTTAGATCTTTAATGACAGCACTGATTTCCTTCATCATCTCCAGGATGTAGTATTGTTTTTTACTTACTATGTTAGCTGTGAGAAGGGACAATTTTAAAGATTTCCACCAGCTTTCCCCACTATGATAGCTCTTACCCCATAGGGCAAGGGTCTAATCTGGGAGTTACTCCAACTGCCAAGTTATGTAGTTGGACTCATTGGGATGATTATGGCGTATAGTTTCTGTGGTATTTAGTCAGTGGGTTCTGGTTCTGAACATCTATTTAGGTCTGGGAAGAGAGCAAAGGATCATGGCTTTTTGCAGGTGTGACTGCCCTTGGGCTCTTGCTTTCTTGCTCTCCCATTCTTGCCTTTTTTTTTTTTTTTTTTTAAGATATTGAGTAGCACCCTTGCTGGCTACCCTTCTGTTTTGCTCCTAGGAAAACCATGCTCTATCAGCCATCTCCCCAACTCCTCATGGGTCAAATCCTTTGGTTGCTCTGATCTTTCAGGTCATTATGGTAATTGCAGCCTCCTGACTTAGGACATTTAAGTGTTGTTACCTGGCCCCTCTTACTTTAAGGACTCTATCATAACCATGAATATTAAAGAGCCCAGCTATCTGATGGCCTCTCCTACCCTCAGCCCAGGTCTGCAGACGGGCTGCTACCAAACTTCTTAGTAATACTATGGCCCTCTCAGTGCATTCCTAATGGCCTTGGTGGGAAATGTGTCTCCTGGGCTTTCTTGTGGAACAAGATCCTCCAGGGTATCTTACCTAATATGAGCATTCTAGTATACCCATTTCCAGGCCCAGGGTTAGGATAAGGCAAAAGACCCTGATCTTGCAAGACCCTGAGAATGAGTGGCCCTAGGCCCCCTAGGCACCAATCTCACCTCACTCTAATCTTGGCCTTGCCCACATTCCTTACCTGTTTACTCTGTCTTCTAGCATCTGTCGGGACAACTCAGGTATTTTCACTTTGCTAAGTGTTGGTGATCACCTTTTTCATGCTTCTCAGAGGTGTACAAGTAGCAGGTTTTCTTCATACTCTGGGATCCTTGACAGGTTTTAAATCCTGTGTCCCAAGAAAGTGCCTTTAAGTCAAGGAATTCTTGCTTCCTCTAAGGATGGGTAGGCCAACTCTGTAAGTTCTGAGAGCTCAGGGGGATCTGCGCATCCAGTATCTTCAGGAAGCATCCATGAGACGTTCCCATCCCGTTTTTCTGGATCCCAGTTTTTCCCAACTAAGGCTCTGACCTTACCATAGCAGACCTACCTTGTCTGATCATTCGGACAGTTTGCATCACAGTTAAGTGGAATAACAAGTCTGGGCCCAGGATAGATAATTCAGATCAAAAAAATTCCACTCTTTTTGGGTTCCATAGTGGCTTTTTGGGTCTGAAATATGCAGGTGACGTATTGCGGACCGGTATACCTTGGCATAACTGAATGTTTTAGTTCATAAAGATGATCATACACTACCAGTGTCAAAGTGGAATTTTGGACTTATTGAGTAGTCTATCAGAGGCAAAGTCATGCTCCCTGGTCTGTAGTACAATGCCATTGCTTCTTGACACCTGCATCAAACAAGTGTTTTTATCCTCTAAGTAGCTATTTGCCCTGTTTTTCCTATCGCCTATGCCATATTTCTCTCTTTTTTACATATCAATGATGTTAGAGTGTAAATTCCCAGACACCATATAAAAAATTTGATAATTATCATTGAGATTGATAATAATGATGTTATTTGACATTTAACAACCTAGGAGGTTTCTTTGGCTCATGTTGAGAATCTTGATCTTTCTTGCATCCTGTTAGATAACTTTCTTACACTGCTGGAGAATGTGCTTTTTCCCTGTTATTTTTGTGATGTCTCTCCAAGTTCATTTCCTCTGTTGATATCTCTCTTTTGTCCCTCCTTTGGCATTTTGGGAATAGTGATAAATGTTGAGTTGAAAAATGAATGGTGAAGGATACCTCTGCATATGTTCATTGTATTTTTTGGACCCCTTTGTTCTCATTACATTATCAGGAAAAATTCCCCAGATGCCTGTATGGATAAATTAAGCCAGATAACTTGGAACCTATCCATCTTCAAAGACACCTTGGATTTACAATGGAGATAATGCAGAGAACAACTTCAGTGACCCCTGTTTAAGGCTGTAGGAGTTCCCTGAGTCTAATGAGTGAATAGCTATGTGATCTTAGGGTCAAAACAGAAACTATGTGCTGAGGTCAGCAGTCAGGATATGCAGGAGTCTGTAAGGTGATAAGCACTATTAAGTTTGAGTTTTCAAGCTATAATCAATATATCCTATTGAATTTATGTAGTTTTTGAATCTCATTTATCTTTTGTGACATACTTAAGACTTACGTATTCTTCCTGTGATTTGACAGCATATCGTAAAACATTTTTAATACACTTTCTTCTCCACTTCTTTTTATTAATTACTAATCCAAATGGTGTGAGCAAGGAGGTGTACTGAAGAAACCAGCTCTAAAGAGGTCAAGAAGACTCCCTTAAAGAATTAACTGCTTTAGCTTTCTAGGAGGGTTCTGGCTCCTAGTTTCATTTCATGAGCTCTCTGCCTACGACTCCTTTCCCCTCCCCAAAAGAAATACAACTTAATACAACCAAATCCCTCACCCAAATTACATAAATAGCAAACACATTTCATGTGTAGGCTTTCATGCTTTTGGAATGGGAAGAGCAATAGTAAAATTTTTCTTATTTTGTGGGGGAAATGCTGGTAAGGATAAAAGGTGTGGAAAGAAGTCAAATGATCAGGAGTTACAGGGGTAAGAGCTGTGATTTCTGTTGGCAAGATAGCTTTGATTTAGAAGCTACGTTCTCCTTATATTCAAAGAGCTATTTTGACCTCCATTGCTCTAAATGGACCCATTTATAATTTTCCTTTTTCTCTTCTCTCTCCTCCCTTCCTACTCATTTCATATCAAAGTAACCTTGTTTGAAAAGTGTTTATTTTTCCTAAAGAAGACCACATAGAACAAGTCAAATAATTACCTCCTAAATATCAGCATTTGGAATAAAATTTTAAAATAAAACCATTCTAATCTAGAGAAAGAAAGGCCATTCAGCAGAAGATACTGAATTTTACCAGCTGAGGGAACACAAAGTCATGGACATATTCTCATGCATTGGGAATGGGCAGGTAATGAATCTTTCTTGAGATCTTATAGTATATTATTACATATAGAAAGTCATTTAATTTTAACATTGAGATAGGTGCAATATTATTAGCCTTATTGTACACACAAGAAAACTAGGACTGACAGAAGTTAAGTAATTTGCCCAAGGCTACAGAGGTAGTGTGGAAGTGGTAGAGCTAGGACTGGCTCCACAGTCCATGATTTTCATATTCTACTTCTAAGTTTTAGGCACACACACACATACACACAATTACACAATTAGAACCATGTATAACTCATTATAATTGTTTCTTGTGTATAAGTCCTTGGATTGAATAACAAACCACCATCTGAGGAGAAAATACCAATTATGAGGTAAGAGAATGTCTCAAACAAGTCCTGAGAAGAGAAGATGGGACTACCTTTGATAGAGTTGATGTGTTTTCCTTAAAACATTTTCGTCACTTTGTTTTCCTGATTTTCCTACCTCATCAGCCACAGTTTCTACTTCCTGAACTGATTCCTACTCTTCTTCTCAACCTATTAATGTTGAAGTGATTCAAAAATCAGTTTTTGGACCTTTTCTCTTACCTACATACACTCTCTTTTTATCTCTCACTTATTCCCAGACCTTCTATTAGCAAATCTACCATGGTGACTATAAATATTTATCTTTAGCTTGGATCTTTCCCCTGAACTTCAGACTCATATAGTCAACCTCTTCAATATCTTCCTTGGGATATCTAATGGACAACTCAAACCCAATGTGTCCAACATTGAACTCCTGATCTCCACCTTTCTCATGTCTCACATACCCACATACAGTCTTCCCCATCTTGATTCATGACAACTATGTGCTTCTAGTCAGGACTAAAACTTTATCTTTGGATCTAAAGTGAATCTCCTGCAGGCAGCAAACAGTTGAATTATTATTTTTAATCTATTCTGTGAGTCTCTGTTTTTCAATTAGTAAGTGAAATCCACTTATATTTAAAGTGATTACTGATAAGAAAGGACTATTTAATACTTTTGACATTTTTCTATTTGTTTTCCATATGCCATATCTTTTTTTGTTCCTCAATTCCTTTAATACTACCTTTTTTGTGTTTGATTTTTTTCCTAGTGTATCATTTTGATACTCTCCTCATTTCCTTTTTTGTGTATATTTTCAGTTATTTTCATAGTGGTTACCATGGGGATTACAATGAAAAATCCCATGTTTATAACAATCGAGTTTGAATTGACATCAACTTAGCTTCAATACTGTAGAGAAACTTTGCTTCTATACAGCTCCACTGTATATTGTTGTCATATCTTTATACATTGTGTACCATTAACAAATTATAACTATCGTTCTATGCATTTGGCCTCTAAATCATATAGGAAATAAAAAAGAGGACTCAAAACCCAAAATAAAATGATACTGCCTTTTATAGTTACTTATATAGTTACCTTTACTGGGGTTCTTTATGTTTTCATATGGCTTAGTTTTATGGTCTAATGTGCTTTCATTCCCTTTGAAGGATCCCTTTAGCATTACTTGTAGGGAAGGTCTAATAGCAATGAACTCCCTCAGTTTTTATTTATCAGGAAATGTCTTAATTTCTCCTTCATTTTTGAAAGGTAGTTTTGCCAGATACGGAATTCTTTGTTGTCAGGTTTTTTTTTCCTTTCAATACTTTAAATAAGTTTTCCCAATGCCTTATGGCCTCCATGGTTTCTAATGAGAAATTAGTTATTATTTTATTTTATTTTTTTCTTTTTCTTTATTATTTCAGAATATTATGGGGATACAAATGTTTTGGTTACATAAATTGCTTTTGTACTGTTTGAGTCAAAGATATAAGTGTACCCAGCCCCTAGATAGTGTGCATTGTATCTGTTAGGTGTGAATTTGCCCATCCCTCCTCTCCCCCTACCTGCCCAACACCTGATGAATGTTATTTCCATATGTGCACATAGGTGTCAATCAATTGAATGGTGAGTACATGTGCTGTTTGTTTTTCCATTCTTGTGATACTTCACTTAGAAGAATAGGCTCCAGCTCCATCCAGGTTAATACAAGAAGTATCAGTTCACCATTTTTTATGGCTGAGTAGTACACTGTGGTATACATATGCCACATTTTATTAATCCACTCATGTATTGATGGGCACTTGGGTTGTTTCCACATCTTTGAAATTGTGAATTGTGCTGCTATAAACATTTGAGTGCAGAATGTTATAGAATATCTTTTTTTGAGGTATGTAATATATATACATAGAATATAGAATAGAATGTCTTTTTATAGAATGTCTTTTTTTCCTTTGGATAAATACCCAGTAGGGGGTTATTGGATCAAATGGTAGTTCTACTTTTAGTTCTTTGAGGTATCTCCATATTACTTTCCATAGAGGTTGTACTAGTCTGCAGTCCCACCGGTAGCGTGGGAGTGTTCCTGTCTCTCTGTATCCATGCCAACATTTGTTGTTTTGGGACTTTCCCCCTTGTATGCGACAAATTATTTCTTTCTTGTTGCTTTCAAGATTCTTTCTGTGTCTTTGGTTTTCAGCAGTTTGATAACAATATGTCTCAAAATGAATCTTATCTTTTACGTGACATTTATCTTACTTGGTTTTTATTGAGCTTCTTAGACGTCTTCATGTCTTTCATCAAAATTGGGATGTTTTCAGCCATTATTTTTTCAAATATTCTTTCTGCCCCTTTCCTCTCCTCCTCTCATTATGCATATGTTGGTATGCTTGACCATGTCCCACAGGTCTCTGAGGCTGTGTATTGCTCCATATTGCTATTTGATTTTCTATTTGTTCTGTGTTTCATGTTCTTTGTTCTCTTTTCCTCATTTCCTGCCTTCTTTTGAATTAAGTGTATATTTTTAACAAGTCTGCTTTATCTCTATTTTGCTGTATGCTGTTTTATTTTTTAGTGGTTGCTTTAGTATTTTCTATGCATCTCTAAGTTATGACAGTCTAACTTTAAGTTATATTATATTACCTCACATATAATGTAAGATCTTTACAAATGCATAATTATATTTCTTTCTCTTGTCCTTTGTGTGACTGCCATATATTTTACTTTTATATATATTATATACCTCAAATACATAGTTGTTACTTTTTTGCTTCAGTTCAGTGATCTTTTTAAAAAAATTAATAAAAGAAAAAATATCTTTTATAGTTAATCATTTACTTGCCCTTTTTGGCAATCTTTATTCCTTTTTGTAGATTCAAGTTTCCAGCAGATATTGTTTTCCTTCAGTTTGAGGAAATTTCTTTAGTATTTCTTGCAGTGCAGGTCTTCTGGATATGAATTATCTCAGCTTTTGTTTGTCTTAAAAATCCTTTATTTTACCTTCATTTTCAAAGGATTTTTTTTGCCAGAAATAGAAGACATGGTTCACAATTTTCTTCTTTCATCATTTTAAAGTTTAAAGATGCCATTTTGTTATCTTCTGGTTTGCGTATTTTCTGTCAAGACATCTGCTTCCATTCTTATCTTTATTCATCTATATGTAATATGTCCTTTTTTCTCCAGTGGCTTTTAAGATTTTCTGTTAGTCACTTATTTTTAGCTATTTGATCATGTTGCGTCTTGGAAGAGTTTTCTTTATGTTTATTCTTAAGCCTATATGCTTAGAGTTTTCAGGAAATTTTGCAAAATTTTGGCCATAATTTCCTCAAATATTTTTCTGTATCCTCAAACATTTATCCTTCCAGGAATTCAATTACACATAGGTTACACCATTGAATATTGTCACAGAGGTCATAGAGGCTCTGTTCTTTTTTTTTTTTCTTTCAGTCTTTCTTTTTTGGTATTTTAGTTTGGATAATTTCTATTTCTGTGTCTTTATGTTCATTGGCCTTTTTTCCTGCAGTGTCTATTCTGCTCTTCATTCCTCATAGGGATATTTTCACTTTGGACCATATTTTTCTTCTTTAGGAGCTTTCATTTGTTTTAACTTATTCATTGTATCTTCTCATTAGGTTCCTGCTTTCCTTTGAATACTCTCATGTTTATAATAGGTATTTTAAATTCCTTGTTGGCTAACTTTGTCATGTCTGTCATTACTAGGTCTATTTTAATTGATCAATTTTTCTTCTGATTGTGGGTCACATTTTATTGCTTCTTGGTGTATCTAGCAATTTTTGACTAGATGTTGGACATTGTGATTTTTACATTGTGGCATACTGTGTTTTGTTGTATTCTTTAAAAAGTGTTGGACTTTGTTCATCAGCCATTTAATTTACTTGCATATTGCCTGGGTCCATTTGAGAATTCTTCATAAGCTTTGTTAGGATGAAGTTTAGAATAGTCTTATTCTAAGTCTAGTTCAGTCCTGCCGTTCATGTGTCACCTTTCTGGATTTCTACTGAATGCCTAGGAATTTAAGAAGAACAATCCATTGTGATGGTTAGAACACAAACATCTCCCAGCCCTTTTGAGCTCAGACTTTTTCACCTTATTGTTCACTGGTCAATCTTTGCCTTGCTTCATGGAATTTAACTTTAGGCAAGTGTGACTTGGTATTCAGAAACAGAGTCAAGTGCACCCGTATGCAAATTTCTGAAGATCTTTCTGCATACAAACTATATATGCAGACTTCTTTTTGGTACTTTGTCCCTCAATTTTCCTGAATTCTGATTCTGTCTCAATTCGGAAAGACTGCTGTGCTTTGCTTGGTAGCCTCCTCTCCACGTCATAGTAAAAAAAAAAAAAAAAAAAAAAATTGCCTCCACAGAAATCTAGGATGATTATAGGACTCTCCTTATTTGTTTCCTTTTCCTACAGGTCACAGTCATGCACTGATACTCTTTTCTGTCTAAGATAGATCATACAATATTTTTTAAGGAGAAAATGTAGCATGATGGTTAAGAGTATGCACTTGGAAATCTGATAGAGTCCTCACTCTAATTAATAATTACTGAATGAGTGACTGAGCAAGTAAGAAAACTCTTAGCCTCAATCCTCATCTTCCTCAACTGTAACATAGAAATAATAATATTATCTACTCCTAGAATTGTTCCAAAGACTTCATGAGATAATAGATACCATGTGTTTATAGTACAATGCCTGCCACACATAAAATGCTAAATAACCATTATTATTATTGTTTCATGTTAAATTTATTTCTAAAACCATTTGCATTAGTTTTCTATTGTTTCTGTGACCAATTACAACAAACTGATTGGCTTAACACTGCACAAATTTATTATCTTACAGTTCTGGAGTCAGAAGTCCAAAGGTGGGAGGGTTCACTGTATTAAAATACAAGTATTGTTAGCATACATTCTTTCTGGAGGTGCTAGAGGAGAATACATTTCCTTACCTTTTCTAGCTTACAGAGGCTGCTCACATTCCTTGCTTTGTGTCCTCTTTCCATCTCTAAAACTAGCAATGAAGAGTTGAATCCTCATATCACATCATTCCAAAATTGTTTCTGTTGTCACACCTCCTTCTCTGATTCTGACTCTCTTGCCTTCCTCTTTCATTTGTAGGGACCCTTGTTATTACATTAGGCCCACCCAGATAATCCAGGATAATCTCCCATCACAGGATTCTTAACTTAATCAGATCTGCGAAGTTTCTTTTGCTATGTAGGGGAACATATTAAGAGATTCTATGGAATAGGATATGTACCTCTTTGGGGGGCTATTATTCTATCCACCACACCATTGTATAAAGCATTATTGGATATTTCCATTCTTCCTTCTCTATCATTAAATCACTCATTAAGTAACTACATGCAAAGATTATCTTTACTAGAAAGGTTACACATGATCAAAAGAGGAAAAATTTAGAAGAAAAGTCGGAGTAGTAAAGAAGAAAGAATCCTGAACTTGGGTTCTATTTCTAGGTTTGTTTGTCAATAGCTGTTTGTCTTTGAGAAAATAACTTACCTCTCTGAATTTCTGTATTGTTAAAAGAGAAAATAACTGAAATAACTAGGAAGTTTCTTAGAACCCTCTGTCTCTTCAATTTGATAAATGTATGTTGCAGTTTGATTAAAGCAGGATATGAAATGTGCTCATTGAAGAGTAGACTCAGGCTTATGAGCCAGAGCCTCCTGTAGGTCTTTAAGGAGGCTCAGATCTTTGGATAAAGGAGGCTTACTCTCTACTCTTGCTACTAGAAAAGAACTATACAAATCTAATTACACATGAGGTAACATAACATAAAGGGAACAAAACAGGCTTTTGGTAGAAGGCCCAGGAGTCAAAGAGCAAAGATGAGAAAAGAGACAAAAGGTTGGCACAAGCTCAGTGCTCAGAAGGGATACCTTCTAGCAATGTTCCAAGGGGATCCAACCAAGGTGAAGGTAAAAGCCTCACCATCAAACACTTGCAAAGCCCTCTTCTGAAGTTTTGCAATGGAAAAACAGACAGACAATGACTCAGAGCCTCAGCTGTGTGTGGGAACCATTGAAAGAAACTGTCAAGGGGGAAAGGTGGATTGCAACAGCTTCCACCAATGATACTGTGACATTATACAAATTAGTATAGGGTGGAGGCAGAGAGGTTATAGACAAAAGTATTGTCAGTGATCCAGAAAGTGCCTGCAGGTTACTAATCAGCATGTGGGTCTGTGTGCCTAAAAGGGGGTGTGGGAAGATGACTCCTCTGCTGGGACTTTGGGGCTGTCCAGGTGCCACACTGAGAAACAGATTTTGTTGTGGCAAAAGGGCCAGAAAAATCTTCATTCTTGATCTGACCTATTACCTGAGAATTTTCGCCATGTCTCTGGCTTAAAGCTGATAGTGGGTAAAATGTTTTATGTCAAAAGAAGCAGGGAGCATGCCAGCCGCACTCCATAGTGAGTGTAATGAAGAGGTCATACTCATTTTTCCAGAGTTCTGTCAGACTGTGAGGAAATACAGACAACTAGCAATGTAAAGCAGTGGATCATTAGGGATGAGACCAGTTGTTTGGCTGGAATAATTTGAATGGCATCGTTGAGGATAAATGTCTTTGTGAAAGGAGAGGAATATCTCTCATGCTCATTCTAAAGAGAGAAGGGGTAATGGAGAAAGGTTTTTGATGTTTAATTCTACTATAAGATTCCAGAAAAATTTCCTTGCCAGCCTTTTGGTAGGCATGCCATATTAATACACGTTGAATTCCTGGAACATGTCACTAAAACAATTTCCTTTCAGGTTGTTCTAACTTTTAGCATATAGGCATTGGATCAGTAGGTTATATGGATTATAAGTTCACTCAGGAATTTGGTGAAAAATAATTAGTAAGATCATTTGTTAGCCTGGATTGTTCTAACAGTTTGGTCAAAATGTATACCTGGTAGGTAGGAGGAGAAATATTTATAATTTGATATGAGCAAGAGGGAGACAATACTAGTGGCATAAATTAAACTCTGGATCTCAAGCAAAGAATGGGCCTCCTCATGACCTATTTGTGGGCAGAATAACAGACTTCTTTTGATTGGGTCTACCTCATGGTTGGCTGTTTCCAAATTCCATTCTCAGACCAGAGTTGGATGGAATGCATGATTGAAGGCTTCCCAAATTTATGAGTCTTATTGAGAAGCAGAACTTGCTCACTTTTCTAGAATTTGAAAATCCCAGTGGGAGGCAGAGGAACTAGCAATGCAAAGGAGAAGGGATCACGAAAAAAATCTTCTAACTTTCTAATAACAATAGTAATAGTAGCAAAACCAAGCTTCTGGCATGGCAGTGGTAACGGACTGGTTTGCAGTAGTAATTGCAACAAAATTGAGTTTACAGGGTAGCAGTGGCAGCAGTGCTAGCAGTAGTGGTGGTTGCCTCAAAATTAAGCTCCTGGGTGCAGTTGTACAGGCCATAGTGTTTAGTGTTTTTTGGTAGCATCAGTGACTGTTTCACTGGATGAGTTTCACAGTGTGATTTTTGGCTTTGTTTCTGGCTATGTAGCTCCAAGCCTGCCTTTCCACACCTCCTATTGATTTTGTAATCTGCCTAATGTCCTTTTAATGAGTTATTCTTTCCTTTGATTTTGATAGACTTTGATTTCTGCTACCTGCAATCCAGAACCTGACAGATACTTCTGGGAGCCTTGTTAAAATACAGATTCCATAGCCTAGACATAATCATTCAGAATATCTGACATAGGGGCACAGAAACCTAGTATTTTAAAGATCCTGAATCAATCAAGAGTTTTTTTCTGTAGCAAGTGACAGAAACCTCAATTCAAACCAGCGTAAGCAAAAAAAAAAAAAAAAAAAAAAAAAAAAAAGAGAGAGAGAGAGAGACAGAATGTATTAACTCAAATAATTAAAATGTCTCGGGATTAGATAGTCAGGCAGTACTTAATTCAGAGCTCAAGCAGTGCCTTCAGGATTTGGTTTCTCTATTTGTTGGTTTTCTCTTCAGTCTCAGATTTCATGTGGTAGCAAGATAATGGCAACGATTCCAGACATCCTCTTAGCTTATGTTCCAGTAGACAAGAGCACTTGTCTTTGTCTTAGAAGCTATGGCTCTGATGGAGGTCCATATCTGAAACCATCACTCTAGCCAAGGGAGTCCAAAGCTCTGATTAGTTGGCCTGAGTCTTCTGCCACCTCTGGATCCTAGATTCTCTCAAGAGACTTTTTCTCTTTTCACTTGGATGACAGTCTCAAAGAGTTGCTAACCATCTTTTCTGAGGACTATTAAACATCTTCATGCTTGCTGTTGAGTTATATACTCATTTATGCATTTATTCATGAACAGATGGAACACTTACTAGACATTGTAGTAGACAAAGGGAATTTAAAGTTGAATGCGATGTGGTTCTTGTTTTAAAAGAGCATAGATTTTATTAGGGGAGACATATTAGTAAACCAATATTTAAATCCATTTGACTTATTATTGAACATCTGAATGCTTGGCACTATTCTAATGCTGGGGACACACAGCAAATAAAATAAAGTACTTATCTTGATACAGCTTACATTATAAGGGAATAATGAGAAAACAAATCAATAAATAAAAATGTATTCAAATAAGGCCTTTCTGAGAGGCAGAGATGTGGAGGAATGAGGGACCGAACATGTGGATATCCCAAGTAAAAAACATTCTAGGCAGAGGAAGCATCAGGTGTAAAGGGCTCGAGGCAGGACCTGCGTGGTCAGTGTAGCTGGAGCAGAGTATTGTGGAGAGGTGTTAGAGATGAGTTTAAGAAGGTATGGGGGCTAGATTCTTTTCAGCCTTGTAATGCCTCTGATATGGGAATCATTTGGGGATTCTGAGCAGAGAAGAGACATGACACAACTTGTTTTCAAGGAATCCTCTTGTATACAGTGAGACAAAGATGGAAGCTGAGATATAGTTGGAAGGTTATTACAATAAACTAGAATGGGGCTGACCAGCATTGTAAGTAAAAAGTGGTTGGATTCTGGATATATTCTGAGAGCATATTTTAGAAGATTTGCTGATGGATTGGTTGCGAGGTGTGAGAGAAAGAGAGGAGTCAAGTGTGACTCCAAGCTCTTTGGCTTGAGCAACTGGAAGAATGAAATTTTCTTTTCTTTATTTTTGATACTTTTCACTTATGGGGTATCATTTTACATCAATTATGTAAGAATGAAATTTTCATTACTGAACTGGGAAAGACTGCTGAAGAAGTTGCCTATTAGACATCCTAGCATGTATGCTTAGCAGCCAATTGGGCATTCTAGTCTAGAGTTCAGATTAGATGTGTGAGCCAAAGCACATATTTGAGCACAATTATTCTTGTAAGTAGTATTTAAAGCTATGAAGTGGACAAGATCCCTTAAAAGGTGAGCAGGTAGAGCACAGAAAAGAGCACTCCAGGTTTCAGAGGTTAGGCTAGTAAGGAGAACCAGCAAAGGTATTATAGTAGTAGCTGTCAGTAAGATAGGAGAATCAAGAAAAAGTGCCATCTTGAAACCAAGAGAAGAAAGTATTTCAAGAAGGAAAGAGTTGTATCAAATGTTGCACCTGTGATAGGTCAGTAAGATGAGGACCAATGATTGACTATTGTTTATGGCCATGTTGAAAATATCTGTGACTGTATCAAGTTATTTTGCTAGAATCGTCAAGATGAAAAGACCAATTTAAATATGTTCCAAAGATAAAGGGAATAGATAAAGGGGTGACAGTGGGTATTGACAACTTTTTGATGGGGCAGAGAAATGTGGAGGTAGTCAGAAGGGATCAAGCAAGGTCAGTGTGTCAAGTGAGTTTAAGTATATACAGGGTGTTATGGGAGTTCATAACAAGGGTACCCAAAATGGATGGAGGATTAGGAAATTTTGCCTATAGTAGATTTTATTAATAGGATGAAGTTTCAGAAGAAAGTCCAGGAACTAGTAGTAATAGCAGACGGGGGGAATATTTTTCAAATGGGGGATATGTTTGAAGGTATGTAAGTATGACACAGCATGAAGTATGGCAAAATGCAAGTTACTTGGAATGGCTGAAATAAAAGGCCTATGAGGCAAATTGATAGGATATTAGACTAAAGGATAATCAGCATCACACCTTGAAGCATTCTGTTGAATTTTACTTTTGGAGCTAAAGATAACTTTTGAAATATTTTGCATTTTCCAAAGAGAAGCCTAGATGCAGCATGGAAGATGTACTGAAATGGGGATAGACTGGTATCAAAGAGACAGGCGATTGCTGCAGGGATCCAGGTGAAAAGTGACAAAGGGCTGAATTTAGGCTAATGGTGGAGAAATTGGAGGGCATAGATATGCAAGATATGAAGAAGGAAGGACCTACAAGATTCTATGTTTGGAGGTGAAGGTGTGGAGTGTGCAAGGAAGAATATAGCAGGACTTTCACTCCTTTCCTTTAGGTATTAAATGAATTGATATTTATTCTGCCAAGACATTACTGGAATTAATAAATAAATTCAGCAAAGTCTTAGGTTACAAAATCAATGTACACAAATCAGTAGCTTTCCTATAAGCCAACAATAGTCAAGCTGAGAACCAAATCAAAGACTCTATACCTTTCACAATAGCAAAAAAAAAAAAAAAAAAAGAAAGAAAAAGAAAAAAAGAACATACCTAGGAATATATTTAAATAAGGAGGTGAAAGACCTCTATAAGGAGAACTATGAAACATTGAAGAAGGAAATAGCAGAGGATGTATACAGATGGAAAACCATACCATGCTCATGGATCGGCAGAACCAATATTATTAAAATGTCTATACTACCAAAAGTGATCTACAGATTCAATTCAATCCCTATTAAAATACCAATGTCATTTTTCGCAGATCTAGAGAAAATAATTGTACACTTCATATGGAACCAAAGAAGACCCCATATAGCCAAAGCAACCTTAACCTTAGGAGGCATAAATTTACCAGACTTTAAGCTGTACTACAAAGCTCCAGTAAACAAAATAGCATGGTACTGGCATGAGAAAAGAGACAGACCAATGGACCAGAACTGAGAACCTAGTTATAAAATCAGCCTCATATTGCCATCTGATCTTTGACAAAGCAGAGAAAAACATACACTGGGGGAAAAAAATCCCTGTTCAATAAATGGTGCTGGGAAAATTGGATAGCCACATGTAGAAGACTGAAACAGGATCTGTGCCTATCACCAGTCACAAAAATCAACTCACAGTGGATAACAGACTTAAACCTAAGGCATAAAACCATAAGAATTCTAGAAGAAAATGTCAGAAAAACTCTTACAGACATCAGCCTAGGCAAACAATCACTGCAACAATAAATGGGACCTGATCAAATTAAAAAGCTTCTGTACAGCCAAGGAAACTATCATTAGCGCAAATAGACAACCTACAGAATGGGAGAAAATATTTGAATGCTATATGTCCAATAAAGGGCTGATAACTAGAATCTATATAGAAATTAGGAAAATCAGCAAGAAAAAATCAAACAACCCCAATCAAAAGTGGGCAAAGGACATGAACAGAAACTTTTCAAAAGAAGATAGACTAATGGCCAACAAACATATGAAAAAATGCTCAACATCTCTAATCATCAGGGAAATAAAAATCAAAACTACAATGAGATATCACTTAACTCCAGTGAGAATGGCTTGTATCAAAAAGTCCCAAAACAACAAATGTTGGCATGGATGCAGAGAGATAAGAACACTCATACACTGCTGGTGGGACTGCAAACAAGTACAACCTCTATGGAAAGGAGTATGGAGATACCTCAAAGAACTAAAAGTAGACCTATCATTTGATCCAATAATCCCACTACTGGTATTTACCCAAAGGAAAAAAAGACATTCTGTAAAAAAGACACCTGCACTCAAATGTTTATAGCAGCACAATTCACAATTGGAAAGATGTGGAAATAACCCAAGTGCCTATCAATACATGAGTGGATTAATAAAATGTAGTCTACGTATACCATAGAGTACTACTCAGTCATAAAAAATGATGAACTACCTCTTGTATTATCCTGGATAGAGCTGGAGCCCATTCTTCTAAGTGAAGTATCACAAGAATGGAAAAACAAACACGACTTGTACTCACCATTAAATTGGTACTAATCAATCAACACTTATGTGCACATATGAAAGTAACATTCATCAGATGTTGGGCAGGTGGGAGGGGGGAGGAGGTCATGAGTAAATTCACACCTAACGGTTGTGGTGTGTGCTGTCTGGGGGATGGTCATGCTTGTAGCTCTGACTTGGATGGTGCAAAGGTTATCTGTGTAACCAAAGCATTTGTACCCTCATAATATTCTGAAAAATAAATAAATAAATAAATTAAAAAATGAATGATGTCATTATCAGAGCTTTATAGGAGGGGATTTTAAAATATTATTTTAGTTTTTGATATGTTAAGTTTAAGGGATATTGGGAAATTTTAAGTTGAGAAAGCTAGTAGATATTATGAATTTGGAATTCCAAAAAGAAGTTTGGGCTGGAGATATAAATTTGGCAATCATGACACATAAATGTTGGCTTTGTCATGGATTTGGATGAGGTCACTCAGAGAGGGTGCAGAGCAAACGTCTTAATCTGAGGTTCCGTTGAATGCAGCTGGAGGAAAACATCCAGCTAGGCTGACTGGTTCCACTTTAAATCTATGACCACATATTTTAAGTGAAACTTGCATGGCAGCACAGCAATCTTTTTTCTCCCACTTCTCCTCTTTTCAAACTTCTAACAACCCTTCTCTCACACTCTGCAAGTGTGATGACTTTGCATTTAATTAACTGAGAAAACAGAATGATTATAAGAGAACTATCTCACCTTCTTACCATCAAATGTACCAGTCACCAGGTATCTGTACCGACATGCTCTGCTTTTATTCCTAGTGCCAAGGTAAATTGTTCTAGCTCCTATCTACCTCCACTTGTGTACTGGGTCTGGTTCCCTCTCTTCTACTCAAGGACTTTGCTCCTGCAATCATCCTTTCTTTCTGCATCACCAATTTTCTCCTCTTCCTCATCCTACCTTTTCATGTGCTATAATATGTCCTGTCTGAAAAAGTTCTCTTTTGACCCCACAGTTCCATCTGACTACTCCCTCCCTCAATTTTCCTGCTGTCCTTTATAGCAATTCACTTGGAAAGAGTTTTATATGATCACTGTCTTTTTGCTTTCACCTCCCATTATTTTGAGATCACACTCCAGTCAAGCTCTTCTCTGCTGATTCTACTGAAACCAATCTTATGGCAGGCAAAGATTTCTTTCTTGCCAAATTTAAGAAGCAATTTTTAATCTTGATCTTACTCATCCTCTCAGCAGCATGAGGCAGAGTTGATTATTTTCTTGAAACAATTTTTTTTGTTATTGTTGGCCTCCAGAACCTCATATTTTCCTGATTTTCTTCTTACTTCACTAGCTAACTTCTTAGTCTTCTTCACTGGGTCTTTCTATTCTTACGGAAGTTGAAAGGGTGAAATACCCAAGGGCTGAGTCCTCAGCTTTCTCTTCTTTATTTGCTCTCCACCCTAGGTGAGCTCATCCAGAGTCACGGCTTCAAATAACATCTGCTCAAATATCACATCTCAGAGAGGTCTTCCTTTTCCATCTCTTACCTTGCTTTGTTTTTCTTCATGGCAGTTATCACTCTTTTAAATTATATTTGTATTTAAACAAATACAGACATTAAATAAATCTGTCTTCCTCATGAGAAGAGAGGTCTTGCTTGTTTTGTTCTTTGGTATACCCTCAACAATTAGAACAGTACATAGCACATAATGGGCTCTTAAAATTATTTAATAAATGAATGCTCTAAAGAGGCTTTCATACCTTTTTTTTGATAATAGCTTTGTTGAGATACAAATCATATACCATACAGTTACCCATTTAGTGTATCATCATAGTTTTTTTTATCCACAAAGTTGTGTAATGATCATAATAATGTATTTTATAACATTTTCATTAGCTCAAAAATAAAGACCAGACCCTTTAGCAGTCATTCCCCATCCCCCCCAATACTAGGCAGCCACCAAGGTATTCTCTGTCTCTGTAGATTTGCCTGTCTGGACATTTTGTATAAATAGATCATATTAATAAAATGTGAGGTGTTTTGTGCCTGGCTTCTTTCACTTAGCATGATATTTTCTGGGTTCATCCATGTTGTAGTATGCATCAGTACCTTCTTTCTTTTTTTGATTGCATTGTGTGGATATACTACATTTTATCTATTTATTAATCAGTCGATGGACATTTCACATTTTGGTTGTTTCTACTTTTTGGCTACTATAAATAATGCTGTTATAAACATTTTCTGTGCAATTTTTTTGTGGACACATTTCTTTTTTAAAATTTTATTTATATTTCAATACATTTAGGGATACAAGTGGTTTCTGGTTACATGGATGAATTGTATAGTGGTGATGATGTCTGCATTTTTCGTGTACCTGTCACCTGAATGGTGTACATTGCACTCGATAAGTAGTTTTTGTTCCTTTTCCCCCACCTTTTTCCTTCTTCTGAATCTCCAATATCCATTATATTACTCTGTGTTCCTGCGTTCCTGTGGCTTAGCTCCCACTTATAAGTGAGTACATGAAGTATTTGGTTTTCCATTTCTGCATAACTTCAATTAGGGTAATGGCCTCCAGTTCCATCCAAGTTGCTATGAAAGACATTATTTCATCCTTTTTTATGGCTGTGTAGTATTCCATGGTGTGTAGATACACCACATTTTCTTTATCCACTCATTAGTTGATGGGCACTTAGGTTGATTCCATATCTTTGCAATTGTGAATTGTGCTGTGATAAACATATGAGTGCATGTGTCTTTTTTATATAATATTAATAACTTCTCCTTTGGGTAGATAGCCAGTAGTGAGATTGCTAGATTGAATGGTAGATTTACTTTTAGTTCTTTGAAAAATCTCCATACTGTTTTCCATAGAAGTGTACCAATTTACATTTCCACCAACAGTGTATAATCATTCCCTTTTCATCACATCTGTGCCAACATCTATTGTTTTTTGACTTTTTAATAATTGCCATTGTGACTGCTACAAGATGGTATCTCATTGTGGTTTTAATTTGCATTTCCCTGATTATGATGCTGAGCAATTTTTCATGTTTGTTGGCCATTTGTCTATCTTCTTTTGAAAAATATCTCTTCATGCCATTTGCTCACTTTTTAATGGGATTATTTGTGTTTTCTTGCTGATTTGTTTGAGTTCCTTGTACTGGATATTTGTCTTTTGTCAGATATATAGTTTGTGAATATTTTTCCCATTCTGTAGGTTGTCAGTTTACTTTGTTTATTATTTCTTTTGCTGTGCAGAAGCTTTGTAGTTTAATTAAGTCCCATTTATTTATTTTTGCTGTTGCTGTATTTGTTTTGGGGGTCTTATTCATAAATTCTTTGCCTAGGTCACTGTCCGTAAGAGTTTTTCCCATGTTTTCTTTTCGAATATTTATGGTTTCAGGTCTTAAATTTAAGTCTTTAATCATCTTGAGTTAATTTTTATGAATGGTGAGAGATAAGGATCCACTTTCATTCTTCTGCATGTGGCTATCTAATTTCCCCAGCATCATTTTTTGAAAAGAATGTCCTTTCCCCAGTGTGTTTTTGTCTGCTTTGTCAAAGATCAGTTGGTCGTAGGAAATGGCTATATTTTTGGTTTCTCTATTTTGTTCCATTGATCTATGTGTCTACTTTTGTACCAGCACCGTACCCTTTTGGTTACTATTGCCTTGTGGTATAATTTGAAATTGAATAATGTAATACCTCCAGATTTGCTCTTTTTACTTAGTATTGATTTGGCTATTCAGGCTCTTTTTTTGGTTCCATATGAATTTTATGATTTGTTTTAATTCTGTGGAAAATGACATTGGTATTTTAATATGAATGGCATCAAATCTGCTTTGGGCAGGTGTGGTCATTTTCACAATACTGATTCTTCCAATTCATGAGCATGAGATGTTTTTCCATTTGTTTGTGCCTCCTACAATTTCTTTCATCAGTGTTTTGTAGTTCTCCTTGTAAAGATCTTTCACCTCATTTGTTAAATATTTTTAATTCTCAGGTACTTTAATTTTTGTTTTGAAGCTATTGTAAAAAGGATTGAGTTCTTGATTTGATTCTTAGCTTGGTCATTATTGATGTATAGCAGTGCTACTGATTTGTGTCTGCTGATTTTGGAACCTGAGACTTTACTGAATTCATTTATCAAATCTAGGAGTGTTTTGGAAGAGTCTTTAGGGTTTTCTAAATATAAAATCATATCATTGGCAGATATAATTTGACTTCCTCTTTCCAATTTTATTTCTTTCTTTTGCCTGATTGCTCTGCCTAGAACCTGAATACAAGTGGTGAAATTGGGAGTGGGCATCCTTGTCTTGTTCCAGTTCTTAGTGGAAATACTTTCAACTTTTCCACATTCAGTATGATGTTGGCAGTGGGTTTGTTTTACATGGTTTTTATTAATTTGAAGTATGTTCCTTTAATGCCTAGTTTGTAGAGGGCTTTTGTCATGAAGAGATTCTGGATTTTATCAACTGCTTTTTCTGCATGTATTGAAATGATCATATTTTTGTGTGTGTGCATAGTTATATATTTTTTTAATTTCAAAAAATTTAGGGCCTACAAGTGTTTTTTAATGTGGATAAATTGTATCATGCAGAAGTCAGGGCTTTCAGTGTACCTGTCACCAGATCGTTTTTGTTTTTAATTCTGTTGATGTGGTGAATCACGTTTGTTGACTTGCATATGTTGAACGCAACGTACATCCCTGGGATGAAACCCACTTGATCCTGATGAATTATGTTTTTAATGTATTGTTCTATTTGGTTTGCTAGCATTTCGTTGAGGATTTTTGCATCTATATTCATCAGGGATATTGATCTGTAGTTTTCTTTTTTAATTGTTTTTTTCCTGGCTTGTTATCAGGGTGATACTGGCTTCATAGAATGAGTTTGGGAGGATTCCCTCCTTCTTGATCTTTTGGAACAGTTTCAGTAAGATTGGTACCAGTTCTTCTTTGAATGTCTGGTAGAATTTGGTTGTGAATCCATCTGGTCTTGGGTTTTTTTCCCAGAAATTTTTAGTTACTGATTCAATCTCACTGCTCCTTATTGATCTATTCAGGATTTCTATTTCTTCCTGATTCAACCTTGAAGAGTTGTGTGTTTCCAGGAATGTATCCATTTCTTGTAGATTTTCTAGTTTGTGTGCATAGAGTTATTCATAGTAGCCTCAGATGATCTTTTATATTTCTGTGGTATCAGTTGTAATGTTTTCTTTTTCATTTCTAATTGAGCTCATTTGAATCCTCTCTCTTATTTTTTTTGATTAATCTAGTGGTGTATCAATTTTGTTTATCTTTTCAAAGGATCACTTTTTTGTCTCTTTGATTCTTCGTATTTTTTTGGTTTTAATTTCATTTAGTTCTGCTGAGATCTTTACTATTTATTTTCTTGTGCTAGCCTTAGGTTTGGTTTGTGCTTCTTTTTCTAGCTCCTTGAGATGTGATGTTAGTTTGCCAATTTGTGATTGTTCTGTCTTTTTGATGGAGGCATTTAGCACTATAACCTTTCCTCTTAGCACTGCTTTTACTGTATACCAGAGGTTTTCATAGTTTGTGTCATTGTTATTATTCTTTTTGAATCTACGGCTGGAGTGGTGGCATCATCATAGCTCACTGTAATCTTGAACTCCTGGGCCCAAGTGATCTTCCCGAGTAGCTCAGCATCCTGAGTAGCTGGGACTACAGGCATGCACCATCACATCTAGCTAATTTTTCTATTTATTGTAGAGACGGGTTCTTGCTCTTGCTCAGGCTGGTCTCGAACTCCTGGGCTCAAGCGATTCTCCCACCTCAGTCACCCAAAGTGCTGGAATTACAGATGCAAGCCACTGCACCTGCTGAAAAAAATTTTAATTTCCATCTTGATTTCATTATTAACCCAGAGATCTTTCAGGAGCAGATTGTTTGATTTCCATGTATTTATATAGTTTTTAGATTTCCTCTTAGTGTTGATTTCTAGTTTTATTCCGCTGTGGTCTAAGAAGATACTTGGTATGATTTTGATTTTTAAATATTTACTGTGACTTGTTTTGTGGCCTATCATATGGTCTATCTTGGAGAATATTCCATACGCTGATAAGAAAAATGTATCCTCTGCAATTATTAGGTAGTTGATGACCTTTTTGCAGGGAATCTCCCTGGAGTTCTTTGAGTTTCTTGTATCTGGATGTTTAAATCTGTAGCACTCTCATATTTATTGCAGCACTATTCACAATAGCAAAGATATGGAATCAACTTAAGTGTCCATCAACAGATGAATAAAGAAAATATGGTACATATGCACAATGAAACAATATTTGGCCATAATAAAGAATGAAGTCATGACATTTACAGCAACGTGGATGAAACTGGAGGTCATTATGTTAAGTGAAATCAGGCAAACAAATATTGAATGTTCTCACTCATATATGAGAACTAAAAAATTGATCTCATGGTGATAGGGAGTAGAATGATAGTTACCAGAGGCTGGGAAGAGGTGGGGGGGAATGAAGAAAGGTTGGTTAATGGATACAAACATACAGTTAGATAGAAGGAATAAATTCTAGTGTTTGATAGCACAGTAGATTGACTATAATTGACAACAATTTATTGTATATTTCAAAATAACTAGAAGAGAAGATTTGAAATGTTCCCAACACAAAGAAATGATAAATGTTTGAGGTGATGGATATCCTAGACACCTGATTTGATCATTACACATTGTATGCATGTATCAAAATATCACATGTGCCCCACAAATATGTATAATTATTATGCATCCCAATAAGAAAGATTAAAAAAGCTGACCCTAAGTACATTTTATTTTTATAATTTTTCTATTTATATAATTATGTGTGGGCTTTGTTTAGATTCTGATTAAAATAAACCTACTGTAAAAATATATTTGTAGGAAAATTTCAACACTAAATGGTTTTAAAGCATTACTGTTAATTTTTTCAAGTGTGAAAAAGAGGAACCAATAGAGACAAAAGAAGGTGAAAACTATGAGGCCAACATAAGCAAAATTTCAAATTAAAGAGTTATGATAAAGGCAGAACAGTATTTAGGTTGGATAGGCAAGGACAAGTGTGATTTCATGTGTAAATGAGCAACTTTTGTTATTTTGGAGCTGTGGGAAGAGGACCAAAGAAAATTGAAATCCTAATCTAGTTGATGGGATTTTGCTTGGAAGGAGAGATGATGCTTGGAGGGGGAAGAGAGAATGCTGCTGTGACAAATAGCTAAACATGAGGAAGCGGCTTTGGAACTGGGTAATAGGTGGAGACTGGGAGAGTTTTGAGGTGCATGCTAGAAATGTGGATGTTATAGGTGATGCTAGTGAGGGCTCTGAAAGAAAAGAGGAAAGCTGGAGAGAAAGCTTCTGTTTTCTTAGAGAACACATAAATATTAATAATCATAAAGAGATGTTGATAGAAATATGGACATTAGAGGCCATTCTGATGAGGTCTCAGATAGAAGTGAGGAACATGTTATTGGAAACTGGAGGAACGGTGATCCTTGTTATAATGTGGCGAAGAACGTGGCTTAATTGGGCTCGTGATCTAGTGTTTTGTGGAGGCTAGAACTCGCAAACAATGAAACTGGATATTTAGCTAAGGAGATTTCTCAGCAAAGTGTTGAACAAGAGCCTTGGTTCTTCCTGACTATATAGCAAACTGTGAGAAGAGAGAGATGAATTGAGGAAGGAATTATGCAATTCCAGGTCCAGAACTTGAAAATTTAGAAAATTCTCAGCCTATCCATACTGCAAAAAAATGAGAAATAAGTGTTTTTTTTTTTTTTTTTTTTTTTTTAAAGCCTGCTAGTCTGTGGCATTTTAAATAGCAGCCCTAGCAGACTAAGACAGATATTGGTAGCAGGCAGCACCTGGAAAGGTGCTACTTGCAGCATGGCACACTGGCTGCTTTTTCCCTTCTGGATTCAGTTTGGGGTTTTCCTCCAGATCCAAAAGATTGGGGAACTAGTTCTTCAAAAGATTGAGTCTCTCATTTGGTCTTCTCTAGGTAATTAATTGTCAAGGTAGTTTATTCTCATTTCCAAAGGGGAGGAAAGTCTTCTGGGACAAAGGGGATATAGCCCGAGTGAAAGCCTATTTGGCCTAGAAATGACTGCTACCTCCATCTCACTCAGAAAGGAGAATGTGGTGCATGTGGCATTTCTGCCTCTAAGGAAGGTTTTTAAACATAGAAATGTGGAAATGGGCAAGTAATTCAAGGGCCTCGGGGTAAAGCAGAAGTGCCAAGGCTACCCAGAGGTGGGAGTTTATGGGAGGCAGGAAGACATCCTGAGGACAAGTTTATACAAGAACTGCTCAGGGAAGGACATAAAAGGAGGTGAGGCAAGAAACCTCAAGATTAGCTTGGCATCTTGCAAATCTTTTTGAGAAAATCCCCAACTGAGATTGTCAGAAAGCCTTCCTGTGCTTTCCTCAGATGCTTGTACTTGCCCCAAGCCTGTTTCCTTGCTGGATGTGCAACTTGAACCAGTCCTTAGATGCTCAACCTTGGCAGCATTTGAAGTAAATCATTTCTTGCTTAGCACTTCCCCCTGGGTAGGAGGACTATCCTGAGCAGGTACTGGCATGGTTAATACAGAGCTCTGGCTCTTCCAGGTAGTGTTTTGAGGAGAAAAGCAGAGTGATTTCCTTCCTTCAGGCATCCTCCCCACCCCCTTGCCCCAATGCATACACACACACACACACACACACACACACACACACACACACACATTGGAGGTCCTGTTGATTAACTAACCAGACTAAATGTTCAAGTCTCTATTTTACTTGCCTATTGAGATATATAAGGCTTCAAAAGAAGATGATATTTTTCAGAGAAAAGTGTGGATTAGTAAATCTGCTAGGCTATTGTTATTTAATTACTTTTTAATCTTCCCACTAAAGCAGCTTTGGGTCCTACCTCTGTCTAACACTTCTTTTGTTAAAAAAGCATTAATAGATTCATGCTTCCAAAACTGCGAGTGGTTGTGAGTTTGCTAAAAGATGAGTATTATTTAGTCTTTTTTGAAGCATCTGCAAAATCCTTAACAAAGATAGGTATGTCTCATTGGCTAGGTTCCAGAGATGAAGCTAGAAACTTTAACAATACCACTGTAAATGCAGTTTTTGCCAGTGTGCCAAGATTTTGTCAAATATAGCTTGTTATTACCATTTGGAGGTATTTACTGCCATACATACCTCAGTTTGATGAAGAGCAACTATGGTTTGTTAATAGTCTGACAAAAGTTATCAAGTCTTACTATGTGGAGGACATCTAACCCTAGTATAAGAAATAATGCTTAGCAAAGCAAACTGAAACTAGTAATTTTTGGACAATCTTGTATCTACAAGAATGTTGTGCTTGTAGAGTTTCTTCTTGCCACCTAACTGACAGGTTTACTTGAACTAAAAAGACACTGTTGAATGTCATACAGGATAATAGACAATGTAAACTCCAGAGAAGTGATAAGGTTGTGTTACTTGTGCAAGAAATCTATTGCTTGTAGACATGATTTTTACAGAAAGTATATCATCAATAAAATAAAGACTATTCTTACTAAGTGGTTTTCTCAATTTGTGGTTCATAAAATGTAATCTCTGAACCAGCAACAATCAGCTTCACTAAGAACTTGTTAGAAATGCAGATTCTCAGGTCCCTACTGAACAGTAACTCTAGGGCAGGGGCACAGCAATCTGTCCTTTAATTATTCCTGAATTAGTGATGCATGCTAAAGTTTGGAAACCCAAATCAGTACTGGGGTTAACAGTACTTTCTCAGTTTTATAACCCAGAAGTCTTTGTGGTGGGAGATCCTGAGACATCAAATGTGATTGGTCAGATTTTCTATAGAGAAAAAGTTTTGTCTGTATAGAATAGGCAACTGATGATAATTTTTTTCTTTTTTTATTTCAATAGATTTAGAGGGTACAAGTGTTTCTTGTTACATGAATGAATTGTATAATGCTGAAGTCAGGGCTTTTAGTATACCAGTCTGCAGAATAGTATACATTGTACTTTATAGGTAAAGTTTTATCATTAATTAACTCATTCAACAAATAGTTTCTGAATGCTTACAATCTAGGCGCTAGACAAATAATAGTGAACAAGACAGAAAAGAGCTCTGCTTCATAAACTACCATTCTGGGCTACATATATAATGTGATGTTATTAATAATTTAGTACAATGGCTCAAATTGCCTAGAAGTAGACCATAGGGTGAAAAGTTTCTATAATAATGTTCTATCCTTGTGGGTGAAAATTGCCCATTTTTTAGAGAAAATGAATTCTTTATAGGCTTGACCTGATCATGTGACAATGTTGTATCATAGTTAACTAATATAGTCAGGTGGAAAGGAACAGTTTAATCAGTTGTTTCACTAAACAATCCTAAATGACCGGTTTTTAAATTGACAAAATCAACTAGTATTGTTGGAATTATGTCACTTGAGCATAATCTGCACTTATGTGAAAGATTATGTCTGGAGAAAAACCATTGGTGAATGAAAAGGAATATTTGGAGCATAAATGATTCAGCTTGGTTGTTGCCTGATTACTCTAGTGCTTTTTCAGCGCTCCAGTTTATTTTGTAATATACACAGCCTATCTGTATGAAAAGAGACCAACCATGTTAACAATAAGAGATGATATAAAAAATTTAGGACCAATGCCTAGCTTTTTAAAATTTATTTGGTTACTAGGAAATAAATGACAATTCTAGTTTTCATACAATTCAGGGGTTTTGTTAGAGTTAAAAATGAGATAAAGCTTATCTTAAATTCTCTACATTTCTTGAATTTATTAGTGTATAAAGTAAGGGAATAGCAACCTTAAAAGAGAAGCTACTTTATTAAAGCAATCTTTAATAAAGAATCTGAACATGTTTATTCATATAAAGGAACTACATCTTTCCATTTCTGTCACCACGAATATCTTTAAAAATAATTATTAAACACCAGTTGGCATATGAGGTTTTTATGAGCACTTTGTATATTAACCAGTCACTGTCTCTGCTTATGAAGATGCTTCCTTTCTCAAATACTAATCAAAGATAAATGATCATCTTTTAGAGGAAGGTATCAGGCCTGATCTCTGGCTATGCACAGGGAAATCAGAAGCACCTGTCTTAGAATTTAGGCCAACCCAGTTCACAATTGTTTTTCAGGGGCAGGAAAACACAGGTGTATTTCCTGTTGAGGGTCCCAAACTCAAGTGCTTTTAGGGTACTATCCTGGTAGCATAAAGATATGAACAGGACAGGTATAGGAGACAGAGACAGTGCTAGGGCTGTACCTGGACAGTGCATGTCTTTCTTGTCTCAAAGTGTTTCAGCTTCAACCATCTCAGTCATATCTTATGCATGGAGATATATACTTCATTCATTTCTCAAAATTAGCTGATTAAAGGCCACAGAAGGAAGTTAAAGATAAGTGGTTTGGCTCTAGCCCTTGATCCTTGGTATCGGGATACTAGTCTCTCCAGGTTTGATAGTTTTTGAACATTATGTCAAACCACCAAAATGTATTAAGTTGAACTGTATGAAATTGTCATTTTTGTATGTAAAAAAATACGAATACTGGCTATGCTGTGATAAAACCTAATATTTTCTATCAAGAATTACAAAAAGCAAGGCACATATTCCTTTATCCTTCCCTTTATTCTGTAGGAAAGAGGTGCTTTTAGTTTACATGTTTGTTTGCTTCTTTTTCTCTGTAAAGCTAAATTCTCCCATGGTTTTGATTAAATCTTTCAAAGAGCATTTTATTTAGAGGTTGAGGATGCAATTGTGAACAAGATACACATCATGCCTGCCTCATGATGCTTACAGTCTAGTTAATAGAGAAGTAAAAAGGCAATTTTGTTAAAGTAAAATGTGTTAAGGGAAGTTCAGGGTCCTGTGAGAGTACTTAGGAGTGGGACACCTAACTTGAAACTGGGAATTCCAGAAAGTTTCCTGGGAGAAGGAACTTCTTAACTGAGAGCAGAAGGATGCTTAGGACTAAGCCAGGCCAATGGGAGGAGCAAGAGTGACTGAGGTAGGTTGAGTAACATATGCAAAGGTGAAAGAGAGACTGATTATATTAGTGAACTGTCAATAGTTCAGCTTGACTGGATGGTATAATGTGAAGCACAGAATGAAGCTCGAGAAGTATTGGGAGACTGTAATTATGAAAGGTCGTTTATGCCAGGTTAAGGTGTTTGGAGGTTATCCCATAGATACTGGGAAGTTATTGACAGATTTTAAGGGGGATTGGGATGTGATGTGATCAATTTGAATTTTAGTAAAACCACTTTGGAAAGAAAGTTGGAGACTGTTGTAGTAAAACTGGAAATAGAGTATAGTAACTTAAAGTAGGCCATAGCAGTGGTGATAGAGAGTAGCTTAGAGAACTTTGGTAGGAGGTAAAATCTCTAGGCTTGATGGTTAGCTATGAGAGAAGCAAAACACAGAGTTAATGACGATTTCCAAGTATCTGAGTTGAAGAACTGGGCGGTGCTATTTTAGTGAAGCAGAAAAGTGAAGAGGAGGAACAGGTTTGGAATGAGTTCTTTGGACCTGATGAGTTTGAGTTGGTTATAGAAAATCTAAAATGAGATGTCCAGTAAATAATTAGATATACAGGGGAGACATTTGGTGATGGAGCTATAAATTAGAAGTTGTGTATAGATGTAATTGAAGCCTTAAGTGTAGATAGATTCAAACACTGAGAGTCTGTAGAATGAGAAAAGATTCTAGCATAATCCTTATAGAATAGAAAATTTAAGGGAGGGACAGAGGAAGAAAACTCCACAAATGATACCGAGAAGTAACCAGAGAGGTAGAAGGAAAACCAGAAGGGTGTGTTATAATGGGAGCCAAGGGAAGAGTGTTCAGGGGAAGGAGTGATTAGCCACAACGAATTCTGCCAAGAGTACAAGAGACTGAAGTTCATCTTATTTAACGATAGGGAAGTCATTGGTGACCTGCTGAGAGCACTTTTTGCTGGAATGGTAGGGTCAGAAACACATCAAAGTGGCTTAGGAGTGAGTCAGAATTGAGCAAATGGAGACCTTTAAGAAGTCTGGCTTTATGATGCTTTTGTAGTTCTTAAGCATGATGATTGGGTTTTCATGCTCATGTGTGAGATGTGCCTCCCTCAAACCTTGTTAGGAAGTTGGCATGTTACCCATCTGATGTGGAAAAAAAAAGAAGTCTGTCTTTGAAGGAGAAAAAGGACTATGATGGTGAGGGAGGTTATTAAATTATTTATATATATACTTAAAATTAATTAATTAGTTAGAGGCAGGGTCTTTCTCTGTCACTCAGGCTAGAGTACAATGGCATGATCATAGCTCACTGTAACCTCAAATTCCTGGGCTCAAGCAATCCTGCTGCCTTAGCATCCAGAGTAGTTGGGACTAGAGGTGTATATGACTGGCTAATTTTTTATTTTTTGTAGAGATAGGGTCTCACTATGTTGCCCAGGTTGGTTTTGAACTCCTGGCCTCAAGTGCTCATCCCACTTTGGCCTCCCAAAGTGCTAGGATTACAGGCATGAGCCCCCATGCCAGCCAAATTATTTATTTTTAAACAATGGCATGGGCTGAACTGATTTAAAACCTGATGGGAAGGAGTTAGTAGGAATGGAAGAGTTTGAAGATACATGAGTGAGAACAGATAGCTAAAAGGTTGAGGTTCTGAAGAAGACTGGAGGGAGTGGGATCCAGAACACAGTGGAAGGGTGTAGCCTTCAACAGGAGGAGGGTTACCTTTTCTGTTGTAGGTAAAGGGAAGAATTTTGACGTTTTAATTTTTGTGATGGGAAGTTGAGGATATCTGATGGATTTTATTTTCTTTATGAAGTAGAATAAGTGGTCATCTACTAAGCATGAGAAGTAGTTTTGAAGTTGGAAGTTTAAGGAAAGTAGAGGTTGTAACAGATATTTCCATACTGTATCTCAAAAGGGAAAAATAAAAATATTGGAAAAAATTCTGCCAATTAAATGGTAAGATGCACAACACTTTTAGAGATTCTAAAATACATAAAATGGGCATCTTAAACACTAATGAAATAATTACAATCCAGCAATCTCACTACTGAGTATTTATCCAAAGGAAGGGAAATTGGTATATCAAAAGGATACCTGTACCCCCATGTTTATCGCAGCATTATTCACAATAACAAAGATATGGAATCAACCTAAGTGTTCATCAGCAGATGAATACATAAAGAAAACGATCTATCTATCTACATATACAGTGAAATACTATGTAACCATAAAAAGGAATGAACTCATGTCACTTGCAGCACCATGTGTGGAACTGGAGTTTGTTATGTTAAGTAAAATCAGCCAAGCACAGAAAGACAAATATCACATGTCCTCACTCATATGTGGGAACCAAAAAAGTGGATCTCAGGATGATAGAGAGAAGAATGATAGATACCAGAGACTGGAAGAGGTATATGGGTGGGAGGAGGGGGTAAAAAGAAATTTGTTAATGGGTACAAACATACAGTTAGATAGAAGAAATAAGTTCTAATGTTTCCAGGTAGATTAAGGTGACTATAGTTAACAAGGTATTGTATATTTCAAAATAGCCAGATGAGATGATTTAGAATGTTCCTAACACATAGGAATGATAAATACTTGAGGTGATGGGTACCCTAAATACCCTGACTTGATCATGCAATTCTATGCATGTAACCAAATATCACATGTATCCCATAAATATGTGCAAATAGTATTTATCAATTAAAAAAGAAACATTCAAGTGCACAAAAAAGTAATGAAATAAGTTTTAGATAAGAGGCAAAGAGAGTAAAAAAAAATCACTCACATTAGCACAAACAGAAAATCTAGACAGGACTTTTCATGTTATTAATAATTAATATGAAAAGAGAAAATGTGATGGCTATGTAATCATAAGATGTCGCGCCGCACTCGCCTGCAAGGACGACGCAACAAACTGGAGTTCTTCCAACAGCAGTTTAATGAGGCATCTAGTCTAGTTACATGGCGAGAGACCCCGAACAGGAAGGACAGTGGGCTTATATACCATTGCAGGTAGTCGTGGCGGGAAGTGATTGGTAGAGGGCCCTGACAAGGCTCCCAGCAATGATTCTATTGGCTATGTGCTCACCCGTAATCAGAGACCGCTCCCAACAATAAGATACCAAATAAATCAATAAATATGTAAGAGATAGAGGAAAGAGTGAGGCAGAGCCTAGTCTCAAAAAATATATTCAAAAGGAACAGAAAAAAATTCTCCATGAGTGTTTATATATAGAAGGATTTTGTGAGAACATGACATACGTATGATAAGCTCTCAAATAGCAGAATGAAATGAAAAGGGAAATCACAGAGCTAAAGAAACAGAGGACGAGCACAACTGTAGAACTAATTTATATGGTAGAGTAATTAACAGATTAGACATGGCTTAAAACGGAATTATTGATGTGGAGGAAAGGCTTAAGAAAATCAGTATAAAAATACATTAAAATAATTAGACAAAAGATAATATAGAGGAGACAAAGCTGATATAGCAGACAGATAATTGGTATTACTAAAGTAGAAAACTCAGCAAATAACACAGAAAATATAGTCAAAATATAACATAGAAAATATTACATACATATATAATGCTTATGGAATATATATATTCTGTATAGTAAGATTCAATGTTAAAAGACAATGGAAAGGAGAAAATATAACCCAAGAATGTAATGCCCAGCCAAATTGTCATTCTTATATAAGAGTAACAAAAAGTTATTCCTGAACATTCAAGAATTCAGTGAATATGGTGTATATGAAGCCTTATCGGAAAAAAAGACTATTTGATGAAATACTGAAAACCAAAAAACAAATTAAAAATATAGAACTCAGGAATGGAAAAGACATGGCAAAAGAGCAGGCAGTGATTATTGGGTTCTTTTATTTATTTATTTTTTTCTTTTTTATATTGGGTTCTTTTAGATACTGATCTCAGATTTAACAACGGTAGGAATTAATGGCTGTAGAAGCAAATATACATGTTACAAAGCCCAACAGCATAAAAATAATAACTAACCAAAATGAGGAGGTGGGAGGAAATGAAAACTTGCTGATTTTCTTATCTTGCTTAGGAAAGAGTCAGTTGATACTGTCTATGTTAAACATGTAGTTTAATCATTATTTAATGATTTAAACTTTTTAGTTTAGATTTTTCCCCCAAAAATGTTTTATTGTGATAAAAATGTTTAGCTGACTTTTGGCAATTTTTAGTGCACTTCTATTTCTTTTTCTTTTCTTTAAAAATCAATAATACTTAGATTTAGTGCTTTTTATGAAAATGTAGCATGCATAGTATGAGTCTATTTTAATAAATTTTAACTGATCTGTCTATATAGCTATCATTTATCTAGCTAATTCACATGTCTACATGTATTGTCTACATGTATTAATGCATATGGAGATATCTCGTATAATGGCCATATTTTCAGAATGATATTCACCTAATTAAAAAATGTTTTTTTGCTTTTATTTTTGAAATAGAGTCTTGCTCTGTCACCCAGGGTAGAACACAGTGGTGTCATCATAGCTCACTGCCACCTCAAACTCTTGGGCTCAAGCGATCCTCTTGCCTCAGCCTCCCAAGTAGCTGTGACTACAGACACAGCCACGATGCCCTGCTAATTTTTTTATTTTTTGTGGAGATGGGTCTTGCTCTTGCTCAGGCTGGTCTCGAACTCCTGAGCTCAAGCAGTCCTCCTGCCTCCACCTCCCAGAGTGCTAGGATTGCAGGCATGAGCCACCACACCTGGCTAAAAAATGGTTATTTTTAGATGGCAAGATTTGCAGATAATTATTTTACTTTCTTTATACTTTTTGTATTATACAAATTTCTTTAATAAGCTTTATTTTAAAAATTTCCGTATGTTCATGTAAAAAATTTAGGAATGGATAGAAGAGTACAAAAAATAAAGAATTATCTGTAATTCTACCATCCAGAAATAGTTATTATTTTGTTACATATCCTTCCAGACTTTTTCCTGAATATACATGTAATGGTTACACATACACATTTTTTAAACATTGTTTTAAAACAAATTGAGATCCTATTGTTCATTCTATTTTTTAAGGTGCTCACTTAGTATATTGAGGACATCTTTTAATATCAATAAATGTAGATCCACACCATTATTTTAAACAGAACTTCATTGTATGGCATTTCTATAATTTGTTTTACCAGTCTCCTAAGGAGAGACATTTAGAATGTTCCACATTTTTCATTATTATAAAGATAATACTAGGTGAACAGCTGCTTTCAAATATATTTATGCATTTATTTAATTGTTTATTAAGGTAAATTCTTAAAAGTAGAATTTCGGGGTTTAAATCTATGCTTTTGGGGCAGGGGAGTGAATGGGAAGGCAAATTTTGTGTGTGCGTGTGTGTGTGTGTGTGTGTGTGTGTGTATGTGTATGTGTGTGAGAGGGAGAGAGAGAGAGAGATAGAAAGAGAGCAGGCATCAGTGTGCTGCACAGATTTTTCCGCTAAAGACAAAGTGTGACCACGCATCCCCTGGGGTCTGAGAGTATGTCTTCAAATGCTCAGCTGTAAGTGTGAATTGTCTTTGATGTTTCACAGTTTATCATAAAAACTCATTCAGATTTTGCATTCTATTTTTTTAAAACATAAAAGTAAAGTCATGTCTCAAATCTTTGAGTGAATTTGATGTTCCAGCAAAATGTGTCAAGAATATCCTGTTGCTCCTATAACTCCCATTGCTGGAGTTGCTCCCATTACACTGCCCTATTTTTTGTTTGAGAAACACATAAAAGGGGTAAATTAACAAAAGCTAATTGTTAATCAAGGAACAACCGTCAACCAAGCATCATACTAGGTTACTGTGCAGAATTACAAAGAAGTTGAGAACATAGTCCCTACCTTTGAATAGCCTCCAATTTATTTATTTCCCTTTAACAAGCTCATCAAAGAATTATGCTTAACCTGATAACTGACTGAGCTAAGGTCTATGATGAATTTGCTTGACAGGATGGAAAGTCCCTACTGGCTTTCACTGCACACTTCCAGGGGCTTGCTAATGTGTTTGTTTTGGATTCGAAGGCATCATTATGAGCATCTACAGCATTCTAGAGTCTTGGGAAGGGGATCAGGTACCTACTGGCAAGAAGACAGCTAACAAAGATAGGAGTTTATAGGCTTTCACATTTGGGACAAGTACAGTACAGGAAATGTAAAAGAACTAAATCCTAAGTTAACCAGGACTGCCAATTCAATATAGACTTTTAAATATATATGATCTTAAATACTTAAATGCAAGGAGAACTAGGAAAATATTGCTAGGAAAGGCTCTTATCAAAGATATGAAAGTCATATTCAGAACCCATTGTAGGGGTAACAAGAAATTCAGTCCAATGTTGCTTAACTTCTGTGTCTCCATCCCCTTTTTGTTACAGTGACACTGATGCAAAATGCAGTCCCAAGAAAATGTTTGCTGAATAAATAGATGAACACTCCAAATAATGAATCAAAGGTACTAAATTGTTTTTATCATGATGTATTTACTAAAAGAACTAAGGTATGCTCTTTCATTTTAAGAAGACCTTTAAGATCAAGGATTGATACAGAAAATATTTGCTTGTGAACTTTGAGCAAAACTAGAGAATGGTTTTTCTCGTCTTCTGAGCCATGTATCCCTATAGATTATCCAAGTTTTTGCCACTGTGCTCCTAGAGTTCAGCTGTAGAAGGTCTCTGGCAGGAAGAATGCCTTGTGACTGTTCTTTACTGTCCTGATTCCACACTGAAATCACTGACCTTTGCCTAGCCTCCTTTAATGTGCTGCTTTGGAAGCTCCTGACTTTGGGCGTGGTATTCTCCCTGAACATAACTTCTGATGTTTCTTCTGACCCATGCACATCTTTATTCCTCAGGAAGGAGGCCCTGTCCTCCTGTTCTGACTTGTAAGATTGTCAGCACTACTCTTTCTCACTCATGATTCCACCAAGGTAGAAGAACCAGACATCCTGATTCTGAAATATTTTTGCCCACATTATCATCCAGGACTGAGTTGAACAGTTAGCAGGGCAGATGTCGAGGCATAGGGTTACACTGATGTGGAATAAGTTATGCTACATTCTATTTATTTATTTAAGTGAGTAGAATTGGATTAGTCATAGTCCTTAGTTCATAAAACATTATTGTCATTGTTTCATGAATGACCCTCTTTTATTTATTTTAATTGTTTGTGTATGCTTTTAATAATATAATGACTACTACTTACACAAGAACTAATATATCACCAATAACTTATATCCACCTGTATATTTCCTTTCGGTTTATTTTTTAACTTCTTTCATTGACAACAATTAGTCCTTTGTAGCTATGAAGTGAAGCGGATATCTTTACTTAAACGTAATCCAGTTTACAAAAGAAAGAAATCCTTTAGGCACGAAACTTCCAGGTGTAGCCATTCACAAAGACAATTTCATGAGTTACATAATGGAGAACTAAAGACCTGGTGTGGAAATTCCACTAAGCAGGGGTGTGATTAAGAATTGGAACAGTTACTATTTTGACCTTTGTAGGGGCACATTGGTGTGGTATGGCAAGAATGCTGCCTGGTGCACCAGGACCCATAAAAGACAGTAAAAGCTGGCGTGTGTGTTTCATTTTATAAATCAGGGAGTTAATTAAGGGTGAGAGATGCTTTTAACGTTTACAAATTAGAACTATTTTCTCCTGTGATACAATTCAGAGGAAGTATGATTCATATAAGTCTTTCTTTATGTTTCATGTTGGCACTGGATTGCGTGCTGGTTGATTTGCTTTTAGTCTGTGAACAATTGACTCACACCAGACTTTCTTTTTTCTCCAAGGTAAGTTTCTGACTGTGTAAGACAAGTCAGTAAAGGAGCCCTTTAGTATAGTGATTTAGTTGTTTGTTGATCTAGACCAGCAGAGGAATTTTTTCGCCCTGCAGCTGGCTGTATTCTTTCGTTCTTGCCTGAGCGTGCCTGGGTCTGGAAAGAAAATACAGTCTTGCTCTGCAAAGCATTTCTCCATACTGTCGCTCCTCCAGGACTGGCGACTTTCTAGTTTAGAAGGTTTCACCAGGCTATACTTTTCTTGAAGAAAAAAAATTATATGACAATTTTTGCCGAATTAGAGCTGGATTCTGTCCTTGGCAAATAGCTAATTATAAATAATTTGGGAAGCAAAAGGCCCACAATCATTCTTAACTTAAAGCAGTATTTTATTTTTATTTTTCAAGAAGTACAGTTATTAATAATTGAGACTTGCTCCTTTGATATACACATATACAAACATCTATTCAAAGTCAGGTTTAGTTAGCCTTGTACCTTGCTGGGAAGCATCCCTGCTCAGATCAGGCAATTAGCACCACCTAGTGTATCACATGCAGAAAAACATGATGCCCATCTGGCAGCAATCCTTTATGATTCACACCTGGAGCATCAATGTTTGTTTCATAAAGTTGAAAACAATGAATAAAAGAGGACATGTCAAAGAAAAGATTATGTGGAAGCCTATGTGTAAGGAGCCTAGGAAAGAGCATCAGCATTTGTTGAACACCCACTGTGCAGCAGGCTGAGTGTTCTGCTCACATTTTCTTGAAGTAGGGGGAGTGGAGTTGGAGTTTTTCTATCTTACCAGATTTTCTTTGGTGCAAATGAATGGTACAATGAGCTGATATTATTTTGTGACTCCACGTCTTTTTTGGAACCTGCTAAGTCACTGTTGGAAGATAGGTCTACATAAGTCTCTTGCACAGCTAGTGAACAGAGGCACTGACAGCCCTTTGTTTTCGACTATCTTTTCAACGATATTTTGTAGTGAAAAGTCTTGGAAAATAAAAATAATATTTCCCTCCATGGCAAAGGCTAGTTTTTGTCCATTATAATAAAAATAACGTCTCCCTCTGAGGCAAAGGCTGGACAGGTTTGCTTGCAGCCCATTATAAGATTTGGGTTTCCTAAGCCTGGGGATACTCACTTGTGATGCAAACCCAGAGAGTACACAGCATCCGCCTGGGCATCTCTACTTTGCCCCTGTGAGGTTTGAGGAGCAAGAGAAACTGAGACAAACATGAAGTTCATTCTGCTTTTTGTGATTTGAGTAATAAAATCCTTTTCTTTGATCCAGGAATCTTGGATCTGTGAAACTGTGCAGGCTAACTTGTTAGCATGCCAGTAGGGTAAGATCTCAGACTCTTGCAGTTCTTGATACCACCCCAATGGCTACATACCTGGTTCCCACAGTTATCCCCTCCTCCTAGAAGGAGAGTATCCCAGTGAACCAAGCCCTTGCTCTAACTACAGTCTTGCCTCATTTTAAGAAAACCAGATATTAAGATTACTCCGAATGTTAAAAACTGAGACCAGCAGATGATTAGGCACATGATATATAACATTTGTATTATACTTCACTGTGTACATGTATAATTACATAACACGGGACTTTCAAGGACCGATTTTTTATAGGTTTAATATAGTTTTAGTTAACTATTTATAGCATGATGAATTCCCAAGACTCACTTGAAGTGCTCATTACATTCAGCATATAAAAAAATCCCAGGAGACTGAAGACACTTCTGCTGAGCCAGGTTTTTACAAAGATATAGTTTTGCTTACTCTTGAAAATTGCTCTCAAACTTTAGAATTACAGTGTAGGAGTGATTTTAGTTGTGTGTGTGCTTGTTAAAATGCAAATTATAGAGACTAATCTCCAGAGATTTTAATCCACCAAATGTGGGCTAGATCTAGGATTCTAAATTTGCCAAATGAATATAGGTAATTTTGATTCTGGTGTCTTGAGAATCATATTTTGAGAAATATGTCTTGAGACATAAAAAACTTCTCAGAAAAATGAATGACTTAAGATATGCAAGTGATTTGTACAACTGTCGTACCTCTGATAATAAGAATGTTATTTTTATTAGGTTGCTGATGACTTTGTTGTAAGAATGAGTGCAACCCAAGTTTAGGGCTATTTGAGATTTCCCAAGACACAGGATACTACATGGTGGCAGAATCAGTTATCCTTTCTTTTTATTCACTCAAGAAATACTACTTATTGAGTGCTGGCTATGTGTAGGAACATGCCTGTTGCTTAAGATGGCTTCATTTTCACATCCTTTGCCTGCCACTCTTTATTGTTTCCAATTCTTATAAGTGGATTTTTATGAATAAGTCTTGAAAGCCCAGAGGACATGGATCTAGTCTTTCTCTATCCCACTCTAAAACATTTTCTTGGGTGCTCACAAAATCTATAATGTAGGTAAAAAAAAAAAAAAAGCTCATGGTATCCTCATTTTACAGATGTAAAAACTATTGGGCAGAGACTCTTCATTCTTTTTAATACATAATACTGCCTCCCATATGATTTTCCTCAGGGATTGTAGAAATAGTGAGTTCCCCTATTGCATTTTGTATGTAATTTGATTTTGATGAAATGTGATTTACACGTACATTTTCAAGACAAAGAATTTCCTATTGTTTAAGCACAGTACACCTGTGCAGCAAAGAGAAACACTGACATCCTTATGATGTTATAAAAATGCCTCAAAGGAAAAGACAGAGTTCTGTTTTCAAAATGAAGTGGTGCCTGCAATAAACAGAGTCAAGCATAATTACAGAACATCATACTCTGTCCCCTAAGACATGCATGCTGAATTATCCTACCAGTCTTCAAAATGCCCCCCGAGAGGGGGAATGTCAAAAGGCATCTCAGAACAGGCTCAGTGATGTGGACAGTGTTGATTCTGCAGGGGACCTGGGAACCACACCTTTGGTTTTTTGTTCCCAAGTACCATGCCAAGCATTGATCTGCGTTTCCTGCCTTTCCCAGACACTTCTCTAGATTTTGCATTTTCCAGGGCACCCAGACCCTGTTTGGCGTTCAGTAAATGTTCATTAACAACAATAACACAGAAGTGACTGTTTATGCAGATGGAAATTAATGTGGATGAGATAACATTCTAGATTTCTTCCTCCCAGCCCCCACCTTAGATTGTGGGTTTTAGCAACAAGGGAGAGAATAGATTTAATACACATTTCTATTGCTGATAGAGATTAGCAATACCTACCTTGGGGTGGATTCTTTACTGTTTTCAAAATACTATTACATATATTAGCCCCCTTAATTAACCAAACACCTCTGAAGTGAGCAGGAAAGTTATTTATTTCATTTCACAAATGGGACTCAGACTAATTTGCTAATGTTGCAGTAATTGAGCTTGTCCAAATTTGAACCTGGTTCTTGACTAATTTTTTTTTAATTCACTTAACCACAGGGTTTGGAGATTCTCCTTTAGCCAGAGAATGGGCATCACTTTAGAACCCTGTACTCTGCATGGCCAGAATATCCTGGGTTTGATTTCAAGTTCTGCCTACTACTTGTCTGGGTATGACCTCGGTCAAGTCATTTAGCCTATCCAAGTCTCAGTTTCTGCATTAGTCAGGACTTTTTGTTATTTGTGACAAAGACTCAAGTTAAACTAGCTTGGACCCTATGAGGGAATCGCCGGTGGATGTAACTGGAAAGGCAAGGGTGTAGGAGAACCCATGGGGACCAAGGTCTTACTGCAGTTGGGCTTCCTCTCTGCCTCTTATGGGTCTCAATTTGATTTCCTCCCACTGCAGTTGTGCCTCTCTGGGCTATATGTTTGCAGTTAGGTGCTGACATGTGCATGGTTTTGTTATGAGACAAAGGGGATTGTCACCCTACTTACAATTCATAAAAATCTACTCAAGATTTCTATTCCTTTGGTCAGGTCGTTATGAGACTGTGGCCAGAAGTGAAAGGTGCTGTAATGGCCCAGCTTGGGTCACTGGCCTAGGTGGGCACAGGGCAGGACACTGACACTAGCTCCATTCAAACTACATGCCTGGGGGGGGGGGCGTGCTTTTTTTTTTTTTTTTTTAAAGTGGGAGGCTGTTGCTAAATGAAGAAGGAAGGAGTTCTGGGCATGTGGAATCAATAGATGAGCTCTTAATCTGTAAAATGGGAATAATAATTTTGACTTTTCTAGATTTTTGATGAAGATTATTGATATGCTGAATACTACTACCAAATCTATGTCTTCAGGCTTGATACCCCATTGAAGTTCCAGATCTCTGCAGCCAGTTGCCTGTTGGACAGTTACTGTGATGGTTAATTTTATGTGTCAACTTGACTGACACCCAGATAGCCGTTAAAACATTGTTTTTGAGTATGTCTATGTGGGTATTTTCAGAAGAGATTAGCATTTGAATCTGTAGACTGAGTCAAGAAGATCCACCCTCAGCAATGAGGGCAAGCATCCTCCAACCCATTGAGGATAGAACAAAAAGGTGGAGGAAGGGCAAATTCACTCTTTTCTTGAGCTGGAACATCCACCTTCTCCTGCCCTTGGACATTAGAATTCCTGGTTCCCAGGCCTTTGGACTCTGGGACTTAGATCAGAAGGGCCCTCCCTCCCTGGTTCTCAGGCTTTTGGTCTCAGACCAAATTATACCGGCAGCTTTCCTTGTTCCCTAGCTTGCAGATGGCATATCCTGGGGCTTCTCAGCCGCTACAACTGTGTGGGCTGATTCCCGCAATAAATCTCTTCTTATGTATCTATATATCCTATTGATTCTGTTTCTCTGGAAAACCCAGACAATCCACCAGCATCTTAAATTCAAGGGACAGAAACCAAACCATCATCTTTTTCCTCACACATGTTCCTTCTCCTCATCTCAGTTAATGGCATCTCCTTTCACCCAGCTGCCCACACCAAAAACGTGGGAGTCACCCACACCTTCTCCCTTTCCATTCCCAGCTCAGTCTCATTTGAATAGTTACTAGAGCTGTTGATTCTACCTTTGCTATCTCTCAGACCTTTTTTTGTGTGCATTGTATTTTTTTTATTGCTGCATAACAGTTTACCACAAATTTAGTGGTTCAAAACAACTCAGACCCTTCTAATTCTCTTTCCCTGTTGTCACCACCTCTGTTCTGGCTTTCATCTCTCTCCTAGATTACTACCAAAACTCCACACTGCTGCTAGAGGAGGTTTTCCACAATGAAAATTTCTTCCCGCATTAAAACTCTTCAGTACCTTCCTTCCTTCCTTCCTTTTGTTTGAGAAAGAAACTGAGGCAAAGTTAATATAGAGAGTTTATTTGGGTCAAGGTTGAAGACAGCTGCCTGGGACACACTTCCCAGTTGCCTCGAAGAGTGCTCTGTCAGGCCTTTGTTTTAAGCAGGTTTTTAAAGACAAAAGGGGGCAAAGAGTGGAGTGATACAAAGTTGTTTGATAGGAATTCTCATTGATTTACAGAGACAACATTGGTTAGTGATTGGCTATACACTGTTGAACTATAGGGTATGAGTTATGGTGTCCAGAGTATGGCATTTCATAGCTACTTGGCGTCAGTTAGTCTAGAGTCCATGTAGCAAGTGTCTTCAAGAAATAATTACTTAGCTCAAGCGGAGAGTGGGTAACTGCTTCACATGCTGCCATATTTCAATGCCTCTCTGAGACTGATGATTAAAAGCGGCTCACATTCCTCAGATTAAAAGGTTTCTTTTCTTTCTATCCTTCCTCCTTCTCTCTCTCCCTCCCTCCCCTCCTTCATTTATTTATAAAAGATGAATGTCAAAAATCCTTTATGTGACACTAAGGCTCCTTCATTTTTGGCCCTCTCGGCTTACTTCTTGAGCTTAATCTCTTTCCACTCTCTTCTGGAACTCCGTGTTCTAATTGTATGGAACAGTACAATCAGAGTTCCCCCAAAACAGCATGTTCTATCCTATCTCCAGACCCTGAAATGTGTCTAGCAGGTAGTAGGTTACTCTTGAATATATGTTGAATTAATCAATTAACTAATTAATTAATAATAGTGTCTGTGCCATGGTAGGTGCTTACTAGAAATTGTTATTATTATTTCCCATTTTGTTTGTAAACTGCCACTCCTATTGTTGCATTGATCTCAGTCCAACCAAAGGCTAGAATCCTCTTATGAGGAAATACTTATTCTGAAAGGTAGAGGTCATTCTAGGTAGACAATGGGTTGTTGGGATTGACATGATTATTCCTGGAAAAAAGATATCTAGTTCTATGCTTAGCAGTCATAACCAGTCCTATGCATAGACTTCAAGGGCCTCCATGGAGTACCTCAGTGCTGGTCTGAAGAGCACACTGCTGTAATCTCTTCTCTGTCTCCAGAAACAGTACATGTGTCACCTGGGAGTGGAGAGAACTTCTCTAGCCCTTTATTCTTAGTGCATAGACAGGTGAATTTATTAGGCTAGTTAACTGTTAGCTTCATAGGCAAAGAATATCTAGTTCTAGGGTTGAGGGAAAGAGATGTGGCTTTTTGATAGAGAAAATAAGTCAGACCTATGTTAGCATGATCTTATTAGCAAGGGTAAGGAAGACTGTCAGGGAAGGATGAGCTGAGGGAGGCCAGGTGGGATGTGAGGAGCTATGTCAGAGAAGTCAAGCCACAGAGGTCCAGAGGCTCAGCACTGAGATGAGGGTTTGGGGAACATGCTAAGTTGGCCAGGGCTAGTCTAGGGGAGAGTGGGAACCTCATGATGGCCATAAAAGAGCACTGGATTAGGAGACTTGCATTCTAGGCCTGGATCTACCATGAACTACTAGCTGTGTACCTTTGGCTAAGTCACATGTTTCTCTGAGCTTTGTCTGGGGAACATTGAGGAAATTACTGCATTAAATCAGATTAGTTTTACTAGAGTGTAACATGATTTGTAAAGCTATACCATACAACTGTGTAGTTAGTATATATAAATTACAATTATATAGCTCTCTAGAATTCATCCTTATGGGGCTTTATCTTACAACTTTGCCATCAGGGAACCCAAATATATTAGGCTCTGAAATAAATATATTTTGTCATTAAAAAGTTCATTGTGAAGAAATTTGATTATTTTATCATGTCTAATTTCCATTCTTCACAAAGAAATGGGAAGTAAGCTTTACATTTTTATTATGTTTAAAAAGATTTTTAAAAATAATTCTGTATATTATAAATTTCATTTTTATGACCTAAGTATAATTATTTTTGGGCCCCAGCCTAAAACTACTTTTAAAATGCAATTTTTAGAAACTCTTTTTAGAGATAATACTAAAATTTAGGCTCATTGCTTATTATTTCCTATCAGATCAGATTTCTTAATGAAGAAAGGCAGTTGAGTATGATGAAATGAGCACATTTTTTCTTACAAAGGAAAAGTCACAAGGACCTATTCGTATAAGATGATGACTCCATTTTTACATGTAAATCTATTTTGTATTTCTGATTGGCAAAGGACTGAGATAAATTCCCACAAGGTCCTATTACAGCAAGTTTTTGGACAAATGCTTATCTCTAATTAATAGTATTTTCATCCACACTATGTGATTGTATGACATAGCTTTGCAAACTGTATCATATCCTGGTGAAACTAAACTGATTCAATACAATGATTTCCCCAATGAATTTAGGGATAGTCCCAAAGATAGAATCCAGAGAATCAGCTGATGTTATTTGGGAAAATGGTTTTACGGTCAATCCAGGAACATGTCATCAGATTTCTTGTACAGATTTGTTTCTGGGAGATGGAAACCGATCCCTTTCTGTGATTAACCTTTGGCTCTAGAAGTTCTTGCAACTCTGTGTCTGTTTATGGACAAAAGGAAATGGTGAAGTGTCAGAGTCTCTGCTCTCATTCTAATCACCTTTGCTCCTCTAGGACCCAAACAGACACGGCTAAATTTACATTTTATGCTGGTTCATTTTTCCTTCTTAAGTTTCTCTTTCACTGTGTAACTAGCAGAAACAGGTCATTTCATGTCCTCTGGAACCAAAGATGAATTCCCACTGGTTCCCATGACTCCTGGCAGATATCATGAGACTTCTGTCCACTGGACTCTGCCGCTGCGGTGGCAATCCCACGGCTGTGCCAGCATGCCCGGTGTCTGCGGCAGCAGCACCTGCCGTCCTAGGTGCTAGTGAGAGAGAGCATTTTGCATCAGAAACCGTGGCTGAAGGGAGATCTCACTAAAAAATCCTATCCTGTATGTCGCCTTTCACCGGTTCCTACAACTGATTAGAGCCCAAGGAAAAGAATGCTAAGATCTCAGGTTCTTTCCCACCAAGGACCTGTGAGCTTGTACTCTTTATTTTTTTATTGTTTTGAGCTTGTACTCTTAACCAGCTTGTACTCTTAACTCTGTGAGCTTTAACTATTAATCAGTCACTGCTTCCCCATACCATCAGCCTGCTTAACTAGTAGTATGGGAAAGAACTTCTTTGCTGTGACCCTACTTTTACCTGATCCCCTGAACCCCCAAATCCTAGATATTAAAGTGGGATTTAAAGGTGGTGTTCCTTTTTTTCTTTGTAGCCAAGCCATGCATAGGAGTTTATTCCCTAGTAGGTATTAAGATGAAGTATAATTTTATTTTCATTTCCAATATTTGGTTTAGGGGCTTAATGTGGGCCCCCAGGGAGGGATCGCTTGAATTTGGTGAATGCCTCCTGTAAGTTGAATGACACATTCCTTTGGCAGTGGGCAGGTGGGGTGGGAGTAATCCTATCTAGTTTGTTCTCCTCGGTCAGTGCCAGGAATCTTAAGGACTTTTTACTTTCAAAAGGAGACAAATAGCTCAGCTTTGCAAACCCCAGAGGATCAGGAGGAGAAAATCACCCAAGCCTCAGAGAAAAAGCAGGGATGTTTAAGGAGGGTAGAACAATCTCTTTCCTCTTTATCTCATTCCAGAACCATGAATCTCCTTCTCCATCTTGGACTGCATCACTATACCAACATGTGGTGGAGACTGTGGCCAAATTAATTAAACCTGAAGTCCCAAGAGGAAAACCCAGTCTTGAGTCGCCCTCTGGTGGACATTTTTAGTACTCTACATACAGCTCTGACAAGGGGCGAATTTCAGAAATAAATATACAAAGAATATATAGTCTACACAGTAAAAAATATTCTAAGATACCACCACTATGCAGAAGTATTTTCTATGCACTAATTAAAATTCTTAAGTTACACATTGACTTCACTTAGTCTTCTGTTTTATTTCAAAGAATTTACCCTCACTTTCAAAGTCTAAATAAACAGTGCCTTGAAACAAAACACCGTAGAGTGCCCCACCCCACCCCCACGAGTAAATGAGCGAAGTAAACAGTTTCTCCATTTCTAGTTCCATTATAACAGAGAAGACCAAAGCAGGGATGATTTAAATTTTGTCATTTGTAATTAACTGCTAGGCAAGAGTCCACTGGAAACTTTTCTCCTTCCCCTTTAACCTCAATTCAGAGGAGGTTTAATTTGGGCTTTAGCACATGTGTTGGCAGCTGTCCTCAGGGCAGCTTCCAGGGAGCACACACTCCAGAGGCCTTCCCTTGAGGCTCCATTCCCTAAGTAGCTCCAAGGTCTTTGGAGGCTTTTCTTGTGCTTAAACACCCAGTCAATGACCCTCTGCATTGCTCCCTTTGAAAGTGAAACTGTGAGGAACTTCCTCTGCTTTCTGCAGATCTTACTGTGGCTCGTGCTCCTCTGTTATTAGACTAATCTTCAGGCTCAGGCCCCATTTGATGTGCTCTGTAGGCTGGTGTTTGAGCAGGACCCCTTACCTCTCCGTCAGTGAGTCTTCTCCCACTGCTGGATTCACAGACTAGTGTTCATTTGTCTCCACGTATGTTGCTCTTTTGACATTTGTAAGGTTGACTATAGTCCCATTACTTTTAAAAAAACTTTTCTTTCCCTTAAACAGACCATCTCTATAGCCTGGTTATAACTAGTAATGATCTCACTTGTAGTACAGTTAGGTTTAAATAAGTGTCCTTTTCTGATACTCCTGCTCCCTGACTAGAATTTGATGTTCTCTTTTAATTTAATTTTTAAAATTAATGAAAGGCAAAATTGACTTTTTTGGGAGAGTCTCAGCTCTAGAGGTTTTAATACATAAATTCTTATAACATCTGTCACAGTCACAGTTAGGATACAGAACAGTTCTATCACCCAAAATGCTACCTCATGCTATCCCTTTGTTGTCATATCCTCCCCGACCCTAATCCTGGCAACCACTGCTCTGTTGTCAGTCCCTTCAGTTTTGCCTTTTCCAAGATATCATATAAATGGAAGCATGTAATGTGTAACCTTTTGAGACTGGCTTCTTTTACTCAGCGTAATGTCTTTGAAGTTCATTCATGTTGTGTGTACCTGTTATGGACTGAATGTTTGTGTCTGCCCCCAAATTCATATGTTGAAGGCCTAACCCCCATGTGATTATATTAGGAGGTGGGGCCTCTAGGAAGCAGTTAGGTTTGAATGTGGTCCTGAAGGGTGGAGCCTCCTGCTGGGATTAGTGTCCTTCTAAGAAGAGGAAGAGACACCAGAGCTTCCTCTCTCCTCCTTGTGGAGGATACAGTGAGAAGGCTGCTCTCTGCAAGGTAGGAAGAGGGCCTTTGCCAAGAACCAATTCTAAGGGCACCTTGATCTTGAACTCTTTAGCCTCTAAAACTCTGAGAAATAAATGTTTGCCATTTAAGCCACTCTGTCTATAGTATTTTGTTATAGCAGTCTGAGCTGACTAAGTCAGTATCAATAGTTGGTTCCTTTTTGTTGCTGAGTAGTGTTCCCCTGGATGGATGCATCATAGTTTGTTTAACCATTTACCCATTGGAGTACATTTGACTTGTTTCCAGATTGGGTACTGATAAATAGAATTACTATAAAGATTTGTGCACAGGTTTTAATTGTCATTTCTCTAAGGTAAATAATGAGGAGTGGCATGGATGAGTCATATGATAAGTACCTGTTTAATTTGATAAGAAACTGCCAAACTGTTTTCTAGGGTGGCTGTACCATTCTGGATTCCCACCAAAGCATATGAGGATTCCAGTTATTCCATCCAGTACATGGTATTGTGATTTTTTATTTTAGTAATAATAGATGTGTATGGTATCATTATTTCTCATGAGTAATTATTTCTCATTGCAACAGAGAGGTGGGTCTGAATTAATCTGATCAGGAAAATGAAGAATCAAAGCTTTGGAGATCAATGTTAGGGAAGCTAGCTAGAGAAATTTTAATGTGATATGAATCACCCGAGATCTTGTTAAAATGCAGATTATGTTTCTGTGGGCCTGGGATGGGACTTGAGATGAGGCATATCTAACAAGCTTCCACGTGCTGCCATGCCAATACCACGGGCCTCAATACGAGTAGAGAAGACTTAAAATAGTGTTTACCAAACTTTGCTGTTCAAATGAACCTCATGGGGACAAATGTAGATTCTATATCCTTGTCCCAGAACTGCTACATCGGAATCTCCAGGGGAGGCGCCTGGGGATGTGTATGTTTAGTAAGGGCCCTGAGTGATTCTTTCATTAGGCAATTTGGGAATCAGTGTCCTAAGAACTTTCCAGTCTGCCTTTATTATCTCAGCATCTTTTGGGGAGAGGGAAACCCAAGGTGCTGGTCTTGAAGGGTAGATGGGGAGCTCAGGGGAAAAAGCAGCGATCTCAACTTAGGCTGCATTTTAGAACCACCTGGGGAACTTTTAAAAATCCTTAGAAACCTTCAGGGTGAGACCCAGGTCTTGGTATTCCTTGAAGCTCTCTAGGTGACTTCGTTGTACAGCCAGGGCTGAGAAGCACCACAGGAGTGGGAGGTGGCTGAGCAAGGCAGAAACTGACAGCTGTTCAGGAAAGTATTATTGAAGAGAATGAAGAAATAGATGATTTATTTAGATTATAGGTAAGTTCTTTATGCATCTGCTAACTTCTTTTTAATACTGGCTTTCTATAGATGTGGTTTGAAAATAATTTGTACTTTAAGGTAAATCTTCCTTTCTTTTCTTTTTCTTTTGTGATTGGGGAAATAGCCGTTCTACAGCCCCGTCCCCATCCTGTGCTCCTCTCCCCCAGCACATTATTAACAGATACGGATGGGAGAATGCAATGTTAACTGACGGAATTCAGTACGGAAAGGACTTTGGGAAATGATCGAGAAAGGGCTTGCTGGCAATGAATGTTTTCGGTTAGCAGAGTCCTTTCTGTTTGCTAACGAGCTGGCTTTCTGAGGCCATCAAGCCAGGCACTTAGGACAGCTGAATCGACTTGGAGCTTCTAGAATGGTGTGGACATCAACACAAGAAAGTGCCTAATTACTTTTTATTTTCACTTCCCCAAAACAATTTACCACAAAGCAGAGAGGACCTGTTTTCTGTATCATCACATCTGATCGGTATGCTAAACTTCATCCAAATTCAAAGGAGCACACCCTGGTGAGATTTACACTTTCTTCTTTAGTAATTTACTGCTTCCTTCTCCTGAAAATCTAGTAAACTAAATAACAATGGAGTGGGGGAAGAGAAGGAATTGTTCTCATCTTTAAAATAAGAAACGCCTTGCTTTGGCTTAAGGCAGCGCTAACTTGCTACTGTAAACATCAGCAATCCTGTCACAGACAGCTGCGCACTCAGGGCGCTCCCACCCCGGGAAACGTGTGCACAGCTCAGACATACACACTGGACCCAGGCAGCAACAATGGAGAATAGGACCTGGAGGTCTTTTCCCAGGTTTTATCTTTAGCAGGCATCAATTTCTAAAGTAGTAAGTCAGCTACTAAGTTCTCCCAGAAAGAGTCTGGCTTCCTCTGTTTGTATGGCATTTCCTCCAAATGTGTAGCTGGAGAGACCCAAGTCCACAAAGAACAACAGTATGGGACGGGAGTAATGTCACCTGTCTTTCCTTGTCTGCTCTGCTCCTGGGGAATAACATGCTTCAAGCAATACAAAATAATTCCAGACAACTTGAGAGCAATAGCTTTTAATTCCCGAGGATGTTTTCATTAAAAAGCGTACTTACATACTATAAAAAATAACAAGAAAAAGATATGAGCTTTACTGATGCCCTCAAAGCTAAGCTGAATACTCCCCCATGAAAAATTTGTTTTGGAAATGGTTTTGAACATGATTTTAAGATATATAAACGTCATTGTTTCTGGAGGCTGAACACAGACATTTGGCTCTTTTGGACTGAGAGAAATTAGAAAACAGCTTGGATTTCATAAACTTTTACTTGAAAATAACACTGCAGTATTATGAAAACATAATTAATAGAAATTGGAAGGAATAGATTGTTGAAGCATAGATTCACAGATGTTAGAACCAGAAGACGTGAAAGATCATCTAGTCCAGTGGTTCTCGAAGCATGGCCTGTATTGGAATCCCCTGGAGGGCTTGTGAAAGCACAGGTTGCTGGGCCTTTCCTCCAGAGTTTCTAACTCAGTAGATCTTGGATGGGGCCTGAGACTTTGCATTTTTAATGAATTCTCAGGTAGTGCTGATTCTGCTGATTTGGGGACCACATTTTGAGAAGCCATGTTCTAGTCCTGTTTAATTGTACAGTTGAGGCCACTGAGTCCTGAAGAAGTCAAGTGTCTGGCCCTCCTCTTAGGTCCTGTTCCTCTCTAGGGTGAACTCCTCCACTTGAGTGCAAGATATTATCCACTCTCAGAGACATTGTTTTAATAATTGTCCCTTCTCCTGGGATCAGCATCTCCTGGGATTAATTCTTTAGTTAATTATGTTAGCATACAAACGTGCTATGATAGTGTCCATATAAGAAAGAAGACAGAACAGACTCACATTCCATTCCAGCTATGCCCTGCAGAAGGCTGTCTGTAGTCATTGTTCCACTCCTCTCCTCCCAGTCTCTTTTGAACTCACTCGAATCACACTCTCATCCCAATCATTTTCCCGAAACAGCTCTTGCCAAGGTCACCAGTGACCTTCATGTTGCCAAACACAGTGGTCAATTCTCAGGTCTGTCTCGCTTGTCTCACCAGCAGCATAGTTGATTACTCTCTCCTTGAAACTCCCTCCTTTGCTGGAGGGACACTGCTCTCTCAGTTCTCCTTCTAGCTCATGACCACTCCTTTTCAGTCTTCCTCGTTGATTCTTTCTCCTTTCCTTTATTTCTAAACACTGGAGTTCCCTGGTGCTCCATCCTTAGACTTCTTCTGTGTCTACACTCACTCTCTAGGTGATCTCATCCAGGAATACTGTCTATATAGTGATAATTTGCAAATTTATGTCTCCAGCCTGAATCTCTTCTCCTAAACTCCAAATTTGTGTACAGGCAGTTCTTGCTTCATGCAGTAGTGTGGGACAATAAAAATGATTGTGCAAACTGAAACTGTACAAAGTGTTCTTAATAATCAGTGAGAAAAATTATAATTGTTATGGGACTTTTAAAATTTTGTCAAAGTCTTAGACTGTCTTATTCTTGGTTATAAATGTATGGGGAAATAAAAATAAAAACTAATATTTTAAAACTAATATTTACTTAGTTTAGTACAGTAATTGAAAACATTAGAAACATTGAGAATTAAAGTGTTTTATTTCTTTTGTAAAACACTTATCAAGAGTAGTTTGAATGGTGCTTGCCTTCTTGTTTTACAACTTACCATATGGAGTAAGCATCTTTTCTATGCCTTGGCAAATTATCATATTATTTTCTAAGTTTGGATCAGCTTCCAACATTTGAGCCTTTGTGCTTCCAATGTTGTGAAATATCTCTGAGAGTTTTTTAATGTGAAGTATCTTGCCTCAATCAATTCCTCTTACAAATTCTGCTGGGACATCCTCATCTTTTTCCTTACAGCCACTTTTCTCCTTTATGTCTATAAACTCACTTTCACTAAGTGCCTATGGCTGTGTATTCTAGTGTGTTGAATGGCAGCAGTGTCAATATTCCCAGGTCGGCTATTTCTTCTATAACTCCACTTATATTTGATTTGAATTTCACTTCTAGTATTACCATTTTTTTCTCTGCTGACCTTTCATCTTCGTTGGCCAATTTCTTCTTTTGATTCTCCATTTTTGTGGAATGTCACGTGGGCTTATTATTGGGAGACAGGAGACAACACAATGACACACTTTGCTGTGTATGAACTGAATAACGGATGCAACAAGTGACCAATCAGTGACCAGAGTCAGGGGGACTCTGAAAGAAGTGATGCGATTGGTCACGGATCATGATGTGTATCTGTTATACATAGAGTGATTTGTGGGCTGAAGAAGCAGTGAAGTTGTACTTTATGCAGTCATCCACAGTTAATATAATGTGGCAACTAGAATTTGAACTACATTGTTGGGGGACTGGTGTTATTTAACTGAACCTTGGTAACCGAAATTTGTGCATGTCAGAATCCTGCAGAGAGGATTGTCTACAGCGAAATGCCTATTTGACATCACAACTTGGATGTTTATTTTTTATTTTATTTTTGGAGACACGGTCTCATTTTGTTGCCCAAGCTGGAGTGCAGCGGCATCATGATAGCTCACTGCCACCTCACATTCCTGGGCTCAAGTGATTCTCCTGCCTCAGCCTCCCGAGTAGCTGGGACTACAGGCCACCCAGATAATTTTTCTATGTACTGTAGAGATCGGGTCTCGCTTTTGCTCAGGCTGGTCTCAAACTCTTGACCTTAAGCGATCTTCCCACTTTAGCCTCCCAAAGTACTAGGATTATAAGTGTGAGTTCCCCCCACCCCCATGTTAACACTTAATGTGCCCTAAACTGAACTCTTAATTTTTTCAACTTCAAACCTACAGTTCTTGTCTTTCTTGTTAAATGGTAACCCCATTCTTCTAATTGTTCAGGTCAATAAATTTGGAGTAATTTTTGACTCCTCACTTTCTCTTATACTGCACAGCCAGTCCATCGACTAATCTTGTCATGTTCAGACTGTAATCAGAATCCTACCATTTCTCACTGCCATCATCCTCATCTGGGCTGTCACCATCCCTCACGTAGCCTCTACCCTAGTGCCTCCCACATTCTCCACAGCCATCAGAATGATCCATTAGAAACATGAGTTGATTATGTGACTCCTCTGTTCAAAATCCTTCCATGGTTTCCTGTTTCAATTAGAGTAAAAGCGTAAGTCCTATCATGGTCTCTAAGGCCCTATGTCATCCCACCCAAGTCTGCCTCTCTGAGCTCCTCTCCCTTCACACCCCCCTTGCTCACACTGCTCCAGCTGCACTGGCCTCCTCACTCCTCCTGGAGAGGCCAAGCATACTTTGCCTCAGGGTCTTGGCACTTCTTTTCCTCCCTGTCTGGTATGTTTCTTCCCCATCTGTATACACAGCTCGTTCTCTCACTTCCTTCATGCCTCTGTTCAGATACTACATTTTATAACCGTGCTATATAAAATAGCAATACCCAGAGTTCCACTTTTCATCTGGCAATCTTTTATTCCCTTATACTGTTTTTTTTTTCCATAGCTTCTGGCATCATTCAACATATTATTTATTTGTATATTTCCCCTGCCACTAGATTGTGAGTTTGATGAGGGCAGAGATTTAGCCTATTTTGTTCAAAGCTTTATCTCCGGAGGTTAGAACAGTGCCTAGATCATAGTAAGACCTCAACAAATACTGAATGAATTACTGGCTTGTGGCAGTTCTGAAGAACCATATTTCCAAGTATGATTTCTTCCAAAGCACACCTGATAACTAAAGCAATAAGAAAGGCAATGACTTTAGTGGTTTGCTTGGTTCTGATTGGAGATGTAGAGCTGCCCTAGAAGTGTAAACATTTATTGAAAACTTTCTTATGCTCTGTAGTTTTTATCTACAGAGCACATACATCTTGTCTGGGAACTTGTTTTGATATCAAATTTACTTTATTAAACAAATCTGAAAAAATGTTTTCTTTGTATAAATTGAAGCAAAAATATTCTTTATGATTTGGCTATTTTTGTTTTTGTTTTCATTTATTTCTTTGGAATAATAGGGGGAAAGGTAGGAGGAAAAAAGAACAATGCTAAAAAGTCTGGAGGTGACCACATGTACAAGGACCATGTGTGCAAAGGACTGCTGAAAATAAATCAGGTAGAAACCTGAAAATACAGTGTTATGTTGGATTGACCTTCATTTGGAGTTCTATCAGACACCTCTTATATATCAGACATCTTCTCAGAGGGCCTCTTTTTTACTTCAGTCATTGCTGGGGTCACCAGCAGCATGCAGGTGTAACTTGACAACACCATACTTTAAATTGACTGTGTATTTCTCACTTTCTGCCCCAGGGCTTCTCTGCCTTCATTAATTCAGATGCCTGCAGGAACCCGCGTGGGCATTCTGGGTCACATACAAACCTACTGACGTGAGGGCAACCTTTGGTTAATGGGGGTTGGGAACTGGTAAATAAATATTTCTCTCTGTCATATCTTGGGTGAATAATTCTGAGATGTATTCTTCACGGTTCTTTTAGAGGATCATAGAGGGATCAAGCCTTAGTTTCCCACAGGGGTGAGAAGCTAGATTGAATTGCATTTCCCTTCTGCCTCTTATGTTCTTCCCACTCTTCCCCTTCAGCTCCTTGGGATCATATCCCAAAATAAAGTCCCTCTACATCAGACCTGTTGCAGCTTCTGCCTTTTGGGGCAGTCGAGGCTAAGACAGGGTCAAACAGAAAATCTTTTTCTTTTGTGCCAATTGCAACTTTCTATAAATACCTTATCTAGGAGATGCTCCCTCCTTGCTGAAAGACCTCCATTAGCTCTCTATGGCCTGTATAATAAAGACCCAGATCCTTAATTATAGAAATTAAAAGAAGGTATTTTACACTCTCAACCTACTTGCCTTTTGAACAACTCTAAACCAGTGCTCTTTTATTCTCCCAAATATGCCATCCACATTTTTGCCTCTGTGTGTGTGTGTGTGTGTGTGTGTGTGTGTGTGTGTGTGTGTATGTGTTTTCTCCCAAGCATTAACTCTTGTCTCATATTCTCCTAGAAGCTTTTCCCAACAACTTATCTTACAACATTCCCGCCTCCTGTGCACCCTTGCTGCACTTTTTGTCTGGGGTGCTCATTTGGTACATATGCTACATTGCGTTAAATTATTGTTTATCTCTTTATTTATATGTTCTGACTAAACTTCATTATAATCATCTGTGGGAATAGATTGTATCTTATAATTCAGTATCTCCAGCAGTACTTTACACAATGCCCTAACAATAAATGCCAGCGATGCTGAGACTGACATTGTGGTAACATGATCTAAATCGATGTTTATCAAAGTGTATTCATGGTGTATTAATAGATAGGCATTATAAGAACAAAAATATTCTATGCACAGTTAACTTGGGAAACCCCGGAGGACTTCTCTAAGTCTTTAATCAAACTTCATTGCAAATCTCTAAGAGGAAAATCCAATATACAGTTTTCCCAAACTTACTTGACCATAGACATTTTTTTCATGAAGCATTTCCTTAAGCTAGTTTCCTGAAATGCATGATTAAACTATTTCTAGTTTACACTACATAGAAATCCCAGGAGTCAAGGGCAGAGTAGGGGTATAGGGGATGGATGCAGGTCAGAGAGAGAGAAACACTATATGGTATGACAGAGCCTTATAACAGACATGAGAAGACAAAATATTCACATCCTAAAAATCACTAATGAACATTGGTCAGGAATATCTTCCAATATCTCAAATGTTTTTTTGGCATGTACTTACATAATCACGTATTTTTCTCCTTTAATTTTTCTTTTTTTTGAGATAGGATCTTGCTCTGTAGCTCAGGCTGGAGTGCAGTGGCTTCATCATAGTTCACTGCAACCTCAAACTCCTGAGTTAAAGCAATCCTCCTGCCTCAGCCTCTTCAGTAGCTGAGACTACAGGCATGCGCCACCATGCCCTGCTAATTTTTCTGTTTTTTTTTTTTTTTTTTTGTAGAGATGGGGTCTCCCTCTTGCTCTGGATAATCTCAAACTCTTAGCCTCAAGAGATCCTCTTGCCTCGGCCTACCAAAGTGCTAGGATTACAGGTGTGAGCCACCATTCCTGGCTTCCTTTAATTTTTTAATGTAATAAATTATACTAATAGATTTCTTAAAATTTGGAAATCTTGTTTTTCTGGGATAAACTTTACTTAGTCATAGAATATAACCATCTCAACATATTGGTAGATTTAATTCATTAATATCTGATTTGATTTTAATTTTTATAAATTATAGGTGTTCTAGTTTTCTTTACTGGAATATCTGTATCAGGTATTGGTGTTAGTATTATGATAAAAATCTAAAATGAATTGGAGAAACTTCTGTTGTTATTCCTTAAATTTAGAGACAACTCACCTGCAAACCTCCTGAATCTGGTGCCATTTTTAATTGTAGAACTTCAGTATATATTTTTTAAAATTCTATAGATATTGGACTGTTCTGGTGTTCTACTTATCATTTAGTCAACTTGGGGAATTTATATTTTGATAGAACATTATTTGTTTCATTTAGATTTTAAAGTTTCTTGGCATAAGAAAAGTGGTAAATGTTATTTGTCAGTGACTCGTGATCATAGAAGACATTTTATGAGTATAAAATGTTTCCATATAGAAATCAGAATTTTAAAAAATATAAATTGGTTTATTTTACCACCTGCTAAGTTTTAATTGACTTTTTTTTTTAATTGACTTTTGATTACACAGAAAATGAAATCCAAACTCCTGACTATGGTCCTCAAGGCCTGTATGATGATCTGGCCTCTGCTCAGCTGTCCAACCTCATCTTGTGTATCTCTGTGCCCTGCATCCGTCATGAGGGTCTTTGCTTTGTTTCACCCACACAGCAAGCTTTTAACCCCCTTATGACCTTTTTACTTGCTGTTCCTCTTTCCTCTGATCATCAGGAATAAACAGAATGCTTTGCTGGAGAATAACAGTGAGGACCATAATTTAGATAGGCCTTTTGAGGAGGTGACGTTTAAGTTGTCATCTGTGAGACGGGCAGAAGCCAACCATGTGAAGGTCATAGGAAGAGGAATCTTTCTAAATTATGATGCCCCATTGTTATTTTCTAGCAAAGCATGCTATTGATTTCCTTTGCAGCACTTATCACAGTATGTGTGTATTAATAATTGTGTAAATAGTAAACAAATATTAATACTTGTGTCCTCACTAAATGGTAAGCTCCATGAGGCCATGGAATGAATTAAACATTGTATTTTTTATTTAAGGGGAATGATGTGATGAATAACTGAGCAATAATGGAGAGAGCCATGTAAATGCTTAATAATATTTTATCTCATGATGTATAAGGAGCCGTAATCCAGCCCCTGGTGATAGGCCAGGAGCAGCAGGTTTCACAGGATTTCATGTAGTAGGCAGGATGGACCATGGGAGCCTTTCAGTGAACTGAAGACACAGTGCAAAGACCAAGGTCATGCTCCACTGGTTATATCTGGAAGTCCACTAAGAATATGACATCCCCACATACAAATACATTTATAAAGTCACACATCATAAAATTCTGCATTTTTTGTGTAATTATTTAACTTTTCATTTTGTTTCCCAATTAGACTGTGAGTTTCTTAAATGTAGAGATTCTCTGCTACACTTTTTTTGTTTTCTTCACAGTGCTCAGTACCAAGTCATAGTAGGAAGGACATCATATTTGAAGCCTGATAACCCACATTGAAAGTCAGCGCCACTTATTAGCTATGTGACTTTGGGCAAGTTGGACTCTTGGGGCCTCAACTTGTTGTCTATCAAATGGGGATAATACTACTTTTATTCTGTTAGGTTTTCTTAAGGAACAAATGAGATAAGATTCATGAAATAGCTTGGAGAGGAAGAAAATGTATAAATGTGAGTTGCCATTATTATGTACTTTATGAACAATTATTGATTATTATTAGTTTAATTTAAACATTACCTGCCTAATGAAAACATTTTACAATGTAGTAAAAATCACATATTTAGCCGTGGGCTAAAATTTTATTTTCAGCTGTTATAATCCTGAGGCCAGCTATAAAATGCCATTCTTTCAGACCTTACTCAGTGGGAGAAATCCCTGGGCTCCTCCAGGGGGAATGAGGAGAACATTTCTTAGCCACTTGGGACATAGTTGTGGTCTGGGTTTTGTAGCTCTTAAGAGTTCCCTGGCAGGTAAATTGGGTTCAAATCCCAGTATTGTTTATCTCTGCTATTTCTGAACGTAGTCATCACAATAGCCAGCTCAACGTTTCAGAAAGTTACAGTAGTGCGAGGCTTAATGCATCCATGAGGCCTCTACCTAAAGAGGGATCCAACAATAACATTTTGTCTTGATGTGATAAAGGAAAACTTTACCCTTTCCATGGTAAGCTTTAGAGTAGGAATGAGGTACCCAAAATATGTTAATTAATTAATTTCCTGTAAACTGGAAGTTAGGTCTAAAGGCTTGATAAGATTCTGGTTAAACTTGTTTCACAAGAGTGTATAGTAAGTGATGTTTTATGTTCTACATCGATTCAGGAAGAACATAGTATCAGATTGTCTTACTATTAGTGATACTTAGCTTGATTATTTAGTTAAGGTACTGGATCTTGCCATTGTAAAGACACCTCTTTCTCTTTGCAATTAGCAAGTAATCTGTAGTACTGATGCATAAATATTCTGAAATGCTTTAATGGAAGACATTTGGTTCTTTCCAGAGAAAGATGCTCTTTGCAATGAAATCATGTCTCTTTTAGGAACCTTTGAAGATGAATCTCCACCTTAGGGTGGAAATGCACGAAGCTTGCAAGATTACTGACTTTTAATAATAGAAAATGTGACTCTGGTATACTGAAAGAGAATATTTAATAACTATTTTACATGAGACTGAGTTTATAATTTAATTCAACTGTATTAGTTAAGAAATATTCTAGGGAATACTTTGAGAGAAGAGAGAGTGGGAAAAACCTGAACCTCAAGATGTGGTTCCTATAGCAGAAAACTCTAGTCTTTTTCAGATAGTCACCTAAGTGGCAAAGACCTAGTGAAAGAGGCTTCAGTTTGAAGGCTGCTCATCAAGGGAGCACAGTTTTATACAATGTTTTCTAAAAGAGGGTTTGAAGAGCATAATGTTGATTTGAAGGTGACAAAAGCTGTCCTCTTGTCTCTATCAAGTGTCAGAGTGCTCCATCTCTAGGGATTGGATTGGAACTGTTCCCAGCATTGCGACCACTCCTGAGAGAAGCCAATGTGGTGCTGTGGAGTGAAGGAGGTGATACCCTGAGACTTCCTCAGCCTGCTCTGCAGATCCAGATCTCCAGGGTGCTGCTGGACCGTTGAGCCAGAGGTGCCAAGCCAGTCAGTTTGTTGCCAACACCATGCCCACAGCCAGTCTTATGACTGAACAAAGTAGATGAATTGAGTAGTACTGGGTAGTTCCTTGGTGCAAATTGTCTCCCTCCTAGAAAGTGGTGTGACAGAACAAGTACCCCCCAGCTTTGAAGGAGGACAGATCTGGTTTAACTGCTTACTAATCATATGCTCTTGGGAAAATTACTATTATTATTGTTTTAATGTTTATTCTGGGCCATTTATTGTTTTAAGTCTCACAACAACCATAGGAGATAGTTGCTATTCGTTGCCCCTTTATTTATTTATTTAGCGATGGGTCTTGGTGTCTTGCCCAGGCTGGAGTGCAGGGGCTGTTCCTAGGCCTGATCATATTGTACTACAGCCTTGAACTCCTGGGCTCAAATGATCTTCCCACCTCAGCCTCTCAAGTATCAGAGACTATGGGTGTGGGCCACTGTGCCAGTTTAATATCCCCATTTTACAGACGAGGACACTGAGGCAAAGTATGTGTATGTGTTCTGTGGATCAGGTGTAGGACATGACACAAGGAGCTGGCCTAGGGACCCCACTTAAAAGGGTTTCCTGACACAGGCAAGGAAATTTCATAGGAAGGAGGGTGGAGATGAATGTCAGAAGAAGAGCTGGGGAGGAAGCTGTAACAGCCAGCCAGAAGAGAGAGGTTGATTGCTCCATGGAACTATAGTCTGATGGCTATTCTGACAGAGGAGAGGGGTTGCCAAGGAAACAGCAAAAGTGCCCCATGAGGAAAAGAGACAGTTTTAAGTGCACTAGGACTCAGCATCAACCCTCGGCAATTGTGGTTCCTTTCAGGGACCACCTTTCTGCTGCTTACCAAACAGTACCACCTTCCCTTCTGCCCTACTCCAACTCTTGAGAGGGCAGAAACCACAGCAAGGAGCTGGTGGGGCGGATGAGAAGCAAAGGAAGCCACCCAGAGAAGGCAGCGATGGTGTCCGTCTTTCCCATTGCAGGCTTCCAGCCTGGAGCAGCCCGTGCTGGGGAGGGGAAGAAGCATTAACTCTAAATGAAGCTTGGGGTTTTGACTTTTTACCATGGGAAAGGATATTTAATTTATTGAAATTAGCTGGCTTTTTGGATAAAAGTGAGAGCAAGACTATTTTGTGTGTGGAAATTTTTGTTAGTGGAGAGGGACCAGAAAAGTCAATAGACCTGCTCTAGATTCATCTAAAGGGTAGAGGAGAATCAGCCTCACAGAATAGATTTGAACAAACAGTGGGAGAAAATGATAACATTGTGTTCTTTTTGCACTTTTAGAAGTCCCCCTCTTGTAGCATAATGCAAATTCTTCTCAGAGGAGTAGCAAATTGCACTGGTAGGCTTCAAAACTTCAGTATACCTGAGGAATATTTTCTTCAAAATAAATTTTAGAAGAGCGAAGATTCAAATCAAATAAAAGCAGACTCTGTCTCTTCACCTGTGTGTCTTCACCACTACCACCCATTTCAATGAAAGCAGCACCGCCTGTATATGTTTTATGTCTTTAGCATTAAAGAGCAAAATTGTTGATGTGATGATGATACCTTAGCAAAGCCATTTGGCTGAGATGTATAATGGCTTCTGGGGCTTCTTAAACATGTCTCTAGGGAATTAGGGGACTGAGGTACCCACTAGGTTTCTTTGCGCCTGACTTCAGCCACCTTTTCCTGGTGGGTAGATTAATACATGCTTGAGCTCTCCAAGGCAGCCTACTTCATTCTTAGGCCTAGCTGACTAGAAGAAAGTTCTTACTTAATTGAGCTAAATAACTAATAACCACCCCCCTCACCTTCTAGAAGAAGAAATCATGGGTTTTTAAAGTACAGCAGCCTTTTTCTTTTCCTTTTCGTCTAGTCGTTCCCCTTGTGGTTTGAGGGAGGCAATTTTTCATGCTTCTGGCCATTCGGTCTGCAGTTTTGAGAGTGGTCATGGTGTCAAGTATCGGGGACAGCAATGTAATACATTCTCAGAGAGAGAGAGAGAGAAAGTATTTTCCCAGAATCAGAAAAATACCCTCAAATAAAATCTGAGGAAATGAGGACCCTAGGTTTTTCTGCACCTCCTCTACCCCACCCCATATTAGAAGATATGATATAAAGTGAATCGAGGCATCAAGGTGGGGTTGTTTCTTTTATTGAATGTATCAAGATGGGAAGCATTAAAGATTCATGGTCTGAACATTTTTTAGGTAAATAAATTCCCAATTCAGTTTATTCTCTGAAGCTTCTGTCTTTACAGATCTTTGTATTCTTTTGCTATGACTAAAAGGTTCTTAGATTTCTGTTTAGGGGTCCGAGTTGGGTTTGTTCTCAGCACATCATTTTTCTGAAAGCCCAAGTATGGCATTACTTCACCCTACAGTCCCTGCAGGGTCTGGGCAATGTTCTTGGAAACACAAAGATGATCTCACCCAGTTGGAAGAAGGGTCGCATGATAAAATAATGGTCCTTCTCCCACTTTAGGCCACTGCACACTGCTAAAATATATTGCTTCGTGACCTTTTGGCTAAGATCTCATGAAGAACAACTAAAATATTAACTTCCTGTCAGCTTTACCACATCCAGGGCTATAATTTCTGACAGCTGTAAGAGATCTTGTGCTTTGTGGGGGCCCAGATGAGCTGTCTTTGTAGAGGTCCCTTTGTGATAGCTGAATTTGTCTAAAAAGCCTGGATCCTAGACTATCCAATTCAATAATCCACATAATGCTTGAATCATCATTGCAATGTTTGCTTGATTTTCCCCTGGCAGGGTTTGTCCAGCCTGGGCTTGAGAACCACCAGTGAAGGGGAGGGGACTCTGAAGCGGCCCATTCCGTTTTTGGTTTATTATTTGTCTGAAGAAGGAAAAGTTCTTTCTTGCTGAGCTGAAATCTGCTTCCTTGAAACTCGCAGTCATTAATCCTAGTTCTCCCCTCTGGGTCTATGCACAGTAAATTGAATCCCTTTTTAACCATTAGAACTTAGCTACTGTTTCTTCCCCAAATCTTGTCTTTAAGGTAAATAATCTAGTCCCTTGAACATGTTCTCTTGGGATTTGGATTCAGTTTCTTTTACCAAGCATATCCCAAACACATGCTAATACTTGTACCCAGAGCTGTATTCAGTACTGAGTTATCTACCTTCTTGTTCCTAATATTATATATTTATTAGAGCACCATAAAGTGCCATTAAATTTCTTTTGGAATCATTTCACACTGTTGACACACATTGAACTTATTATTAATTAAAATTTCTAAGTCTCTTACATGCTTACTGTTACTAAATTTGTGAGTTGATTTTTGAACCTATGTATAGGATTTTGTACTTATTCATTCTAAATTTTATTTGTTATATTTGTCTATCATTTTATCCTTTCACAAATCTTTCTGAATCTTGATTCTTTTATCAACAATATTTTCTGTCCCTTCTGGCTTTTTATCATCTACAGATTGGATGAGCCTATTTTCCACATTTCCATCTTACCCACTGGTGTTAGAAGGGTAGAGCTACAGACAGAGGGCAATGCAAAATGGAAATTACAGTCCAGTAATAAAGTAACATCACTATTTAATGAGCCCTACGTCTAACCAGTAGAACAAGCCTTTGGGTAGTGATCCTGGTGTGATGAGAGAAATTGATAGTGTCTCAGTAACCTTTACGCCTTACACTAGGGCTTCTTAATTTAAAAAAGAAATAAGAAATTAAAGGCAGTATTTAAAGCAAAGGTAAGAAAACACCCATTAGTGCATAAAATTTTTTTAAAAAGATAGCCAAGATTTTATTTGAGAACCCAGTCACTTCCCCAAACCTCGATTGTTCTTTTATTTAAAAAACAAAAACATTTTTGAATAAACTTTTTGAAGTTGAGTTTTTAAAAATGATCATCTGGTTCATTTAATTGATGGGTAAAGATGTGGTTTTGTTTAAACCACCCCATATGTAGGTTTTCAGCCCCCACCCCTTAAAATTAATTGCCATAATTCTTAGCAGTGACAAACACATATATGTGAGAGATGGAAAGGAACTTAATTTCAGTTGGTATATTCTGACTGAATAAAGAGAAGAAGTGGGCTTCAGGAGATAAACTTGAAGGATGAGTTGAATTTTCCAATTAGGAAAGGATCTAGCATGATTCTCCATGTTAAAGATTTCCAGATAAGTTCAAGAGGAAAAAAGCTGAAGCTGAATTTCATAGGGAAGTAATAATTCCCTTCTGATTAATGAGTATCCATAGGCAGCATTGCCAGGACAGACAAATTGCAGCACTACATTCCAACTTAATAAAAAAACCCTTTCATCAGTTGGATACTTAACCCTACTTTAAATTACTCTAATTAATGAGATGCATGCCAGTATGCATGGTCAGTAATGGGATCATTGTACTTTATTTTCCTTTTGTTTACACAGTGTCATAGTTACATTTTTTTGGCTATGTTTTGTGATGTTATGACCCAGACTGCAAACAAATTCTGAATCCAACTGTTACAGGTTGTTTGTAAAGTAATTTTGGAGTTCAGTTTGTTATGATGTCCAGTCCTCCTCTGCTGCATGTATACACAAACACGCAGACACACACACACCCCATCTCTCTCTCAGATAGTCACAGAATATATTTATTAGCCTAGTCTAGCACAAAAATTGTAATTATAATTCATTTGTAGCTGAATATTGTTTTTGTGGAGCACCCATCTATTCTTAAAGAGTTTTTACTTTTAAGGCTTGCATAGTCAGTGTGACATGTAGATGGGTCAAAATTATCCCTACCCCTATACACCTCTTTGCTTTGACCATAGTAAACTCTTTGCAGATCTCCAAATGTGTCATGATATAGCCTTCTCCAAAGCTTTGCCTGTGCTCTTCCCTTTGACTGGAATGTCCTCTTTGTCTGGCTCAATAATTCTTACCCTTCAAAGTGAGGCTGAGGTGCTTTCCAGGATGTTTTCCCTGACTCCTAGCTCTTATTGTAATGCTCTTGTGCTTATCATTTACAAATCATGTATCACAATACATTATAAATGCTAATTTACTTCTACGTCTTTTATTTAACATTGTGTATCCATATCATGTTATTTATAATAGATGCTACTACTGAGACATAATAGGTGCTCAACCAATGTAATAATTTTTTTTTTAAAGCAAAGGGCTTTCTTATTTTCCAGACTAGAATAGGTGTTTGTACTGTGTATTCTCATAGAGCACTGAACTTCTCCTTTGTAGCACTTACCAGACTTGCAATTATGTACATGTGCAGTGTTTGATGGGTGCTCCTCCCCCAGATTATAAGCTCTCTGAGGGCAGGGACCATGCCTGTCTTTCCATTGTTCCATTCCTATTGCTGGTACAGTGCCCAGCACAGGGTATTTGCTCAGTAAGTATTTGTTAAATCAATGACGAATTCAATGAATGGACCTCTGTGTGAGAGAAATTAATGAGGAAAATGGTACCCTTAGGTTTTAGTGTAATGGAAGTGATTGCAAAGGGGTAGTGTTATAGAAACAGAGTAAGAATTTAAGAGGGTTTCTTGAAAACCTAACTAGAATGCTAAAGGATATAGTGGGCAGAAGGCAGCAAGGGTGAGGATGGAGCCGGGAAGGACAGGGCCCTGATAAAAGGAGAACAGTATGGGAAGAAGTGTTTATACCCTAAGCTGTGGGAGTGGCTCACGTGATGAAGGCCCTAGGGAAGTGGGAGGCAGACAGGATAGATGTGATTGTGGTTTAATGAGGAAAATGGTACCCTTAGGTTTTAGTGTAATGGAAGTGATTGCAAAGGGGTAGTGTTATAGAAACAGAGTAAGAATTTAAGAGAGTTTCTTGAAAACCTAACTAGAATGCTAAAGGATATAGTGGGCAGAAGGGTTCCACTTAGGGTTCCAAATAGGGCTTTGGCTTAAAGATTTTTTTCATGGTCTTAGCAGCTCCGCTTCCAAAGGCAGCATGACACTGTGGAAAGAGTTTTGACTTTGATATCACACATCTGATTTCAAAATGCACCTATAACACTTACTAGATGTCTTACTTTGAGTATGACATGTGACATATCTCAGTTTTCTCATTTGTGAGAAGGTAGTCACATTTGTCTTGAAGAGTTGTGTGCAGTTAAATGAGATAATGTTCATAATGCATTTAACTCAATATCAGGCCCAGAGCAATTACTCAGCAAATGGTAGCAGTTATTAATATTAACCAGACTTAATCTTTATGAAACTTTTGAATGGTTCTGTTCTTGGCCCTAAATCATTCAGTATTTTAAAACAACAGTTTGAAGCATTCTTATCAAATTTAAAGATGACACAGAACTGAAAAAACCAGCTAATATTTTGGCTGATGGGCTAAGGAGCCATAAAAATCTAAAAAACCTAGGAAGATAGGCTAAAACGAGCATGATAAAATTAATAGGGATAAATTTAGATTCTTGCTTTTGTGTTTAAAGAATCAGCTGAAACCAGAGCAAGGGAGGCTTCATTTAATAGTTTATAAGAGAAAGACAAAGGCTAAGGGGTATTAACTGACTGTCAGCTTAACATAAGCCAACGGGGCTAAGGCTGCCAGAAAGCTAATGTGATCTGAGGCCATGTGATGGAAATAGAGTGTCCAGAAGAAACGAGGTAGTCATCCAAGTGTCCTTGTGCTGGTCAGACAACAAGGGAGTTGTGCTCAGTTCTTGGCCTGCAGTTTGAGAGACATAGATCTAGCAGAAGGTTAACAAGAGGGACAAAGTTCTGGAAAACATGTCATTTGAGCGATGGTCAAAGGCACCAGAGATGTTTAGTCTGGAAAAGAGGAGACTGGGGTGGTGTAGGTTGGGGTTGGGGGTGGAAATGGATGGTAATGAAGCATGCCACAACCTTCAGATATTTGAATGGCGTTCATTTGGAAGAGGAATCAGACTCGTTCTGCAGTGTTGAAAAGGATGGAAGAAAGATTATGACTAGAAATTGTAAGGACGGAAAATTTTGGTCAATGTATGTTAAAGCATGCTCGTCATAGGTATATCTGCTAGCATTTATAAACCCTCATTATATGCAAGGCTCTCTGCCAAGCTCTTCTTATATATTATTTATTTAGTCTTTACATCAAGTCTGTAATGTGTGTATTATTATCCTAATTTTATAGAGGAAGAAACTGAGGCTTAGATTGAAGAAGTAAAGCTTTTCAAGAGGTTAAATGATGAAGGTGGGGTGCTAACTCAGGTCCTGTCTGACTAGAAAGCCTGTGATTTTTATCCCTATGGCATTTTTCATGTAGGGCGTCCTGGAACACAAGACTTTCAGTGCTAAAACCAGGACAATTCCTTACAAACCAGAATGGGTGGCCATCCTAATTTTATAGTGTATTTCCCTACATCCCCAAGATGGTAAACTTTGCTGCCTAGAAAGCTAGGATTATAGCTCAGTGCCTGGCTTTGGCTCAAGTTTCAAAAACACTTGTAGAAAATTTGAACTCTTTAAATATGGAAATGATATGCCCTAAGTGGCAATGAGTTCCTAATTCTTGGATGTAATAAAAAGAGGCAGGATGCCACCTGTCAGAATTGTGGAAGATGAGAATTCTTTAATTGGGCTTGTTGTCAGAGAAGACCATTTCTACAGTCCTTTCTATCTATGTCATTCTGCAATACAGACAGAGAATTCCTGGACCTTGAAGTGATCTTCTAGGCTCTTTATACAGAATTAAGAGCATACTTACAGTACTGGTTTGAGATGGTGTCTCAAGAAGCCTAGAACACAGACCATTTGTCTCCCTTCTTGTGGTCATTATCTTCTGCTAAATGTAGCCGAAAGCATATGTACAAATGTTCTGAAATTTTTGCCCTCAGAATACACATGCTTTGGATTTTTAACCCAAGGCTCTTCTGAGAAAGATTCAGCCAGTCATGGTGGCACATGCCTGTAGTCCCAGCTACTTGGGAGATTGAGGCAGTGGGATTGCTTGAGCCCAGGAATTCGAAGCTATAGTGCACCATAATTGTGCCTGTGAATAGTCACTGCATTCCAGGCTAGGCAACATAGTGAGACCCCATGTCAAAAAAAAAAAAAAAGAAGAGAGATCCAGACATCAATTCATTTTGTGTATACATAGGTCATTGGTATGTTTATTCATTTAAGAATCATTTCAAAAAGAAGAGAAACAAAACAGGTCTCTGTCCTTTGGAATGCATTCATCAGTGAAATTTCATTTCATCCATCAATTGTCTTTAAAGGCCTCATGACTGAGAGTCTTGGAGCCCAGTAGTATTCTGAAAAAGATCTTTACATTTTCTAGACCCTTGAAATTTGTCCTGTGAGTATCTGTGAAGTGTTGTCTTGGAAAAGTCTTTTCTCCACAGTGGAGTAAAACTGATAGAGAACAAGCAAAGTGGCCATCATAATACATTTACCCCATGTAAGTTAGGAATTTCTTTCTTAGTGATCCTCTGCTATCTTACTTGGGGAATCCCATGGGCCAATGAGGCCGAGACCACATCTTCCATGGAAAGGCCTTTGTCACTTGGTGAGTCTCTGTTGTCAGCTGAAGGAGATTCCTTCTTGTCTTTGGCAATAATGAAGCAGATGGCCAATGCAGGGAATTCTCAATTGGGAAAACTGAAAACAAAGTAAAAATTTCCAAAGAAAATATGGTAACCTACAAAAGTCTACATTTTATCCCCTTTATGTCCTTATTCAATGTGTATCTTCTCAATGAAGGGCCCAAACAACAAACATCAGTTATTTTTTTATTTAAGTTTAACATGCTCAAGTCTATTTTCTTATATAGTTTTGCTGTTTATGTTTTTCTTCACTAATAGCTACAATTATTCAAGAACCTACGTGTAGTCAAGCTCTGAGATCGTGAGGTATTTATCATTCTGTGCCTGGCTTATTTCGCTTAACATAATATCTTCCAGGTTCATCCATATTGTTGCAAACAACAGGATTTTCTTCGTTTAAAAGGCTACGTAGTATTCCATTATATACGTACATATATATGTATATACACACATTATACACACACACATAAACACACACACAATTTTCTTTATACATTCTATCTGTTGATGAACACTTAGTTTGATTTCATATCTTGGCTATTGTAAATGATGCTGCAACATGGGTGTGCAGATATTTCTTCAGGATACTGATTTCATTTCATTTGGGTTTATACCTGGTTGGGATTTCTGGATCATGTGGTAATTCTATTTTTAATTTTTTTGAGGAACCACCGTGTTTTTTTCCATAATGTCTATACTAATTCACATTCCCACCAACAGTGTGCAAGAGTTCCCTTTTCTCTACATCCTCATGAACAATTTTTATCTTTTGTCTTTTTGGTAATAGCCATTCTAACAGGTGTGAGGTGATATTTCATTGTTGTTTTAATTTGCATTTCCTTGATGATTAATGATATTGAGCATTTTATCCATATATCTGTTGGCCATCTAAATGTCTTCTTTTGAGAAATGTCTATTCAGATCCTCTGCCATTTCTTAATTGGGTTATTTGTTTTCTTGCTATTGAGTTAAGTTCCTTATGTATTTTTAATATTAACCCCTTTTTAGATGTATAGTTTTCAAGCATTTTCTTCCCTTCTGTAGGTTGTCTCTTCAGTTTGTTAATTGTTTCCTTTGCTGTGCAGATGCTTTGCAGTTTGATATAATCCCACTGGACCATTTTTGCTTTTGTGCCTGTACATTTGGGTTTGTAGCCAAAAAATCATTGCCTAGATCAATGTCATAGAACTTGTTCCCCTATGTTTTCTCCTAGTAGTTTCAGTTTCAAGTCATACATTTAAGTCTTTAATCTATTTTGAGTTTGTGTATAGTGTGAGATAAGGGTCTAATTTCATTCTTTTGCATGTGGATATCTAGTTTTCCCAACATCTGAATAGGCTGAATTGCCTGAATAGCCAAAGCAACCTTAAGCAAAAGGAACAAATCTGGAGGCATCACTTTACCAGACTTTAAGCTATACTACAAGGCTATAGTAACCAAAACAGCATGGTACTGGCACAAAAAATAGAGACCTAGACCAATGGAACAGAACAGAGAACCTAGATATAAAACCATCTACATATTGCCTTTGCTGATATTTGACAATGTAGACAGCAATATACACTGGGGAAAAGAACCCATATTCAATAAATGGTGCTGGGAAAATTGGATAACTGCATGTAGAAGATTGAAACAGGATCCATATCTCTCACCACTCACAAAAATTAATTCAAGATGGATAACAGACTTAAATCTAAGACATGAAACCGTAAGAATTCTAGAAGAAAATGTTGGAAAAATTCTTCTAGATATTGGCCTGGGCAAAGAATTTATGAAGAAGACTACAAGGGCAATCACAGCAACAACAAAAATAAATAAGTGGGACTTGATTAAATTAAAAATCTTCTGCACAGTCAAAGAACCAATCAACAGAGCAAAAAGACAACCTATAGAATGGGAGAAAATATTCACATGCTAGCTGTATATCCAATAAAGGGCCAATAACAAGAATCTACAAAGAACTGAAGCAAATGAGCAAGAAAACATCAAACAATCCCATTAAAAAGTGGGAAAAAGACATAAACAAAAGCTTTCCAAAAGAAGATAGACTAATGGCCAATAAATGTGAAAAAAAACATCACTAATCATCAGGGAAATGCAAATCAAAACCACAATGAGATATCACCTAACCCCATTGAGAATGGCTTTTTATCAATATTAATGCTTCTAATTCATGAATGTGGGATATTTTTCCTTTTATTTATGTCTTCTTCAATTTCTTTCATCAGTGTTTTATAGTTTTCAGAGTACAGCTCTTTTACCTCATTGATTAAATTTACTCCCAAGTGTTTTATTTTATTTTTTTGTAGCTACTGTAAATGAGATTACTTTTGTGGTATGTTCTTTTGGATAGTTTGTTATTAGTGTATAGAAATGCTATTGACTTTTGCATGCTGATTTTGCATCCTGCTACTTTACTGAATTAATTGATCAGTTCTAACAATTTTATTTTAATGGAGTCTTTAGGGTTTTATATATATATAAGATCATGTCTGCAGACAGGGACAATTTAATGTCTTCCTTTCCAATTTGAATGCATTTTATTTCTTTCTTTTGTCTGATTGCTCTGGCTAGGACTTTCAGTATTACATTGAATAGAAGAGGCAAGAGTTGGCATCCTTGCTCCTGATCTTTGAGGAAAAGCTTTCAACTTTCCACCACTGAGTGTGATATTAGCTGTGAGTTTGTAATAGATGGCATTTTTGTGTTGAGGTACATTCCTTCTGTACCTAATATGTTAATAATTTTTATCATGAAAGAATGTTGAATTTTGTCAAATGCTTTTTCTGCATCTATTGATATGATTGTATGGTTTTTGTTCTTCATTCTGTTAGTGTGGTTTATCACATTTATAGATTTGCATAAGTTGAGCTATCCTTCCATCCCTTGGATAAACCCCATTTGATCATTAATGATCCTTTTTGTCTGCTGTTGAATTTAGTTTTCTAGTATTTTGTTGAGGATTTTTCCATCTATGTTCATTAGGGATATTAGCCTGTAATTTTCTTTTCTTCTAGTGATCTTATCTAGCTTTGGTATCATAGCAATGCTGGCCATATAAAATGAGTTTGGAGGCATAAAATTCTTCTTCAAATTTTGGAGTCATTTGAGAAGGATTGGTATGAATTCTTTTTTAAATGTTTGGTGGAATTTAGCAGTGAAGCCATTAGGTTCTGGGCTCTTTAATGGGACACATTGTATTACTGATTCAATCTCTTTATTTGTTATTGATCTGTTCAGATTTTCTGTTTCTTCATGATTCAGCCTTAATTGGTTTATATGTCTAGGAATGTATCCATTTCTTCTAGGTTATCCAATTTGTTGGTGTATAATTGTTCATAGTAGTCTTTCTGATTCTTTATATTTTTGTGGTATCAGTTGTAATATGTCCTCTTGTTTCTCATTTTGAGTCTTCTTTTTTCTCTGTTTAGCTAAACGTATGTCAATTTTGTTTATCTTTTCAAAAAACCAACTCTATTATTTGGTTGATTTTTTGTACTGTTTCTTGTCTCTATTTCATTTATTTCTACTCTGATGTTTATTATTTCCTTCCTTTTCCTAACTCTGGGCTTTGTTTATCCTTCTTTATCTTGAGGTGTAATGCTAAATTGTTTATTTGAGATCTTTCTTCTTTTTTGACATAGGCCTTTTTATTGCTATAAACTTCTTTCTTAGAATGCTTTTGCTGCATACCTTAAGTTTTGCTATGTTCTGTTTCCATTTTCATTAGTTTTAAGATATTTTTAAATTTCCCTTTTAATTTCTTCTCTGGTCCAGTGATTGTTCAGGAGCATTTTGTTTAATTTCCATGTATTTGTGAATTTTCTGAAATTCCTCCTGTTGTTGATTTCTAGTTTTATACCATTCTGTTTGGAAAAGATACTTGATATAGTTTCAGTCTTCTTAAATTTGTTAAGTTTTGTTCTGTGGTCTAACACATGATCTGTCATGGAGAATGTTCTGTGTACACTTGAGAAGAATATGTATTCCGCTGCTGAATGAAATAGTCTATATATGTCTGTAAGGTCCTTTTGGTCTAAAGCATAGTTTAAGTCCAGTGTTTCCTTATTTTCTATCTTGATTTGTCCATCATCAAGAAGTCTTCTACTGTTATTGTATTGTAATCTATCTCCCCCTTCAGATCTATTAATATTGGCTTTATATATTTAGGTGTACTGGTGTTGGTTACATATATATTTACAATTGTTAATCCTCTTGACAAATTGACCCCTCTTTCATTATGTAATATAATGGCCTTCTCTATCTTATTATATGGTTTTTGATTTAAAGTCTATTTTATCTGATACATGTATAGATATTCCTCCTGTCTTTTGGTTTCTATTTATATGGACTATCTTTTTTCATTCTTTTACTTTTAATCTATGTCCTTAGAAGTGAGATGATTCTCTTGTAGGCAGCATATGGTTGGGTCTTTTTTTTTTTTTTTTTTTTTTTTTTATCCATTCAGCCACTCTATGTCTTTTGATTGTAGAATAAGATCTGGGATTTGAACCTAGTTTTATGAAAGTCTGTTTTCTTCTCATTATGATAGTCTGCTTTTATCTGACCTGAATCTGTCCTTTTTCTGAAAGCATACCTGAAATATGAAATAGTTGTTTCAGGACTTCCATCCTCTAATACTTGTGGACCATTATTCTGTTCTTGAGATACCTTTCCCACAACTTGCTTTTCCTGAGATACTCTAATCCTTAAGTCTCATTAAGGATCAGTGCCTGGATTCTTAATGCCTAAAGGCATTTGAACTGCTCCTTATCTATTGCCTCCCAACCAGAATCATCACCTGGATTCTCCTAATGAAATATCTTCATTGGCTCTAAGTCCACTTTTCATGCATTTCTCACTTGAACATTCATACACCTTGACTTGAATATAATGTTATTTAATATAAGGAATGTATTTAAACATCGTATCTCTCTGTTGATATACTCTTGTTCTGACTTCATTTCTAAACTCCTGTAAAATCAAATCTCTTTACCTGGAGTTATGCTGTATGGATGCAGGGGGAGGTGGGCAGGGGATATGGACTATCTGCACTCCTTGTGTTTCTATAAAAGGGGGCCATTTGCTAAGACATCTTCCCACTCAGCATTTCTGGGGAGGAAGAGTCCACCGTCTCCCCACAAGTCTTCCCTTCATCCTTTGGCAGGAGAGTGACACCTTTTTGGCCTTTTCCTATGTGTAAACCGATAAGGTTATTTTAAATTCTGGGTTTAATAATTTCAACTTCCCTACTATACCTGAATCTGGTTCTGGTGCTTTCTCTTTCTCTTCAAGTTGTGTGTTTCTCCTTTTAGCATGCCTTGTAATTTTTTTCTTAATTGTCAGACATAATGTACTATGTAAAAGAAACTGCTGTAATAGGTCTTTAATATATGGTGGTAAGATGTGGGGAGAGGAGAAGGGTTCAATAGTCCTATGAGTAAGTCTCAGTTTTTTAGTGAGCCTATACCTCTGGATTGTGAACTTCACATTTCTTAATCCCCGCTGCCCCACAAGTGGGACAAATGGCTACAGTGGACTGGAGTTGGGTATTGCCCTTCCTCCAATGGAAAGCAAGAGCTGGCGGGAGTTGGACACTTCCCTTCCTCCAGGTTAGTTAGGCTTTGATAAAATACCAGCAGGTTAGGCTTTTGTTAACTATTATAGTTTCTCCTGAGGGTAGACCTTGTTAAGTAGAACTGAATGCTCTGGTATCTTTAAAAATAATTACTTTCCCACTCCCCCTGCCAGAAGCATGAGGGGATTTTTCTCCAAGATTCACTGTGAGAACCTGGTTGAGCTTCTGGAGGTAAAATTCATAAAAGTGTGGGGCCCTTGGTGACTGGTCCCCCTGGAGTTTTATTTCTTAGCCTTGTCTGCTCTGAGCCTCTAGCAATTTTTAAGTTATAGTTCAGGTTTCCCCTACCTTGGCACTGCTTCCTGCAGAGGTTTTTGTTTGTGAGTTTCTGCTTTGGCAAGCAGCAGTTCTCTGCATTTGCCTACTTGTCCTTCCAGTTTGGGGGACAGTGGTTTGCCCTGTGATGCCATCTCTCTGATGGGTTTAAGAAAAATTGTTGATTTTTAACTTGTTCAATTTTTTACTTGTTGTTAGGATGGAATGGCAACTTTCAGCTTTTTACATGCCAGGCTAGAAACCCGAAGTCCCCTAATAATTCTTTTTTTTTTAATTCCCAGACTTGGATTACTACCTTTATATAATCTAAATAGAATAGTTCCTTATGACCTTCGAGGAAGTTATCTCTGGAATCAGTTGCAAGTTTATATTATATAAATGTATGCAGAATATTTGATCATCTTTGAATTTTTACTCTTCCGCTTTCCTATAGTATCAGTCATACCATGCTATCATTTCTCCCTGTGTACTGTCTATTGCATTTTTGCTTTCCTTTTCATATCCATTTGTCTGCTTTATTCAGACCCTAGTCTCTTACAGAAGAAAGAGACTTCTGAACCCAGCATTCAAGGCACTCTGGGTTGGCCCCTGTGTCACTTATGAAGCTGTTATCTCTCAATTCAACCCCTACGCTACACTCCATCCTGTGAGGCTGGACTGTGACTCTGCAGGCCACATTTCTGCTTTGCTGTTGGATCCCTGTTAGCTCTGCCAGTTGGGGTCCTGGAGGGAGATTGGAGATCTGGAGGGGGAGACAGGACTTGTTGCTTCCTCTTTTGCTTCCTGTCTGCTTGTGGTTCTCCTGAGTGTAACTCTATCCTCATTTCTTCACCCTGGCAGCTGCAGTTACTTCCTATAGCAGCAGCTGAATCCAATTTGCCATTGTTCCCACACTTGCAGAACCAGTCTCACTGGACCTTCTCAAAAACCCCAGCCCATTCTCAGCAGTTTGGGTGCCAGTACATGGGCTATTCAGTTTTATGCATTTTTTTTTAAAGAGAAAGGATCTCCTTATATTGCCCAGGCTGGACTAGAACTCCTGGGCTCAAGTGATCGATGCTCTCACCTCAGCCTCCTGAGTAGCTGGGACTACATTGTGTGCCAATGTGCCCAGCTTAAATTTCATTAAATTTTAATTATCCCTCCTCCTTTTGTACCCCAGCCATGGAGGTGATAGCTATTTCCTGCGGTTGCTACCTCCATGATACCTCAGAGTTTTCTTTTTGCCCTTTCAGAGACTTAGTTGACACCTTTATACTTAGTTAACAATTATTATATTAAATTCTATCTGTTGTAACAATTGGTACGGTTTCTATCTCCTGATTAGGCCCTCACTGATACAGGCACCAAACCACTGCTACAACTGTAAACTCCGTTTCCCAAACCAGATCCTCTGTTTCAATGAGAAAGGTCTGTTCTTTCCGTGGACCCCACAGTGAGTTTTTCCCTTTCCCAACTTTGAAGGCTTGCTTATATCACCCCCTATCTGCAAAAGCTATCCAACTTCTGCCAATCTGAATTCTGTCTTCCACAGCCCAAGTAAAACCCCTAGGCTTTTCTGAAGTTGTCCCTGACCATTCCCAGTACAATTATTTCTCCCTTGTCTGCATGACTCATTTGACATTTGGTTCCATGCAGATAGCTTTCCCCATGGCCATTCTCTCATTAATTTATATTAGTATACTAGATATGCTTTGTTCCATTGGTTCTTTTGTAAATCAGTTGTTTAGAAGGCCAACTGCATTTTCTCAAAGGAATAATGTTATATGTGGTGGTTAAGGCAATGATAAAATTAGTACGTAGATTTCCAGGCTGTTCCATATGAGCCTGTTTAACTCACACTAGAACTGAATTGTAAAGATTGAGGACTGAAACCTAACAATAATATGTGATTTTTTTTGCAGGGGGCAGAATTCAACCCAGGGTCTCTAATCTCATTTTGGTGTCCTGCTCATGAGAATAGGGCATCCTTGGTTCTAGAGAGGGCTCAGCAGTGGCAGCTCTCACCAGCTCTGCTTGGGGAGGGGGAGTTGACAGGGGCTGCTTGGAGGCTCATTTGTTTGAGTGTTGGGGTATTTATGTCAGGGACTGTCTGGACCACCTCGAGGTTAGCACCTTTCTATGCGATATTCCTTTTCCTAATCCTCCAGGAAGGGCAGCATTGTACCTTGTATTTTAGTTCTGACACAGGGCTTAGCAAAGCACCCTGAGCATAATAGGCCTTGCTTTCCCAAAATATGCCTCCTGCTATTGCATAGCCATTTCCTCTTGCTGTAACTTATTTTCTTCAGTTACTTAAAAAAATTTCTCCTCTGTTTTCATTTTGTTTTCCTTCAGGTTATAGCAGTAGAAGTATCCGAAAAGGAGGACCCAGTACCCAGGGAAGAATAGTTTGCCTACTGAACAGGCAGTCAAACCCATTTTCCCTACAGGTGACATCATTAACATTGGGGTTTGAATGGATACTTCAAAAAATCCCCAAAACTTCCCTAAGTGGAAGAAGAGAAAGAGGACTGGAGTTGCCCTCATCTGGAATGTCCTTAGAAACTGATACCTACTGGCCAACTTCATGGTATAATAGAAGTGCAGTGGCCTCGGGATCAGTCAGACCTGCATTCAAAATGCAGTTCTGTAACTCTCCAACATGAAATGCTAGGTAAGTTACTTAATCATTTGAATTTCAGTTTCGTCACTTACAACATGGTGATAATAATATTAATTTATAGGGTTATTTTGGGGAAAACCTAACATGTAAGGTGTCTGGTGTAGAGTCTGACATATAGCAGATATTTTAGGTATTCAATAAATGTTAGTTCCTTTTCCCTTTCTTTAGTACCTTGAGTTTAAAAAGACATATCCACTGGTACTGTGAACTGTGAGCCATGGCCTGGAAAGTAGACACAAACATGAGGCTTTGAGGGTATTCATGCTGTTTTCTTTCAATTTGTTGTTCCTCTACCCACTGTTTTTTTTTTTCGGAATTCGAAACTTTAATAGTAACTCATAAGGAAGCTGCAATTCATACAAAAAGAGAAAAGCTATAATGCTAATTTTATCTGTGGATATACTAAATATACATTTTAAATAGTCTCAGATAATCCTTATCTGAAATAACATTTGCCAAATAACAAGAATGCAATAATTTTTGGACAAAAAAATGATCTTTGCCTTCCTTCCTAAGTAGAATGCTCATTTAAATACATTTACCTGAAACTGGCTCTCAAATTGTTTTTTCAAAATTAAAGTTAGTGTTACCTAATAAATCAGCTTTTAATCATATTATTTTATCCCACAAAAGAAGATATTATTTATAAGGTCACTTTAATATGACAGGAAAAAATATATATTATAATATATATATATTTAAACCCCTTCCTGTTTTTTTCTCTAAATTATATAAGATCTTATGGCTTTATTTTTTTATTTTTAAATTTAATTGATTTATTTAAATTGACAAGATAAAATTATGTATATTATGGTGTACAACATGATGTTTGATATATGTATACATTGTAGAATGGCTAAATCAAGGTGTTTAATGTAACACTTAAAATCTATCTTCTTAGCAATTTTCATATATTTGTTATTAACTGTAGTCACTATGTTGCACAATAGATCTCTTGAACTTATTCCTCCTATCTAACTGAAATTCTGTATCCTTTGACCATCTGCCCTCACACTCCACCCCCACCCCAGCCTCCTGTAACCACCATTCTACTCTCTATTTCTATGAGTTCACCTTTTTTAGATTCCACATATAAGTGAGATCATGTGATATTTGTTTTTCTGTGCCTGGCTTATTTCACTTAATATAATGTCCTCCAGGTTCATCCATGTTGTCTCAAATGACAGCATTTTGTTCTCTTTAAAAGCTAAATAGTATTCCATTGTGTATATATACTACATATTCTTATTTATTCATCAGTTGATGGACATTTAAGTTGATTCTGTATCTTGGCTATTGTGAATAATGCTGCAATAAACATGAGGAGTGCAGATATCTCTTTGATATACTGATTTCATTTCCTTTGGATATATACCCACTAGTGAGATTGCTGGATCATATGGTAGTTCTATTTTTAATTTTTGGGGGAACCTACGTGCTGTTCTCTATAACGGCTGTACTAATTTACATCCCATCAACAGTGTGCAAGGGTTCCCTTTTCTCCACATCCTAGCCTACGCTTGTTATCGTTCATAAGGCTTTCAATTCAGTGAGTTTTTAAATAATACAGACACCTACTGTGATTGCTAATAAAAATTGACAAAATTTCCAGACCTTTAAGAGGAAAGTAAAATAATTAAAATTACTTAAAATTTTATTATCTTCATCTTCCTTCTGTTTGGTTAAGTAATAAAATGATGAAAATTCAATTTCTTACTATGCTTCTGATTCATATTTACAGACTATCATAACTTGTTTAAGATAATGAACGAATGCTTCTTGAGAAACTGACCACAAGTACAAAACAAACCCTTCACAAATGACACTGGTATAAGTCTTTATTTTCAGCAGTACCCTAAGTCTCTCAAAAATATTAATAATTGTTCAAAGTAAAATCTTCTTTTTTTAGTTAGAACCAGAACTTTATTGTAGTGTGTATACTTTCTGACCTATCATCAATATACACAAATGAAAAGGGATACTGCAGTAGCTACAGAAGCATGAAAAGGTCCCTCTCTGCATTAGCATCTATCCATTGTCTAAATAAAGCAGTTACAGGGGCGTGGAAGGATGGCCACACACAACACAGCACAGCTGTCAGTGTCCTTGAAACTAGCAGTCAGGGTCACAGAACAGTATTCAAAATGATTTCCCCTCAGTTTTAGAAGTCTAGAATTTTACATGTAAATAAAAAGGAAAGTGCTGTCTGCGTTTTAGACCATGACTACTTTCTCTCCCTTTACGTTACCACTGCAAACTAAGATCTTTATTCTTTAATAACTATCTAGTAGAAGAAGTTATTGAGGAAAATAGACTAGAGTAATCACACCTATGTTTCTCCTGTTTTTGAATTGTTTCTGTAATGGAGCAAGGCAGCATAGATTTTGATCACAAAAGATTGTTTTGATTTTTCTAAATATCCTTGAATTTATTTAGGTAAATCTGCTAAAGGTACAGTATAGTAACAAAACCACTAGTCCCAATTTAACCCTGCCTTTTATAATTAAGCCTTCCTATCACACAGCAATTTCTTCTTAATGCACCCTTTATCATTCTAACTCACATTCCCAAACTATTCAGGACTTTACTTACAAATTTTTTCCTCTATCAAAAAATATTTCCCCAGCTATATTCCTGTTCATTCCAATCTCCCTCATAAAGCAAAAACCAAAGCAGCAATACCTCTCCTACTCTGCTGATGAGAATGTAGAACGGACCACTCTATGAAGTTCAACTGCCAATATTTATCATATTTACACATACATTCCTCTATGATTCAGCAGTTCTTTTGAGAATCAAACAATTACCTCTGCAAATGTGGGAAGTGACATGTATTCATTGAAGCATTTTTCCTAATATCCAAAGACTGGAAACAAGTGTCTATCTATAGGGATTGACTGTATAAATTAGAGTATATCCACACAATAGAGTATGTGTCAGGTGTAGCTGACTATAAGGAAGAGTAGTGGATGGGAACCAGGAAGGGAGGGAGTCTTCTCAGTGCATTTTGTGTGGTCGATGCAGCTCAACCCCACCAGCGGCTGCTTTGCTGGGTTCTGTGGAGCTGCTGTGCCAGCAGAAAGGCGTCCCTAATAGGCAGCAGCCTCTTAATGCCCAGGGCGCGGGGACTAGCCCTGTCCATGCTCCACTGCAGCTGGCCTGACCACCCCGAGGCCGAGTTCTCTCCAAAGCTGCTGCAGGTGACTGTGGAGCATGCCCAGGTGCCCACCTTGCTTTGATGGATGTTGCACTGATAGGAAGCATGCAGACACTTTCCTAAATAGTTGGGGTATTAGCACAGCAATTCATTTCTATTTACCTCCCTAGAGTGTGTTCTAACTGATCTTTTTTGAATATAATCATAAATGTTTTCCAGTTTATAACTCCTGAGAAGGAAGAAGCATGATGAAATTTCAGAAGAAATTTTGAAATCTGTGAAATCTTAGCCTTTGGGATTTAGTCTTTGGATACAACATTCTTACCTAAGTGACATGCCGAAATCCTAAACCTCCTTTTCTGGGAGCAGGCTGGGAGAACATTCAGTGATGCAGTAGGCTATGGAATTGCTAAAATGTAGTCTGAGTTTTGGGAATTACATGATGTGTTAAAATAGCTGGGACCCCAGGGATGGTGATGCACCAGACCAGCTGTGGACCAAGAATTGTTCAAGTCTTGTGGCTCTGGAACACTCAGTTTCTCAATATGAACAACATGGAAGATAGTAATTTCCTGCAAGCTCATTTTCCAAACCTGCTATGTTTGTTCATACTATTTGAGAGTTTTTGTTTTTTTCCTTTGTTTTGAATATGTTCATAATGGCTCATTGAAGCATTTTCATGATGGCTGCTTTAAAATTCTTATCAGGTAATTCCAACATCAGGTAATTCCAACATCTGTGTCATCTCGGTATAGGCCTCTGTGGATTGTCTTTTCTCACTCAGATTGAGGTTTTCCTTGTTCTTGGTGTGATGAGTGATTTTTGTTTGTATCCTGGACATTTGGGGTATTATGTGATGAGACTCTGGATCTTATTTAAATCTTCTGTTTTTAGCAGGCCTCCTCTGATTCCACACCGCCAAAGGAAGGGGGCCCTGCCTTGTTACTGCCAAGTGGGGGTGGAAGTCCAGTTTCTTGCTCAGCCTCTCCTGACACTTTGGGGGGTACTTTGTTACTTCTGGGGGTGGGTTGGGGTCAGGCTTCACACCAGGCCTCTGCAGTAGCATGCTGGCTGGCAGGGGGAGGGGTGTCTCATTACTGTTGTCCACAGGCCCTCTGCCCACACTCAGCAGAGAGGGTTCACTAACCCTGGGAGGTGGTAAAAGTCCTGGCTTCACACTCAGCCTCCACCTGAGCAGGGGGATTGGGCCATTACTGGATAGTATGCTGCCATAATATACACTAGATCTCATCTTTTTTTAAAAAAAAAGTTTTTATACATATACAAAATTAGAGAGATGAGTATAATGAATTCCATATATCCTCCATCCAACTTCAACAATTACATTTTGCCAATCTAGGCAAACTTGCTATCTCAAATCCTGCCTCCAAATCAGGCTGTGATCCTCCCCAAGTCTTCCTCATTTCAGTAAATGGGACCACAATATAATAGTGAAAGGAAAGAGTAACGAGTTAACTTGGCACTGTAAACTAAGGTTATCTGGGGAGGGCTCTCTGAAGAGGTGATATTTGAGCAGAAATTAGAATGATGAGAAAGATCCATTCTAGGAGCTAGTGGTGGTTAAAAAGCGAGAGAGAACGAGAGAGAGAGAGAGAGAGAGAGAGAAATTGAAATCTAGGAGTCATTCTTTATTATTTCTTTTTTCTTATCCCTACATCCAGTCTATCAAAAAATTCTTTTTGTTCCACCTTCAAAACAAATCCAGAATCTGACAGTCTTCATTACTTACATTGCTACTACCTTTTTCCAAGTCACCATCATTTTTCAGTTGGACCACTGCAATAGCTTTCCAAGTGATCTTCCACTATACTGTAATCTCTACCAGAATTGAGACCTGTTTTATTTACTGATGTAGCCCCTGCACTTGCAACAAAGCCTGGTGCATATTGGTGCTCATTAAATTATTGTTGAATGAATGAATGATTTCACTACTTTCATTGGCCAGAGTGATCTTGTAATAAGGTTCAAGGCACCTTACTGCTCAATACATACTCTTCAGGGGTTTTGTATCACAATTAAACTTAAAATCTGAATCTAACCTAACATGATCTGTCCCCTGCTTATTTCCCCAACTTATTTCCATTCACCCTTTTCTTTGCTGCCTCTACTCCAGCCACATTGGTTTCCTTGATGTACCTCAAATATGCCAAGCTCCTATTTCATGGCCACATATGGGCCACTCCACCTGGAATATTCTTTCCCCAGATCTTTACCTGGCTGGCTCCTTCTCCCTCTAGTTTCTGCTCAAATACCTCTTCTTCAGAGCAGCCTTTTCTGACAACCTTACTTTAGAGTGCCAACTTAACTCATCATTCTCTGTCCTTTTACTATGATTTTTTTCTTTCTAACCCTTACTGCCAGAGGACATTTATTTATTCGTTTACTTCTTTATTGTCTACCTTATTCACTAGAATGTGAGACCAGTGAGTTATCCATTTATGTAACTCTAGCTCAATAATATTGTTGAATGAAGAGATGCACCAATTCAGCAATAGAACTTTCTTGCCTTACAGGTGAGGACATTGAGAATGAGAGAGATGAAGTTGCTTGTTAAGTCAGTGGTTGATCCTCTGGAGTCTCAGTCCAGATCATATTTTACTATATGACATTGAAACAAAGCCCTGAAAATTCTATTAATCCCATTGCCTGCCCATTATAAATGCGGAGCTTGCTGCGTGTTTTTATTTCACGTCTTTAACAATAATGCAAGCTGGTTGGCACTTTCCAGGATTTCCCAAAGGAGAGAGGAGGAGCAGAACACCTCTGCTGGTTTCTCTTTTGAAACAGAGACTTTGCAACGTCGGCCGCCGTGCCATTGTTGGACAACAATATGTGTCTCAGAGGCAAGGAAAATTTCCCACACTCGGTGCTTACCAGATGCCTGGCTGGTGAGCCCTGGTCTCCCTGTTACTCCTGGGTTCCTTGTTTCTTTTTCCTCTCTCTTTGTTATGTCATCTATTCATGGCTGGGGCAAGATGCCATGCTATTCTTTCTCAATTCTGGATCAGTCTGATATTAGCTATTCTCCTTGGGTGCCCTATTCATGAAAATCTAACCACCCCCAGTTGCAATAGGTGAATTACGTGGAAAAGTTCAAGGCACATTTTTCCTGCTTGGTTTGTGTGTTTCCTGTGATTCAGCAGTCTTCGAAGGAGCTCTTCATCATATTACACCATCATGGACTATGTCTGTGGGTCTGAGGAGGCTAAGTCCAGTCCAAATTTTGTAGACATTCTCAGGGAATAATAAAGCTAAGTTACAGCAAAGTGAGTCTGTGTTGTGTGTTTGTCTGATCAATCTATGGTCTTATGAGGCCTGAAAATGGATATATTCTCATAGTAAGAGCAAGTTGGTTGAGAAGGATAAACACATGATGCTCAGGTCAATTTAGGTTAAACTTTAAGTTTTCTCCAGGTATACTTACCCCTTCCCCCCAGTTCTAACACTTTCCTAAGTTACCTTGCTTTCTGGATGTCAGTTTCCCCACTCAATAAGTGGGGCTCTGGTGTTAAATAAGAAATCTGGTGTTTTTTATTGTGCTTTTTAGCTATTTTTAGAAGGGAGTTGAATCCAGGCAGAACATCATTTCATCTGCAAAGCTTAAGTCCAAGATGTTGGGAAGCAGTACTTTAATTCACTTAACATGTGCTTCATCCTTTTGCCTGTGAAGTTGTATACTTTTTTCTTGCCCAGTTCAGGAGATAATATGTGTATATATGTGTGTGTGTGTGTGTGTGTGTGTGTGTGTGTGAATGAAAGAACTGAACCGAGGCCTGAAATGCCTTTTGAAATGTTAAATCATCAGATAAAATGGAAACAGTGTAGTATTGTACCTTAATTACACAGATTAATAACACTGAATCTGTGCTTTGGCGCCAGAAGGCTTGGATTCAAACTCAAGCTGCACATCTTGCATGCTTTTTGATTTGGAAGAAGTTCTTTTTCCTTTCTGAACCTTGGCTTCCTTCTATGCGAACTAAAGTTACCAAGAATGTCGACCTCACAGGGTAAGCATGAGGATTATGTAATGTGTATATACATAAAAATGTATAAAATGCTTTGTATAGTTCTGATATATGGGAAGTGTTCAATAAATATTAGCTATAATTATAATTATTAATATAATGCACAGTGCCACAGAATCAGAAATAAAATAGAATTAGATATTTTCTATTATTTCCCCTTCTTTTCAGAATTTCATTGGTGCTTCCTGTCTCTGCCTAATTTCACACCTTCCCCAGAACAAACCTCCCTAGATACTGTATGTTTATGGTGGCTGCTTGAAGGAAATCTCTTCATTGCTTGGTGGTCTTTTGGAAGACCCCCAGGTACTTTTTTCTAGAAGATCTCAGGTCATATTTTCATATTTTTCCCCTCAGTATAACCTGTTCCTGAGAACATAGGAAGGGGACAAATTATTGTATGGGATTTACTCTCCCTCTCCATCCTGTAAAAGAAAAAAAATCACCTAAAATGTACATCATGGGCATTGGAGAGAGAAAAAGAAGCGTGAAAGAGAGTGGAGAGGAAAAGCAATGTGGAAATTGTAGTTTACCAGTTAGAACTGAGTTTGGCTACATGTAACAAATTCCATATCATAGTGGCTCAAACAAGATAAAGGTTTATTTATCTCACGTGGAGGAAGTTCTCAGGAAGGTGGCCTGGGGTTGGTATGTCACTCTCTGGTCTTCTGTGACTCTTACATGTCCTTTCTGTCATCATTGGTGCATAGCTTTTGGCCATAAGTTTTCTGTATGGTCTGTGATTGCTGCTGGAGCTTGAGTCTTCATGTCCACATCCATAGGGACATGATAAAATAGATAAGATACAGAATATCCAGATAGACTTGAATTTTAGATAAATAACAAATGCTTTTTTAGTATTACTATGTCACAAACTGCATAGGACATACTTTTACTAAAAAATATTTTATTCTGCAAATATTCTCTAAAAGGAGAGAATATATTGGGGGTGGACAAGCAGAAATTTCTGCTACAGGTAGAAATTTGTTCCAGTGATTTTGTCAGCTGGATGAACGTAGACATAGAATATCACGTCATTTTTAACATTTTGTTAACTGGGGACATCTTAGAGTCTTCCCTTCAACCCCTCCACTTCTCACCATCAGGTTAACAGTGTTAGATGCTACAGAGTAAGAGCCTGAGAACATTGTCCATTCTTCTGGAAAACCCTTCAGATCCTTTTTGTATATGGTAAAAATAAAAATTAATTTAAAAAATAAAGCACATTAAGGATTGTTTTAGGAATGTCCTTAACTTTGAGGGAGTCAAGAGATGGTATTTTGGGCATATGGTTTTGGGCTATGTGCTAAATATTGATCCATTCTATTAATATATAGTTTCATCAGCATCTCCTGAGATGTAAGTGTAAAACACAAATAACAACCTTAGAATAGTTTAAAATAAACCAACTGGCTTTAATCTAACAAGAAAACAAAAATTGAGCTTTCTAATCTACCATACTTCATATTCTTTTAGCTCTTGGGATAAGCCAATTTATGCTGAAAGATTTCTTTAATAATACAAATTAATTTATTGTTAATTAGTAATTTATTGTGAACAAGTAACAAGTAAAGGCATTTTAACATACCACAGGAGAAGGATATTCAATATTGTTAAAGGCCATACAAGTCTGCAAACAAGAAAACAAATAAGTTTATGAAAATGGTGTATTTGAGCCCTGGGAAAGCTTGTGTCTACAAAGCGTCAGCTTTTTAAAGAATTCTGGCAATTGATGAGAACTGATATAGTAGTATGGCCTTGGGAAACCCACATGATAGCTTTGATCTTGGATTATACCATACATTGGCTACAGGACTAGACCGTGGCAATGGCATAAGGGTAACCCAGTCGTACACGTCCTTGATGAACCAGCAACTGAACCGTGTAAGCTGGGATTGGCAGCAGAAGGGTGGGGCTGGGAGACCTGAAAGGGTCTAGTGATGAAGCCAAGCAGATGGTCCACCTGACACATTGCTCTAAGAGGGCTAGCCAGAGAAACAAACCCAGGTGCTTGCCCGGGTAACTGAGCATGCAGGTTAGAATGAAAGAAGGGGAAGCCTCCTATAGGTTTGCTCAAGATCCAGAGTATAGTGACAAGGACTTTTTATAGTGTACATTTGGGCTTTTCTATGGGTAGGAAGATGCAGGTAAGAACACTGTGCTGGTTTGGACAAGGGCCAAGGAAACATAGCATGTTGGTAAGAAGTAGGTGACTCTGGTTTGCCTGGGACTCAGTTCTGGAACATGGGACTTTAGCACAAAACTGGGAAAGTCCTGGTTGCCCTATGAAAAAAGAGGGTGTTTGAAGTCACAAGTGGACTTTGGGCTCAGTAGGCCTATGCAGTGAAGAATCATCAATTATCAGGGTTGAAAGGGACCTCAGAGGCCTGCCATGTAGGAAAACACTTTAACTCAATTTAGATCTCTCCAGACTACCCCCACTGGCAGTTTATTTCTCAACACTTATAGATGGTTTGGATTTTTAGCTATTGTCATGCTCCTGGAGAATTTTTAAAATAGATAGTTATAAGAAAGCAGTTCTTTTTTATTTTGATCTATCCAGAAACAAAAGTCCCTTGCACAAATTTCAGTCCCTGAATAACTGAGCATCTACTTGTATTATAATTACTTATATATCAATGTCATAACAAACAGAGATGTACTGGGAAGATGACGGGATTTATAGCCAGAAGATCTGGATTCTGTCATGCATGAATTCTTTGACCTTGCTAGATTAGGAGGCTCAGAGAGATTAGGTGACCTGCTTAAGAAGGCAGAGCATTGCAATAACCTAGAATCTGTGCTGCAGAAAACCAAGCCTGTATTCCAAGTTCCTCAGACTTCTTTGCTTTATAAACTATAATTCCCTCGAGCTGTTGGCTAACTTAGTGCTAATGTTAAGACAGAAATCTGGGGGTCCTACTGATACTCCTCAGGCTATCATGACACCAAAGAATTTAAAGAGGCTCATATCTTGATGACATATCTTTTTAGCTAAAAAAAAAAAAAGTGCATATTATTACTATGCATCTGCAGCACAGCCTGTAACTTTTCAGTTCACTTTGACTGCAGTCCCATGACTGACACAGATGTTATTGCTCCCCAATTACAGTGTTTTCTGCTTGGAGGCATCTTGTCCTCTGTAATAGATCATGGGCCAGAGCCCCAGTGCTAAACATTAGCTAGTAATTTATGATCATACCTTCTGAGGCAGAGAAGGCAGCCATAGCTCACTTTGGACTTGGAAAAGCACTCCAGGTTTTCCCTCAGCTCTTTTTTTCTCTTTTCTCTTTCTGTGTTTGCTCATTACTATATCTTTTCAATTTAGGGATGGCCTGGATCCTGCCATGTAAATCAAAGAAGAGAGGGCCTAACTCAGACGCCTAGCCTGGATCACCTGGAACCCATTATGCTACAGGATCATAAACACCTCCATTTTCCCTTCAGAGAGAGACCAGAACCACTGAAGTTAAGCTACCTGCATAAGAGTTGAGTGCGATCAGCTGTACTTAATCTTTAAATGTCCAACCCACTGATAACCTTTGGTTTGCTTTGATAACTATGAAATAAATTCTCACTGCATTGGATACCGGCATTCTGGTTTCTATTCAAGGCTGTGGTGCAGATGTCATGGAATCTTGAACTGGACAGAAGTCCTTGGAGATCTCTGGGGCCAGTTACTGGCTTTCAGGCACTTAATTTCTAAGCCTCCCTCTGCCAACACTAAATTTCCTTAGGGAATGACATGGCGTTTGTTCATTACCAAGCTTTAGGTACTTTATGGGGTGAAAACCATTTGGAGGTGGGGGAAAGGAGAGAAAAAGAAAGATCCATCAAATCCAAAGCTTTACGGCATGATATAACAGAAAGAACACAGTCTAAAGTTTTGAGCATCTTGGGTTTGAATTCAACTCTTCTGTTCTTGCTCCCCCTGCCATCCCCCACTCCTCATCCCCTAGCACTGAGATCTTAGGAAAAGGATATTAATTCCTTTGGCTTTGGTTTTTCTCCTCTGTAAAATGAAGGAAAACGGTCAGTGCTTCTCAAACTTTAATGCATATATGAATCACTTGGGGATCTTTTTAAAGTGTAGATTCTGATTCAGTAGGGCTGGAGTGGGGCCCCAGAGTCTACATTTTAAAAAAACCTCGCAGTGAAAGTCAGTTCTGTGGGTCTAAGACCACACTTTGAGTAGTAAAGGACTAAATCAGTGGTTCTGGTTAAATCACATAAGGAGCAGTTAAAAATACTGATGGACTCACTTAAAAGCACTTAACTCAGGATCTCTGTTGGTGCAGTCCAGGCACAGAGACTCTTAAAAACTTTGAGGTGATTCTGATATGCAGCCATGGCTGAGAACTGTAAGCCTAGATCAGTGATTCTTAAACAAGTACGCATCAGAATAATCTGAAGGGCGTATTAAAATACAGGTTGCTGGGCCCCACACCCAGAATTTTTGATTCAGTGATCTGGGTGGGGCCCCAAAGTTTACATTTCCCAGGTGATGTTGACATTGCTGGTCTGGGGACTACACTTTGAGAACCCCTGGGCTAGATGATCCCCAAGGTCCCATTTAGCTCTAAACATAGATTTTTACCATCAAGATGCTCTTCTCTTCCCATAGCATTTATTCTGATAGTACAGACTATTTGTGGCTATAGTACATACATTTTGAAGACCATTACTTAATTGAACCAAGGCATGTTCAAAACATGAACTTCTTTTTTTCATATACTTTTCAAATACTATTTCTTGTTCTGACCTGGTTATAAATATAAAACATGACAATTATATAAGTGGAAAAGAAAGATAACTATAATGAAGAAATTAAAAAATTTCCTATATAACTTTATTTCCATAGAGTATTTTCTTTCTATGCTAAAAATACATATTTATATAGTTTATAATTTTAGTCTTTATATAGTTTATAATTTATATTTTATTTATAATTTACATTTTATAATAAAGTTTTTATAATTTATTTATAATAATAGTCTCTATACAGTTTTACCTCCTGTGTAAATAACTGTTAAGTGTGGGCTCTAAAGTGTTGTAACTGGATTTTTATCTTGACTCTACTACTTAACAAGCTTGGGGATCTTGAACAAGTTCCTACTTCTTTGTGCTGAACTTTTGTCATCTGTAAAATAGAGATAGTAATAGTGTTTACCTTGTAGATTTGTTGTGAGGAATAAACTAGTTAATATGTAATGCTTTTAGAAGAATGGCTGGCTCACAACCCTCTATACATATTAGCTTTATTATTATTTAACATAATATCATAAGAATTTTCCCATAGTAAAAAAGACTTCATAAATATAGCCTTATCTAGACTTGGAATTATTCTCTAGTATATCTATACCAACAATAATTTATTTATCCATTTTCTCATTTTTGTCAATTATAATGCTGTTCTGAAAATTTTTGTATGTGAGTTTTTTGCTCATAGACATGAATTTCCTATAGATAATGAGAAATAAATCTAATAGGGTTCACTAAGGTCCAAATTACAAATCATTTGTAGTGATTAAATTAATTATAACAAAATGCAGGTTTAGAGTTCTTCCTGCATATGTACACCCCTTGGATGATATATTTCTGGAATTTAGGCATATTCAAGGCTGTGGTTTGGTATTGATATTAACCTCTGCTGGGAATGGAAATGGGTAGAAGAGCTTTTTTCATTTTTCTCCTCATCCCAAATTATTCATTCATTCAACAAGAATCAAAGGGTGCTGTGGGGCACAGCAAAGAGAAGGAAGCATGATCCTACTCTTAAATTTATCTTCACGGGCCGGGCGCGGTGGCTCACGCCTGTAATCCCAGCACTCTGGGAGGCCGAGGCGGGTGGATCGCTCAAGGTCAGGAGTTTCAGACCAGCCTGAGCAAGAGCCAGACCCCGTCTCTACTAAAAAAATAGAAAGAAATTATCTGGCCAACTAAAAATATATATAGCAAAAATTAGCCGGGCATGGTGGCACATGCCTGTAGTCCCAGCTACCTGGGAGGCTGAGGCAGTAGGATCGCTGAAACCCAGGAGTTTGAGGTTGCTGTGAGCTAGGCGATGCCACAGCACTCACTCTAGCCCGGGCAATAAAGCGAGACTCTGTATAAAAAAAAAAAAAAAAAAATTTATCTTCACGTTACAAAGGTCATAGTTCAGTAAAGCTGGCTGGGCTTGGGTGTGGGTTATTGTTGATGAAAATAGAACATAAGTTTAAATTGAAAATAATGGCTCTATCATTTATGTTTAGCAAAAGGTCAAAGAATATTTGGCAGATCTTCATGGTAGAACCTTCTATTATTATTTGTGAGCAAACTAAAATTTAATTTGTGAACTACAAGACAGTATTGGACTAATATAATAATCCTAATTGATGTTCATTTTTATCATAATTCTTTACATGAATATTTTCATTCTTAATTTTATAGCATATTATGGAGGCATTGTGGAATAGTAAAAGTGCACAAATTTTGAAGTCACACAGATCTGTGTTCAAATCCTGGCTCTACTACTTATGAATTATATAATCTTGAGGTAAGTTAAAAATCCTGCTGTGTCAGTTTCCTCATCTATAAAATGGATGTTTGTGTGTGTATGCACATATATAAATGTCTGTCTTTCTGTAAATCTAGGTAGAGTTACTCTTCTAAATTAGCAAGTAAAGTGTGCATAAATTAATCAAATGTATTATTACAGCAATTAGTCTGCAGTCTGGTATCTAAGAGAATATATAAGCTTGAAATTAGAATTCTTTGAAACTCATAAGTTAAAAAATGAAAAATAATGTGTTGGCTAAATTTTAGTGATTAATAATGGAGCCAAACTAAATATTAACTGGTGCTGTAATTGATTTATTAAGATATAGAAGTATGAGACCAAATCTGCCTACCTTATTATATTCCCTCTTTCCCTTTCGTATCAAAAAATGGAGTGACACTTTGAAATGTACCAAAAAAATAGTGTAGGTTGATAGGTGAATAGAAGGATGGATAAATGGATAGAAATGTAATAAAGCAAGTAAAGCAAAACCTTCATGGTAGAATCCAGGTTAGGAGTCTACTATAAAATTCTTTTGACTTTTCTGTATGTTTGAAGAATTTTATAAGAAAATGTTGGAAACAATTATGCTGAGCTGAACAAAACAGACATGAGAGTATATATTGTATGAGTCCATTCATGTGAAGTTCTAGAATAGGCAAAGCTTGTCTGCAGGGATGGGAATCAGACTGGTGGTTATCTGGGCTCAGAAGCAAGGAGAATTGATAGGGAAGGGGCAAGAGAGAGCTTTCTGGGATGATGGGAATGTTCTATGCCTTGACTGGGGTACTAGTTATATTAATATATACATGTATCAAAATGCTTCAAACTGTTCACTTGAAATGGGTGCATTCATTTATTGTATCTACATTTTATCTCCGTAAATTTGATTTAAAAATTCTAAAAAAGAAATGGAATGAGGTCCTTTTCTCTGGATTGATCCCTCTGTAATCACACCCCTACACCCAATCTATTCAACTGACTTCCCTGTATTATGAGCATGAACCTTTGGTAGTCAGGCCAGTCCTCTCTATATTTTAGGACCTTCCCCGTTCACTTTCACCTTCATGCAGATCTCTGCTTTCGGGAAGCTTATAGCCTAGTGAATAAGAAGGACATTAAACTAAGTAATTATTGTAAAGTGAGATGAGTGTTATATGGAAATTTACAGGGTGCCATAGCAACAGAAAACGGGGGAACCTAATCTGGTATTTCTGAGAAATGCCATTTATTCATTCAACAAATATTTGATGAACACTTAGTATGGGCCAGACATGTATTAGGTCTGGTCAGGTATTTAAAAGGAAAGATTGCAGGTATAGTCTGTAAAAATAATATTTAGCTGGAACATGAAAGATGAATAGGAAATAACTACGTGACAGGAGATAAGAGAGGAAGATGATTTTTAGGAGATAACAGGAGGGCTGAGTGATGGTTTGATGTGGGGTGGAAGCAGGTGAGCTGAGTCAAAGCTAGTCTTGGGTTTCTGTACTGAGAGCTGGGTATATGGGAGTGCCATTTACTGAAATGATGAATAGCATGCTTGGGGGCGAGGAGTTGGAGATTATTTATTCCACTGTTACTTATTGATGGTGTCCTATATGTGCCAGGCCCTGTGCTAGGCATTTGGAATGAAACAATGAACAAGTAGATGAGTCCTACCATGATGTATCTATAATCTAGTGGGGGGAAGTAGATAACAAGTAAAGTATATACGATATTGATAAGTGTTATAAAGGCAAAGACATCAGAAAGAGGATAAGGAATGCTAGGTTGGGGGATGGGTTGCTATTTTATGTAGGGTTGTCAGGGAAAGCCTTACCAAGAAAAGATATTTGACTAAAGCGTTCAAGGATATGAGAGAGCAAGTATTTATATCTGGAGGAAAAACAAGTGGAAAAGCAAGTGCAAAGGCCTCTGTGCTGGGAGCATGTCTGGCTAGTATGGGCAGCATGGTCTGAGTTAGGGGAGAGTAGTAGGGTGTAAGGTCAGGAGGGTAAAGGGGTGGGGAGAGATTATGTAAGGCCTTGTAGGCATTATAATGCCTTAGGCTTATATTTAGGGCAGATGGGTAGACATTGAAAGGTTTTGTGCAAAAGGGTACATTTAAAAAATGACCAAGTTCAGCTTTGGACATGCTGATTTTGAGGACCCATGAGACATGTGAATGTTTTATTCAAAGATAATTCAATACACAGGTATGGAACTCAGAAGGAGGTCTGCAGAGAGACATATTTGTGGGTCATCAATGTTTCAGTTATAACTAATACATAAAGCCACAGGGGTCAATGAGACCGTCCAAGAGAGTGTACAGGATGCAAGGCACAGTGATTCTGGGATGGTGCCTTGAGGGGGTTGGAGAAGAGGAAGAATCTATAATGGAGATGGCAGAAGGTAGGAGGGAACTCAAAAGACAGTGGCATCAGGAATCCCCAAGAAGGGCTCTGAGGATAGGGGCTCAGCAGTGCCTAAAACATGCCAAGATGTCACACAAGGACAGAAAAGGGTCCATTGGATTAAATGATGTGGGAACATTGATCACCTTAGCAAAAGCAGCTTCAGTGGAGTGGTGATGGGGATGGTGGAAGAGGAGGGCACAGAAGTTGATGAAGCGAGCACAGGTAATCCTTCCACGTTTGACTGTGAAGGGGAGCAGAAGATAGGGTAGCAGCTGAAGGAAGGGGTTTTGTGAGGTGGAAAAGACTCAAGTATGAATTACATGTTGATGAAAAGAAGGTACCACTGGAGAGAAGGAAGTTTAAATCTTAGAGGGAATGATAGATGAAGTGAGATTCCCAAGAGGGTAGATAGGAAAAAATGAGATTCAGAGCAGAGTGGAGGGGGGATTAGACAGAGATGGATGGAGGGAGACCTGAGGGACCAACTCAACGATGGAAGAGTGGCTGCTAGCTGGTGAGAATGGTCAGCATTGGTAGTGTTTCACGTGCATACATAATTGCATCTGGTACATGGGGTGACATGTCCTTATGGTGGGTCGAGCATGGGGAGTAGGTGGAAGCTACCGAGACTACTGACTACCACATGATACAGGTATCAACTACCAGAGCCCAAGAGGATGGACCTGTTCTTTTTTTTAATATACAATATTCTTTATTAAAAATTCCATGTAGCCAATAATTTTTGAGTTTAACTATAACTTCAGTGTGACTTGCTGTTTTTTACAAATTTCACTATCAGTTTTTATAATTTTATCACCAACAATTATATCACAAAGTCAAACAATGATAAATGCTTAATAAATATTGGATTTGGCAAAGAAATTGCTACATAATTCAAGAAGAGATATAGTTCTGATAAAGATATTAATTGATACTTGCATTTATGTTAAGAAAAATGAAAGGGAAACAACTGTGGTGTATCTTGGAATTTTTTCATTGTTTTAATTTTTTCTTTTTTGATGATCTTGTTCTTGAGTGTGCCTTCCTTTTGCTTACAAAATATCAGTTGACCATCTGATAGGATCTGGTCTAATATCATGGAAAGAAAAATCATTTCTTCCCATCATTTTGTATTGATTATTATTTCAGTTCAACATGTATTTTGCAACAGTATTCTTACAAGGATTTGTATTATGTGCTTTAAAAACTAAACTAAGTATTTTTTACAGAACTCTTACATTAATTTTTGAAATTTTTGACTAATTTGTTAGTTCTATTTATTGTTTGGTCATATGAAATTTTCCCAAGTCTCTCTAAAACCCACTCAGAAAATGAATATAGCTTAGCAAATGCAATATATTTCTTTTCTTTTTTGTTTCAGATGACCCACTTCAACAGGTGTATGTAAGAAGAAATCTAAACTTAAAAGTAGATTTTCCTTCAATTAATTCAGTGTTACCAGATATTTTAATTACTTGATCTTCATTTTTTTTTTACCTTTAATTTTGCCACTTGTTCTACCTGGGAGAATTACAAAGGATTCCCTCCCCCCCCATATAAATAGAGAAAAGCATGATATGAACCAGACAATATGCAACAACTTTTAGAGATTCAACCCTATGTTTAATTTCAACAAAAACTACTTTAGGAGTTCTAGAGAGCTATTTACATTGATGACTTGATCTTGCCAAACCATTTCTAGCCCTGAGTCAAGTTAGACAAGTTCTTCAACATGGAGGGAGGGGTAAAGATGAACATTTATATTTCAAAGTATGACTTCTCCCCTTTTCATCCCCTGAAGAGATGTCTGTTATTTCTTTTTTGTCATTTGGTACTAATTGTTAAATTAAGTCACTTAAGATAGATTGAAAAATTGTTTAATGTGCTTATCTTTAAGGCATGGAAAATAGTCAGAGGCCATCAAATCTTTGTCTTAAAGGAGTTTATAACCCATCCTTTAGCTTTCTTTGGGTTTCTTTGTGAGAAAACAGCTCTTTTATCTAATGAAGCGTGATATTTTGGGAGAAGTTCTAAGGTACTGGTGATACCATCTTTAGAGGATATGTCAGACCTGCCTTCTCAGAGAGAAATAGAAGGAAGTTAACCGGTGAGCTGCTTGTCTAAGCAGGGAGGTGAAAGACTCACGTCACTCTCAGAGAGCTGTGTTTGGTTTAACAAAGTGACCCTTGAAGTTAAGCCATTGCCATTTCAAGTCTGAAGTCACAGATACACAATTGTTTTCATCAGTGTATGGGGAAGCCTTTACTTAACATTTTTTTAAAAAGTTGTAGCCTTTATATTCCTGTTTATGAGATTTCAAGACTCCTCCAAACTGGAAATCTGAAAAAGTTGCATTATAAATTATTTGGACTTTTCTCTTTGTAGAACTAAGCAACATGTCAAACATTTCATATATCTTATGACTCAGGCACCTACTTAAAGCTTTGTCCTCTTGTGTTTGATTATAAAAAGAGTGATGGAATAGGAAAATTAAGACATTTGCTGATTTTTCCCTGAGCTTTAATCAGTTGGCATCTAACAGGTACTTTTATTTTCCTGGCCTTGAAATCTTTCTGATGGGATGTGGAAGAAATATTTTCAAGTGCTTTCTTGGTTAGGCAAATAAATCTTTGCTTTTTTTGTTTTCTGTTTCTTTTCTGTATTCTTAGCCCACCATCCTCCTTTTCTCCTCAACATACACTCACATGCACACCTATGAAGTTCTCATTCCTTTTCTTCCATTAAGGGTGGAAAAAAGTTCTCAGAATGGGCTGATTTGCAGCCATCATCCAAGACATGGTTGAGGATACAACTTGAATGTCCTCAGATTCCATAACCTATGAGTACAGATGAAGTCACGTAGCATTAATAGCTGGATTCTGCTGCCTTTCATTGTTTACACTTAATCATGCTGGACTTTAGTGCCCTGCAGAGCTCTCCTATGCATTCTTGGCAGTTTCCAGGGCTGTCTTGCATTTTGCCAGATTGCATCAGTGCCCCTGGGAAGGGTCCCTCTGAGCCTCTTTGTAGTCTACTTGCGTACTTGCTATACTCAGCTGGGCTCCCTCCATCTCTCTGCTGTTTCCTTCACCATTCCTTCCTGCCAGGGAGAGCCCTCCCTGGTCCAGAGGCTGCTTCTTAATGTTCTTTTGGCTTTTCCCTCTAATCCCACATCGTCAGAGCAGATTAAAAAGCTCAGTTAACAAGACTAGGTGGAAGCAGATGTCTTCACTTCCCTGCTTCTGTGCAGGTCACGAGAACATTTTCTTCCTCTTTAGTCTAATACAAAAGGCCTCGGGCAGAGTAACTCATGCAAAAGGTCAGAATCCCAGATTAGGTGAATTGGAATATCACAAGCAATCCTTAAGCATCTACTTTGTGCTCTGCACTGTAGGTTAGGTATTTACCTTCATCATTTCATTTAATTCTTATAACCTTTTATATTATGTTATTTATTATTATTGTTATTCCCATTTTAGAGATAAGAAAACTGAGGCTCAGAGGAGATAAGAAATTCACAAACCAAAGATCACAGAACAGATAAGGGTGGAGTTAGGATCTGGCTGCAGGGTTCATGTTCACCCTCTTGAACATTGCTTCCCACTCTGGAAAACAAGTTATGTGTACTATCATCTTAGCAAAACACAGTGTAGCTTTTAAAAAGAAAAATGGCTCTAAAAAGACACAAATAACCTAATTTTTCTATAAACTTAAAACTACTTGAAAATAAGGACTATGAATTTAAAAAAGACATAAATGCATTTAGCTAAAGCAGGTTAAGTGGTGTATTTTATACACCATCACCATCACTGTTATTTTAGATATTCACAACAATAGTTAAGTGACATAATTCATGTTAAAGTGCTTAGAAGGCACCGTATTATTATGTGATGATTACAACATGAGAATGAGTGAAGAACTACCTTTTTACATGAAATTTACGTTGTCCCAATCATCTGAAACAGGTTAGCGGAATATTTGTATAGTATTGTGAATCTTTACCTGCTAGATGAATAAACATAAACTCAGACTTTGTGGCTGCTGAGGTGACACTTTTCACCAACACCAAATCGCCTTAAAAGATTCTTTCTGAGGAATTTAATATTTTGTAGAAGATCTTTTATTCTTGTTCCAGAAGCCAAAACCCTTGAGTTGCTGCTCTGTTGAATGAAATATAATACAAGAGAGTTAATCTTGCAATAATTCCTGTAACTGTGACTTGGGAAAGGGAAGGGAGTGGAGCTTCACAGACAGCTCACAACCACGGGGATGGGGTTTGGGGGAGGAGGCGGGTGCCGGTGCAGAAGTGGAGGTAGCGGAAAGCAATCTCTGGCTGACAGAGCTACTTTCCTGATGAAGGACAGCAAGGCTGAGGCCAAATATTGATAATTTGGCTAGAGAGGACATTGATTCACCTTTCTATGTAAAATATCGTAGTTTTACTTTCTATTTGCCTTCCTTTGGAATGAGAAGGGACGAGGGGTATTCTTACAGATTAGAGCTTCCAAAGGGGCTTTCCAAGGCTGTGTCCTTTCTAATTCTTAAAACAATATAGCTTACTAAGTTATTTTTTTTTAAGCAGATGGAACATGTGATTTAAAGTATGAGTGACTCAGAGGTGCTGCGGGAACCTAGGAATCCCTAGGCTGAATCCCTCCCTCCAGAGACCCAGAACTCTTTCACGAATGTAGGAGGACTTACTCCTCCCAACAACCTTGGCTTCAAATGGTGCCAAAACGCCACGTTGAATGAATGCAACTATGGTAAAGTATTAATATTTTTCAACAGGCACTTAAGAGAGATGCCTAAAAAAAGGAAAAACTTTTAAAAAGCACTAAAAATGGCACATCTGTCTAATGTATCAATCTTCTATCAGTAGTAACCCCACTATTCTCTTAATCTCTCATTTCAAAAGCAATCATCTTTGACAATATCCCCTCCCTCTTTTGACCTATGTTACTGGTCCTAACTGCTGTCATGGAGGGAATGTGGCAAGTAGGAATACTGTCATGGGCATTCAGTTCAACTATTACCAATATGGTGCTTACGGTTTTATGGTACTGTTACTACTTCATGGGTTTTTTTAAATTGTTTTTGTGTCAGGAAGAACATGCATAGTATTAGAACAAATAAGCTCGGTTTGGGAATTCCTGGACTTTAAGGAAGAGTGGATAATACTCTACGGAAATTAGTATTAATGCCATATCTACAGTTTTTCCTTCTGTGTAGAAAACCAGTTTCGATCAATAGCTCTGACACATCTACAAAGATGGTGGAAATAAAATTACTTCTGACATTGTAGTTTTCCATCACTGGTTTAGAACCAACATAATAAAAGAAATGTTGAATGCCCATCTTAGTAGCAATTCAAATAAATCCCATAAGAACAGGAAACCAAGTGGAAATTCAAATATAAGTTGTGCCCTTAAGTTGCCATCAATAATCCCTGAAACAAAAACAATGAAATTAGAATATTGTTTGGGTTGCTCTCCCACCTGATAAGTGAACAAGGAATCAGCCTATTTCCATCATTTCCAGTTCAAAAGCTAATGAGGTGGAGAAAATCCAACAGAAACTGGGCAGTGACGTTTGCTCCTTTGTCAATGACAAAATCATGTAGCAATTTCCTGGTCTACAAAAAACATCCCAATAAATCTCCTCTGTATACCACTGGGAAGAAGTTTTGTGAAGCTGGGTGGACTTCAGAAGGCTGCTAACCTTGAGCAGCTCTGATGTTATCCTGCTCTTATTGCTCAATGGAAAATTCAGCAGAATCACCAAGTAACAGGAGACTGGGTTCAGGGCCATAAATCTCCAAGAGATGCTCACCGACATCCACGGTGCTCTGTGGAGTGAGCTTAACAAGGTCATTCTTGCTGAACTTCCTTTTAGTTGGCAGCTGCAGCTTACTGTCAGGCCCAGAGCCAGGTTCTTAATCATAGAGAAAACCCAAGGGTGGGGGTGGGAAGGCCATGAAAGGTAACTTTTAGGCCTAGTCCCAGTGTCAGATAGGGCCTGGGTGGAAGCCCCATACAGAATGACAGCCTCTTGGGGGCCTCCATACTACAGCTGAGATCCTTTTCTGCACCTGCTAATTTAGCCTTACTGCTCAGTCTTCCAGGGACTTCCCATCATTCATTGAATCAAATATAGACTTCTGGCCACTGTCTTTAGAGTCTTCTCATTCTACTTCAAACATCTAAGCATATCTTTGATTCACTCTTGGATCTAGCCACATGGTCTTCTTTCAATATCTGCATTTGGCTTTCTCCCTTCTAAAGCTTTGTCACCCAATGATGGAATGACTGAGTTGCTTTCTTTTGAATTTTTCTTGGGGTGACAAAAATACCAAAGAACAAGGATACTAGCAGAGGCCAGAGGCATATTTGGGAACCCTCATGTAGCAGCAGTGGGAGAGGGGATGAGAATCCAAGCAGGCATTATTATTCCCATTTTTAAGGTGATATAACTGAGACTTTGAAAGATTATATGGCCTCACCCAGTAAATGTGAAGCCAAGTGTTGTGATCATCAGCTATATCCTGTATATTTTATGCCAGGGTCAGCAGATTCTTGTGTAAAGGTCCAGATTATAAATATTTTAGGCTTTGTGGGTACACAGTCTCTGTCACAACTATTAATATTCAACTCTGCCATTGTATAATAGTACAAAAGCATCCATAGACTGTAAATAAACAAATGGGCATGGCTGTGTTCCAATAAAGCCCTATTTACAAAAATAGGTGGTGGGTTGGATTTGGCCCATGGGCCATAGTTTGTGGACCCTGTCCTATGCCATAGAGCTATAACTGACCTTATGTCAAGAGTATGTATTCATAGGCTATTAAATAGTTTTGCACATTTTAATTCTCAAAATATAGATATTAAATAATAGAGTATAAAGGAATACAACATAACCTAATGTAATTCATATAACAAAGAAACAACACAGGGAAGTTAGTCCATGTGGAGGTTACCTAATAGTGAAGTGGCAGGAGCTCAGGAGAGATACCCACAGTAAGGGAGGCGGATGATGCTGAGCAGTTGATTTTCCAGGTGCCTGTTCAGGGTGACTGCCCTGGGACCCCGGTGGCTCTTTTCACAGCCCTCCACCTTACTGGTCATGCCTCTACTAAGCTGTAAGCCCTGCATTTTCTATTCTGAACATTTCTTCCAGAACCTATCATCTCCCTTCTGATATGAAAAATATCCCAGACCCTGCTTCCTGAAGAGAAGATGTAGGCTCTGCCCCGAGGTCAGGACAGGAAGCCCTGGCAGGGAATAGAAGCTGAGAGACTTGATAGGGATAGGTCTTTGTATTTTCTACCCACTTCTGGCTCTAACCCAATGACCTTATTATTTGGTAACACATATCTGTTTACTTGCCTTGCTAGCCCTGCAAGGAGAGAAAATAGGAGAAACTCTAACAGCAGAACTCACTCTTTGAACATTGTAAAAACAGACTTCTTAGTAGGCCCCAGGAATCTCAAACTCCTTCTTATGGTCTTCAGTGTATATTTACAGTGTCATCTTTTTCCTTCTTTTCTCCATTATTTCCATCACCTAGGTGTTTCTCATCACCCCTCTCCCTACCCCTCCACCATCTTTAAGGCCCAACTCAGCAGCTCTTTTTTCCCCCATATGGCCTTTCTTTAGTGTGACCAACTCAGGCAGCTTTAAGGAGTTGCTGTCTCCTTCATGGAGCTTTCTGTTTGGTCCTGTACTGCCTGTACCACTCACTTAGCATTTTATTTTATGCTGCTTTATGCTCTCCCATGCTAATTAACTTCTCAGGTGTGTCTTGTTCTGCAATGACAATTCAGCTTCATGAAGGCAGTGGCTGGGTTTTGAGTTATCTGCGTTTATCTGCGTCTTCCAGCACAGTGCTAGACTCATACTATGAACACCTATTAAGTGGTCTGTACCCATAGTTGTGATCTTTCAATAGGCCTTTAACATGGAGGTTCTTTTCTCTCCGTTCCTTACTGTCTCCCTATTGTTAAAACTCGTATTGGCTAGCTCTGTTGGGTTTTCACTTTTCTCTTCTCTCTCAGGACTTGAGATAAGTTCCCTAAGAGGCAGATTGAAACAGATGGCTGACAACACTAAAATTATCCCTGCCTAGTGATCCTCAGCCATGGTCCTTGGCCAAGTCTAATCAGTACCCTGTAAAATCCATGAGAGCAGAGACAGTGTCTGTTTTTGCTCATCATTATATTTCCTCCATTTAGCAAGTGCCTGGCACATGGTAGATGTGTAATAATTATGGGTTGAATAAAAGAATGAGTGAATGAATAATATCTTGACCTGGTCCTGGGTGAATCCTTTGCCCTGTGGGAAAGAGGCTGATTGTCAAAAAGTGAGGAGATGGCCTTAGTTGTCCCTCCTTGTCAGAGCATCTCAGCCCCTGGTGTTCTGACTTCACATGAGGCCTGTTAGACCTCGTGCAAGTGGAGTGTTTGGTGGCCCACCCCAATGTACCAAATCCCCATGGATCAGCAGTGTTCTCCCAACAAGTGATGAACAGATACAACAAATTGTCAGTTTCTGAGACAACATCTCTAATCTAACCCCCCAGAGCTTGCTTGACACTTGCTTCATAGTGTACTGAGATATACTTCCTATCTTGACCTATCAAAAATTTTGAAATCCCTCCACAGAGTGGGTCACACATGCAGTGAGTGCTTAGTGGGGACCATATTTGCTGTTTTGCTTATTAAGGTAAAACCTGATTTAAGGGCCTAAAGGATGAGCATCCCTAATTTGAAAATCTGAAATGCTCCGAAATCCAAAACTTTTTGAGTGCTGACATGATGCCAAAAGTGGAAAATTCCACACCTGACCTCATGTGACAGGTTGGGGTTAAAATGCAGGTGCACAACACAGTTTATTCAGTATTCTCTGGTATTCTGGTAATACTACTGTGCTGCTTAGTTACCCTGAACACATTATTTTTTCACTGTTTTCATGGTATTTCATGTTTTTTTACTGTTAACTACTTATGTAAGAATAAGCATAGCTTATTGGTAGCATATAAATTCAGAGTTAGGAATGATGGTGATGCTGGACAACCACAGATTGTTCACATGGGTGGATGAGATAGTGACACCTTTGCTTTCTAATGGTTTAGCAAGCATGCACAAACTTTGTTTCATGCACAAAATTATTAAAAAATATTGTTATAATTTTATCTTCTGGCTGTGTTTATAAGGTTTTTTTTAAAGCATAAATTTAATGTTTAGACTTGGGTCCCATCCCCAAGATAACTCATTATGTGTACGCAAATGTTACAAAATTTGAAAAAATCAGAAATCCAAAACACTTTTGGTCCCAAGCATTTCAGATAAGGGATTCTCAACTTATATATATAAATCTGATTATACATGTGCTAAAATAGTTTGTTTTCCTGAATAATGTTTTAATAAGAGTATTTTCTTTTTTGGTGGCATTATGTAATATACTAAAAGAAAAGGGTGGATTTTATCTATATAATTAGCTTTTGTGGATATTTACCACAAGGTGGCAGTATAGCAGCCCCTACTTGCTTATTAGGGATATAGCTATCTCTTAAGTGGAGATAGCGCAGAGATATTTTCCCCTCAAGTTTCCAAAGTCTGAAATCATGCCCATATATCCTAATCTGTGGCTAAGTAGATTTTGTGATTAAACACATATGCACATAAGTCCAAATTCTTTCACATTCACAAAAATTCTCATATACAACCTGGCTTATATGACAAGATGAATACTCTGTATGTTCTGTCCAGCACTTAGGTAACCATGTGTGAATCATTTTTATTTATAATTAAGCAATCTCTTGAATAAGTGGGCAAATCAATTTTAAAACTTATTAGTGCAACTTTTAAAGCACTATACAAAGAATAACGTGTTTCAGGACTGCTATTGTTATTGCAGACATGCTGCCTCAGTAGTTCTCAGTTGGAATGGGGAGAATCTGTGGAAGGAAGGTCTACATGAGGCTGGAGGGGAGAGGTGCATGAGGAAGTTATCAGCCATCACCTTTTGGCTACAAACATTTACTGAAGACTAATTGTTCATTATTTTATTGTGTGAAAGCTGGTCTTTGACTTTGAAGAGCTTATGATACAAAGCTATAGACAACAGAGAAAAAAATCCAGCAAATATGTGAGAAGACAAGTACCAATACAAAGATCTGAGTGGAAGGAGGGAAATAATGTGGATTTTATATGTTTTTCCAAGGGATCAGAGAAGAGAGTGGAAACAGGCAGAATAGAATGGTCAAAATATCATGGGAATAATATGCCCCTCACCATTCTGGGCCGCCTCAGTTTCCTTGTGTGAAGAAGGAAGCACTTGAACTTGGGTCTTGGTCTTGGACGTATCAACAGAAATATGTTCTACCAATAGTTGATATTAAAGGCTACCCTTCAAAGAAGATTTGGGTTAAAATAAAGTGAGGAAAGCAAATTATCATATTGCATCTCATCCTCTCTCCACCCCCCCCACCCTCCAGAGAGTCATGATGTATGTTAGCATATAAAGTCTCTGAGTAGCCCAGAGTGAAGAAACTAGTTTAGCTTTGTTTAAAGTAACATTTCAAACAATTTAACTGTGGAACACAATTTATCCCTCCATTTCACTCCAAGAAACACCAATTAACATTCTATGTTCTTAGAATATGAATGATTTCTGGTAGATACTAAATAATTTGGGAACCACTGAATTAAGAGGACTTTAAAGCCTGTTCCAACTCTAGGAATGTGGATCAGAAACTCCAGAGGGCAGGAAACTATGTCTAACTTTTTTTTTTTCTTTACTTTATCCCCAGTGCTTGGCATAGAGTAAGTGACCAATAATGTTTGCAAAATCAATGAACAAACTGTGGTAGTATAGGTTTTTCCCCTTCCCACTCCTTCAAGGAAGCATAGGCTATATCTACCCCCCTTCTGAAGTCATGCACATTTCAAATTTAAGCAACTCCAGCTAGAGAAAGGAGACAAAGACCTTTTTTTTTTTTTTTGGCCTAAAAACGCACGGGAATTAGGCTGAGTCTTTCTTGGCAATGTAAAAGTGTGTTGTCTTGAAGACATTTGACCCTAATAGAATTGCTTTTCCATTTCCTCCTCTGTTTTCATATGTTGAAGTCTTACCCGGATCCATCTAGAAAAAAAAAAAACAAAATTAGTTGGAAGGAAATGACTGACAACTCCATTCTGAACATCAAAGAGAAGGAAAGAACCCCAGGATGGGGGAGAACTGGACGTTTTTAAGGATCAAGAGGCTCATGGTAGTGGAGGGTGAAGAGAGAGATCCTATAGAAGTGGGAGGCTCCCTCAAGGATGGGGAGATGGTGACCAAGTGTTTGGCCCCCAACATTACAAAAGAAGTTTAGGAAGCTGGTGGAATGAGCTGAGTAAGGTAGAGGAACCACTCCAGATGCTCAGTAGACACTATATGCACTCTGATGGGTGTCTTGAATCAGATATAAAAAACTCAGAGGTGTATTATACCAGATTCTGTATATGTAGGTATTCAGTTGAAAGAAAAACATTTCTCAGGGACTAGATGGTACCACTCTGCTATTAAAGGCATAATAAGGAAGAGACAAAGTGCTAAAACACCAACTCTACTGATAGGACTAGTAATGTAGAGTATAATTTCAGGCTTTACCCACCCAATGATATCGGCTGCCTACTATGAACTCCTTTGATTGGCAAGTTCTGGAAGGTGTGTCTGCTAAAATGTAGTATGTGAGCAGAGGAGAAATAACACATTGACCCCATTAGTAGTCATATTCACGCAGATAACAGGGTGCTAGAAAGCAGAACACTGCATAGGTCAATTTTACTGGGGAAAGGGAAGCTAAAAAAATGTGGGGTGGTGCTGTTGGACAGCACTGCAGAGGCCCTGGGAGTTAGGAGTTAGGTCTGTGGGAGCCTAGGACTTAAGGGGGACCCCAAATATAAAACGTGGGAGACACCAAAGGTATATTTTATCTACTTTACAATTTTATTCACAGCAGAGATAAAAAGAGACAATGTCAAGTTTAAAACAAAAGATCTTGGAAGACAGCCCAGCTCTTCCCATTTCTGCTTTGTATCAACTGTCCTGATCTTATTAAGTTATTTGTATCTAAAAGTAAAATATCAATGTTTATAATTATTAAATGTTTATACACATATTTGCATACTTTATATTAAATATATGTATAAATATATTTGTAATCATTTAAAAAGTAAATGAAATCAAATCCAAGTTTTAAGGTTATTCTTATAATTCTTCATTCTTCCTCACTTGCATTCCAATATGACTTCTTAATAAGAAGAAAAAGGAACAGGATTGCAGTTGGCACTCTGGCATCTCATATAACTTATACCCTGTAATAGTTCCCTCAAAAACTAGTGGACTCTGGTACATATGTGGAGTTAATAACTGTAGTGGCCATAAATTACACCACTGCTTTACTTTTCCCTGCCCCACATTATTTTGAATTTCTCTACTAGGTAGGTACTCTATGGAGGTATGTCATGTGTGTGAATGTCACCTGGCATATGTGTAATGTGCAAAGAAGACTGCTGACTGTGGGTTGGGCCCATCTCTCCAGCATTCAGGTGGAACAACACTGAAGACTTAAAATGGGACAAATCCTTTAGAAATGTGGAGGTCATTTTTATTTTATTTTATTTTTAATTGATATATATATTTTTAATTGTATATATTTATGTAGTAGAAAAGTGAGGTTTCAATACATAAAATGTATAGTGACCAGATTGGGTTAATTAGCATATCCATCATCTCAAATATTTATCATTTCTTTGTGTTGGGAACATTCAATATCCTCCTTCTAGCTATTTGAAACTAGGTGTTGTTATTAACTATAGCCATCCTACAGTGCTATAGAATACTAGAATTTATTCCTCCTATTTAGATGTAATTTTGTGTTCTTTAACAAATCTCTCCCTAATTCCTCCTTCCCCCTACACTTCCCAGCCTCTAGGATCCTCTGCTCTACTTTTTACTTGTATGAAATCAACTTTTTTTTTTTTGAGTTTCCACATATAAGTGAGAACACACAGTGTTTAACTTTCTGTTCCTGGCTTATTTTACTTAATATAATGTCCTCCAGTTCCATCCACGTTGCTGCAAATGACAAAATTTTATTCCTTTTTATGGCTCAATAGTATACCATTGTGTATATATGCACCACATTTTCTTTATCCATCTGTTGTTGGACACCTCGGTTGATTCCATCTCTTGGCTATTGAGAATAGTGCTGCAATAAACGTGGGGGTGCAGTTGTCTCTTCAATATCCTGATTTCTTTTCCTTTGGATAAATGCCCAGTAGTGGGATTGCTGGATGATATTGTAGTTCTATTTGTAGTTTTTTGAGGAATTTTCATACTGTTCTCCATAGTGGCTATAGTAGTTTACATTCCCACAAACAGTGTATAAGCAAAAAATTCCCTTTTCTCTTCACCCTCACCAGCATTTGTTACTTTTTGTCTTTTTGATGGTAGCTGTCCTAACCGGGGTGAGTTGATACTTCACTGTGGTTTTGATTGGCATTTCCCTGATGATTGGTAATGTTGAGCTCTTTTTCCAAATATCTGTTGGACATTTGTATGTCTTCTTTTGAGAAATGTCCATTGAGATCATCTGTCCATTTTTTTATTGGCTTGTTTTTTTGCTGTTGAGATGTTTGAGTACCTTGTATATTCTGGATATTAATCTCCTGTCAGATGAATAGCTTGCAAATATTTTCTCCTATTCTGTTGTTTTTACACTGTTTTTTACTTCCTTTGCTGAGCAGAAGCTTTTTAGTTTGTTATAATCCCATTTGTTTAGTTTTTCTTTTGTTGCCTATACTTTTGAGGTCTTATTCATAAAATCTTTTCCCAGACCAATGTCTTGAAGGAGTTCCCATTATGTTTTTTTCTAGTAGTTTTATAGTTTCAGGTCTTACATTTAGGTCTTTAATCCATTTTGAATTGATTTTCGTATAGGGTGAGAGCTGGGGGTCTAGTTTCATTCTTCTGCCTATGGATATGCAGTCTCCGCAACACCATTTATTGAAGCTACTGTTCTTTTCTCAATGAGTGTTCTTGGCACCTTTACCAAAAATCAGTTGGCTGTAGCTATGTGGATTAATTTCTCGGTTGTGTATTCTGTTCCACTGGTCCATCTGTCTGTTTTTATGCCAGTACCATACTGTTTTGGTTACTGCAGCTTTTTGTATGTGCTGAAATCTGGTAGTGTGATGTAGGGGCCATTTTTAAAGCCACACAAGTTTGTAAGAGTACTGTGTTAACAAAATTTTCCATCTATTTAGATACAATTTGGTTTTACATCCTTGTTATTACATGGTTTGTGCTAATTTTCCTGTTACTACAACCCAGGAAAACAAATATTTCAAAAACCCACCCCAAACTCCCATATAATTCCTGGTATGTGGTAATTTCCGTCATAGAAAGATAAACTAATAAGGTTTCAGAGGACAGAGTATTAACAAGTCTATATTCTTTTTTTTTTTTTTTTGAGACAGTGTGTCACTCTGTTGCCTGGGCTAGAGTGCCGTGGTGTCAGCCTAGCTCACAGCAACCTCAAACTCCTGGGCTCAAGCAATCCTTCTGCCTCAGCCTCCCGAGTAGCTGGGACTACGGGCATGAGCCACCATGCCCGGCTAATTTTTTGATATATATATTTTTAGCTGTCCATAAAATTTCTTTCTATTTTTAGTAGAGACAGGGTCTTGCTCTTGCTCAGGCTGGTCTCGAACTCCTGAGCTCAAATGATCCACCTGCCTCGGCCTCCCAGAGTGCTAGAATTACAGGCATGAGCCACCACGCCCGGGCAACAAGTCTATATTCTTAATGTCAAGGTAAAGTGTTCATTTTAACTCAACAGGAAATGACTCTCCTCAAAATATTTATTTCATCTGCTTATTATGGTTTGCTTTTAGGCAAAAAACTATTAGTTTGGGTGAAAAGACGTGATTTATACTACCGTCCTTGGTTACACTGAAGATTTAAATGTTATGTCAATTTTTCAACATTCAAAGCAGAAAGAAATTCAAGCATCAAATTAATTTTTATTAAGGAGAATTAAAAGGTTTTTCAGGTTCCAAAATCACCATCCACCTTAGCAAAACATTTAAAAAGCAAGAAATACCCATATGTTGGGTTTTTGAACTGTTACAATGATGTCTTTGGAACTTCAGGTGGTAGGTATATGCCATTTTGTACAAAGAAATGTTCCGTTTCAGGTTCCAGTAGAAGTCCTCAAATCAGTGATTTAGACTGACAGATAAGAATCTTGTGTAAGCCATGTAATAGGGCACAGGTGGCGAGATGCAGCACCCTCTGTATGTGTGGTAGACAGAATAATGCCCCCCAATGCTGTCCGTGTCCTAATCCCCAGACCTGTGAACATGTTACTTTACATGGAAAAAGGGACTTTGCAAATGTAATTAAGGAACTTGAGATGGGAACATTACCCTGGATTATGCCAGTGGGCTCACAGGAATTTTTATACATGGGAGGCAAAAGGGTCAAAATCAGGAAAAGAAAGTGTGACAACAGAAGCAGAGGTTGCAGTGACTGAAGATGGGGGAAGGGGACACATGGAAAGTAACGTGGGTGGAGGTCCCTGAAAGCTGGAAAAGGCAGGCAACGGGTTTGTACCTGGACCCTCCAGAAGCAATTTAGCCCTGCCAACACCTTGTTTTTAGCCAGGGAGACCCGTTTTTTATTTCTGACCTCTGTAACTATAAGATGATAAGCTTGTGGTGTTTTCAGCTATTAAATTTGTTACAACAGCAGTAGGAAACTAATACCTATGTGACCCCAAATTCCCTTCCTCTTCAGAGAAAACACCTAAGAGTTAATATGGTGAAGTAGAAAGAGAAGTTGGATTTAAACAGGTCATTGTTCAAATTCTGATTTTGCCACTTCCTAAGTGACCTTGAGTAAGTTATTTAACTTCTTTGACCCTAAATTTCTTTATCAGGAAAAGAGGTTATGGTGAAAGTTAAATATGGTAAGATATGTAAAATGTCCAACATAATGCCTGGATGAATACTTTAAAGATAGACCTTCAAGAAATGTTACTCCCATTCTTCACCAGATTGCTGAGGATTTATGGCATAAAAATGGTCTACCTGGAGGTTTCTACCTTGTGTTACGAGCACCCAGTGCCTTCTGGGAAAATGCCCATGCTCATCTCTTAGTGTGAGTCAAGGCAAAAAGGCTAGCTTAGAGACTGTGTCCAAACCTACAGGCTAAGAGCTGAAATATGCTCCCTGAGGTAAGGTTTGGCATACTCTGTGAACTTCTGACCCTTCCTGTCTCACCTTGTCTGTCTGTGAGCCAGGGACAGCACTAGCTCACCACCAGTGGCACTGTGCTGATTTGTGAAGAAGGTAACAAGCCCGTGTGTTCACAGATGGGGCACAGTGATTCTCAGCAGCAGCTGCCTGGATTTTGAAGATTAAATTCTGGACTTGTGAGCTCCAGCACTCAGTGTAAGCTGTTGCCTGTTTGTCAGTCCAGGCTGCTTTGATAGTTCTGAGTTAGCAAATTAGGGGCCCACATTTCCAGGTATGGGCTCAGGTGACCCAGAGAACATGAACTGCTTTATGAACCCATTTTCACTAGAGAATATGTAGCGATCCGAGAAAGGCAGTATTGGGTTGGAAGAAAAACAAGTTTGAAAGGATCACACTTAAGAAATGAAGATAGTTTTTCCCTCAAACATGAAATCTCATAATCCAAGGTGAGGCACAAGGACAGATCTTTGTTACCAATTTTTTTCAGGAGATCCGTTGAAGTTTATTCCTTTCTAGTATGTGGATTTTGTAGAAAATTAGTCTTTGCCTACATTGTCTCCTCTAATCTTTAAAACACTTTTTCTTAGTTATTTTGTGTAGATTCAAAGAACAGAATTCAGTGCTGTAGTCAATGTGGACATTCAGATGTCCTGAATCCAAATTTCAATCCCAGCATGTTCTACCCCGAATAATGTTAATATGATTTCTGTTTAATAATGTGCATAATTACTGTTTAGGCATAAATGGTAAGCATCTCCTATAACATTTTTGCTTATAATTCCGTAGCTCAGAGTGGTCTATAAAGTATTATTTTTGCATATCAGATTAATTTAAGCACACTGTGTAAAGTCTGGTCCTCTGAGAAGTAAAAGCTAAGATGGGATTATATGTACAAGAGATTTATTGGGGGAAATGCCCATGAAGAAGCAGGAGCAGGCAGAGAGCCTTCAGATCAACATTCAGGTCTCACACACTGGGAAGGAGATGGGAAGAAAGAAGATTGGATAGGAAGAGTCCCAGACTGTAGACCAGTTTCAAGAAAGCTTTGACCAGGCTGAAGGAACGTCCCCGAGCTGCAAGCACCAGTTGGAGGAGCCCTGATTTTCACGGGAATGGCCCTGCATTAGCTCTCAGCTGTGCTGGGTCATTGATTGGTAGCAAATTGCTGCTAGTATGGCTTGAGGTCCAACATGGTAGTGGATCCACCCAGGGCAGTCGCTAGGCCATTGTCAACTATACTCCCTGTAGCAGAAGAGCAGATGGTGCGTTGTCACTGCCATCCTACTTCTTCCCCACCCATTCACACTGACAGTTATTAAAAAGCAAGGTCTGTATGTTGACTCTACAGCCAGTACATGAGGACCCTATTCCCATATCCCTTGCCCATTTCCCAGGATCTGAGATGCTCTGGATCATCCTTTAGAGGTTGCCTACCAGAGTTGTTCCTGGCCTATGTATTCTGCTTTTTTCTGTCTCCAGAGAAAAAAATGGGGCCCACATGTGCTGGTTCTGTAAGGATTTCTAGGACAAGGCCTGGTTTGCCTATGGAGGAAAGGGGAGAGGGGCTGAGAGGACACACTGGATTCTTGGTCTCTGGGAACTGGGAACTAGAGAGGGATTTGGTGGGCCTGGAGTCTGTGATGGGAATGAAAGCTGTGGCTGGAAAGAGGCAGATAGAGCACTTGCCAGACCCAGACCACTAGCAGTCATAGAGGGTGGGCTTTTCATTCCAGGGGAAATGAGGAAACTGAGAGGGAGATGTCAGGTCCATCTATCCTGATCCCTGCCTGGGTACCCTTACGCTGCCAAGGCATGCTCCCCTCAAGGTGGCCTGTGTGTCCACCATTCTATCAACAAACAACTCAGCTGCCAGCTGATGTCTAAAACTCCTTTGACTGTTATAAAGCCTTTCATTCCATAATTTTAAAAGTTTTAGAATAGTCCTCTAGTTCACCACACTATGGTTAACTGTCCAGTAGTCAGGTGTGTCCATTCCTTCTCTAGATTGGGAATTCTTTTAGTTAGTGCAGAGACTGTATCTTTTTCCTTTTTCAATTTCTAGCACCTAACAAAATCCCTGATACAAAGTTGATTATCCATAAATTTTTATAGAATTGAATGTAATTGAATAGATTCTGATACTTCTGGAAAAGGTAGCATAGCAACAAAGATGGAATCATACAAAAGTGGATAAATACCTGAGAGTGCAATACTGTGGACATTGAGAAGTGTGGAATCCAAATCTCAACTCCAGCATATTCCACCTATGCAATCGTAGATGAATGTTTTAACCTTTCTGCATTTTAATGTTCTTTTTATAAAATGAGGACAGAGAACCTGCTCTGATAACCTCAGCACATCTGTGACTATCAAATGATAAAGAAAGGACTTTGAAAATGTGAAAGTGATGAATAAAATTATTTTTTAATTGTTTTATGGGGACTTGGGGGTTAGTTTAAAGGCAGCTGATGCTTGGAACCAGGAGAGAGGAGTTTTAGGGACACCTAAGTCTACCTAGGCACAGAGATATTTTAGGCCATGCAGCACTAAAATTGACAGTTGCAAGAAATTATAGATTCTTTTTAAAAACTAACTTTACCACACAACACATAAAGTAATATATCTAAATAAGCAATTGCCATGTTAGCTCTTAGGCTTTCTGTAAACAAAAATAAATGCTATTCACTCAAGACATCACTTTAGTAGTAAAACCTGTAAACAACATAGCCACCCTTTTATTGCTGGAGTGGTGATTGACTGAAGTAACCTCTTCTTGTTTAGCCCTTTATGGTTTACCAAATGTTTTAATGTACATTATCATTTTGATTCTTCAAAATTACTCTGGAAAAGGAAAAGAACAAAGAATTTTCATGACAATTCACCACATATTAATTCATAGCTCTTAAAGGAATTCTGTAACAAAAATTGGATGGTTGTTAAAAGCTTGGAGTCAGATAGACCTGATTTAATCCTGGGCTTTGCATGTGCTAGCTGTGTGACTGTGGGTAGGTAAATAACTTATCTCAGACCCAGTTTCTTATTCTTCAAAATGAAAGTTTAACTGTTACTCAAATATTTTCTAGACAAATGCAATAGCTCCACATTCAGATTTCAAAGAGGGAGAAGGACTTTGAATTTGGGATGAGCCCCAAGAACCTTCTGATTAGTTGAAGTGAGGCATGTGAAGTGCTCAGCACAAACAATAAATATTCAATATTAGCCTTAAAGATTTGTCATTTACACAGTGTTTTCATATGTTTTATTTGGTCCTCCCAATAACTCCATAAAGCTTCCCTTCACAAATTTAGAAACTAAAACTTAGGGAACTTATGATTTGGCCCAACTACACAGCCAGTCAAATGTCAGAACTCATCTACACTCTCAGTGATGACCACTGCCCGTCTGAGTCAGGGAGCTTGTCACCAGGAGTGGTTATTAAGAAAAAGTGGATGGGGGGGATAGAGCAACACAAATTACCTACTAAAGACTGAGAAAGTGCAATCTTCTGCCATAGGATGAGTCGAGATATATGGCAAAGACTCCAGGTTCTGTTTTCTCTTTTCTTCAGTTTCAGGGAGCAGATCTATGAACTGAGAGCATTTCTAAGACCTTTATAAGTTCCCAGCAATCTTTTTTTATTTTGTTGACAGGGTTTTGCTCTGTCACCCAGGCTGGAGTGCAGTGCTGTGATCATAGCCCACAGCAACCTCAAACTCCTGGGCTCAAGCAATCCTTCCGCCTCAGGCTTCTGAGTAGCTGGCACTACAGATGTGCACCAGCACACCCAGCTAATTAAAAAAAAAAAATTTTTTTTTTTGAAACGTGGTCTTACTGTGTTGCTCAGGCTGGTCTCAAACTCTTGACCTCAAGCTATCCTCCTGCATCAGCCTCCCAGAGTGCTGGGATTACAAGCATGAGCCACTGCGCCCAGCTTCTAGCAATCTTGGTATTTGATAATTAGAGGTATGAGTATTAGGATTAGAAATTAGATAAAACTAATATTGTTGGTTAGTTGATATCTTGAGTAGCATTTAAGTATGTTTATTTTCCATAATCAAAGTTGTATTATTAATATTATTACTATATTACCAAAAATTTGAAAAATGAGGTAAGACCTATAATACTGGTAATAATATAGGTGATTTTATTTTCCTGACACAATCTCTATTATCATCTCAAAGCATTTGAGAACCTTTCCACACTCCTACCCCCCTTTATTTACCTGTGTGTGATTCTATCATGATTTAAAACCCAGCTTTATATTCTTTTGGAGGTGGTGTTGTATAGCAGTGACAGGGGAGATTATCTTTGTTGGTTTGGGAGGAGTCTGAGGTTCATGTTAACATATTGATATGTGCAAATATACAGGGCAAGTTAATTCAAGTGTGGGCAGCCTCATGGTGCAATCAGAAAAAGGCATCAGGAGGCTTCTGGGGGGTGAGAAACAGTGGAAAAGGGGCTCCTCTGGAGTTCAGCTCAAGATCACTTTGAAAGACAGACATGAACTCCATCCACATGGGTGATAACATGGTGAGACAAGAAACTATGAGCCCTGGATACAAAATAAGATTGGGTATGAGAGGGTAAGAGAAAGAATATGAGGGAAAGGAAGTTGCAGAATTTACTCTGATTCCTGAAAGAAAAGAAGATGTGAGGTAATACTTTAAGTCAAGAAAAGCCATAGAACATAGGGAAGACTTAACGGTTAGGGAGGAAAGAATATAGGTGTGGTCATTTGTTCACTCATTCATTCATTCACCTACCCAGAAAGAATTTTTGAATGCCTGAAGCATACTTAGCATGTCCCCAGGTTCTTCTTTTTGGAAGAAAATGACAGCAGCCCTCACCTGAAGGGGAGGCATCTGGTGGGAGGCAATGCAAACCCACTCAGAGGATGAAGAACACTTAAACAACAACCTGCGTACACACTCAGGGAAACCTGGTGTCGTCTCTGCTGAGGAGACATGAAGAGAAAGGGTGCATGACAGTCAGGGGAGGATAAGTTTCAAACATGCTCACAATTTGCCCCCAAGGTGTCTGTGTGTGGAGTTCATCATAAAAGCTAAGTACTCAGCAAAACGTCTCATTGTCAGTGGTCCTGGAGAGAGGTCTCTTGTCAGCGTCCTTCAATGATAGCTACATGAGAGGGTTGCTTGACTTTTGCCCTCATCTAGACTTAGTGACTTGTGACCAAATGAGTCCTAATGAGTAGATGGTTCTGGCAAGCCTAGCTTCTCTAAAGGGAGAATCCTCATTCCTTGTTCAAAAAGCCTGCTAGTTGTGATTGAATGAATGTAACACTAGCAGAAGGCCAGAAGTGTTTAAAGGAGCTCAGAACTTTGAGGGCCATAGGTAGCTTCCTGTGTTTGACTTCAGCAGCAGAGATGCTTACATGTTTCATTTGTAAGACCCTTTGTCAACGTTTGATTATCGTGTTGAGGAGAAGAGTCAACAAGCCTAGAACATGCATTGTTCAATTCAATAAACACCTATTGAATCGAGTCAGAATAGAAGAGCTTCCAGGTGCCTTTCCTCTCCAAATGACTTTTTCTGTGCCTAGTAACTGAATACTTGAGTTGACATCATGCCAAGGTTTAACTGTTAGTCATATATTTTCTAGATAAATGACACTAGTTCCCTTTTTAGATTTCAAAGAGAGAAAAGGATCTCGAATTTGGGATAGGACCCTGAGGACCTCCTTAAGTAATGCTGACAAGTCTCCAGATGGGTTAAGGATGTTCTTGATGTTAGGAACTGAGAAGTTTAGCCCCACAAGTGTGCACACACACTACCAAATCTTATGAGACCATTTGGTAACAATATATTTTGTTATGTTCTTAAGATGTCTTCTTGGGTGGCCAGAAAATTAGCTATCATCTGTAGACTGGAATTGAGTAATAAAAACTCCATGGCTTCCATATTAAAACAGAAATTGAAGTCAAAACAGGATCTATTTCCCCTAGTCTTATTCAGCCCCCTGTCCCCTACTTATACTTTTTCATTGTACTCATGGTCATTAGTCCTATCTACACCTTGTCTTAAAGGCCAGTGGGATTTGAAGGCCTGTGCCTATCCATATTCCATATATTGGCACGAGTGGTTCCAGGAGCTTATGTTAGATTTCCATCTCCTTACAAATAACGCAAGCTATCTGTGGGCCTGCAATGGTCTTTCAGGATCCAGGGGAAAAAGAAAAAAATGCTGATAGGAAGATTATTCATCTCCCTTCCCCACCCACCCACACATCTCTACCCATTGACTGAATGGTTTGCAAGTGAGCTGTGAAGAGAACTTCCCCATCAGAGGCCTTAAACTATATATAAGGATATTTTGCAAGAACAGCAGAACAGAAACAAGTTCAAAAGGACAGAGAAAAAATGCTCCAAATCTGTGGCAAACAGGATTTTACTGAAATTTACAGGATTCTTTGGCTATGTCTTTGATTCATGCACTGATTTCCCAACACTTTGAAACTATTTCAAGTGGTATTAAAAGAAATGAAAAATTTTCTCTGTAATGAAAAATAAAAAATGTCTACTTTTATAGACAAATTGAAAAATGACTGTTGCTTAAGTTTGTTTTCTTAAGCTGAGTGCTTTTTTTTTTAAATTGGGAGATAGTTATAAGAAACTACAGTCTCTCTCTCTCCCCCTCTTTTTCTCTCCTCTCTTTTTCTCTCCTCCCTCTCTCTCTCTCTCTCTCAACTGCAAATGAAAAACACACTTTGTGATTTAGCCAAAGGAAGTTAAAAATGAGTCTTTAGGGAGAGGAAGTAGTGCAACCGGTTATCATGTTAATCTTCCACTGTAAGAGTTGGGCTCAGAGCCAGATTTGCTGCTTGTAGCAAAAGCACAGAACTTGAATGGTTAAAAAAGTCCTCTCAGTCCTCAGATCTGGTGCCTGTAAGCCAGCTTGACATGTTTTCTAGTGTCCTTCTCCCTCACACATACTAAATACTTAAAGTGACTAGAGATAAAAGTTAGGTTATTAGATACAAAATGCCTCCTCGCTCATTCCCCTTCAGTAAATGTCTCTGTGTAACCATGACCATAAGCCACCTCAGCATTGACTTCTGTGTTAGTTTTTCTGGACAATTCTCTCGTCTTGGTCTCTGCCTCAATTTTCCTATCTGCTAATGAGAACAAGAACAGGCAAACTGAAGGAACATTAAGAATACAATAGGATGATTTTAGTTTGGCATGGAAGTGGCGATGTGGGTTGAATGGTAGGAAAGATCCTTCCCATTTTCCATTTGATTCTAGGCTTAGTTATTGGTTTGAGTGTCTTTGAAATTCCTCTTTCATCATGTCTCAGTTTCTTTCTTTGAATCGTGTTCTATAAGTCAGCTCTGCAATCCTCAACTCCTGGGCCACAGATCGGTACTGGTCTGTGGCCTGTTAGGAACCGGGCTGCACAGCAGGAGGTGAGTGGCGGGCAGGAGAGCAAAGCTTCCTCTGGATTTACAGCGGCTCTCCATCACTTGCATCACTGCATGAGCTCTGCCTCCTGTCAGATCAGCAGCACCATTAGGTTCTCATGGGAGCATAAACACTGGCAAACTGCGCATGCGAGGGATCTAGGTTGTGAGCTCCTTATGAGAATCTAATGCCTGATTATCTGAGGTGGAGCTGAGGTGGTGATGCTAGCGCTGGGGAGCAGCTGCAAATACAGATTATCATTAGCAGAGAGGTTTGACTGCACGATAAATGTAATGTGCTTGAATCATCCCAAAACCATCCCTCCCATCCTGGATTTGTGGAAAAATTGTCTTCCAAGAAACCGGTCCCTGGTGCCCAAAAAGTTGGGAACCACTGAGTTAGCTTAGTGATGACAGTGTAAGTATGCAATATTTATGGCTGAATTATCCTAAGAGGAAAGGTGTGATTACAGAAGAAGAGAGTAAATTGGGGAACACTAAGATGGGGTATGGCACGCTGGAAGAACAGTAGTCTGGGACTCTAGTGTTCTAGTTTGTCTCTACCAGTAACCTGAAATGAGTCTTTCAGTAGGGACTTCAATGGCTCCAAGTTCATTTTCTGAAAATGACAAGATAAAGTTGTAGGAAATGACCTCTCAGGTCCTTGAAAGATTCAATTGAATTGACATTATTCTATCTTCCAGCTTTTATTTCACCATAGTTTCATTTTTTTATTCATTCAGCAACTGTCTATTAAATATCTTCTATGTGTCTGGTCTATTCTAGTAGGTAGAGATTCCATGGTGAACGAAACTGACAAAATTAATCTCTTATGGAGCTTACAGTCTAGTGTGTGTAGACAAGCAGTGTAGAAACAAATATATGTGTATGTCAGTGGTAAGGGATGCTATGAGGACAAATAGAGCACTGTATGTGAACAAAGACCCACAACGGTGGGTGCGGCAGAGCTCTCTCATATAGGCTGGTCAGGGAAGGTCTCTTCTATATGGTGACAGTTGGACAGGGTCTTTTAGAAAGATAGGGATCAGGGCCTGCAGATATCCGAGGGAAGAACAATCCAGGTGGAAGAACAACAGGTACAAAAGTACAAAAGTGGGAATATGCTTTACTTGTTCAAGGATTAGCAAAGATGCCAGTGGTTGGATCACAGTAAGAGAAGAGTGACAGAAGATGAGCTTGGAGCAAATCAGTGGGCCAGGGCAGATCAGGGAAGTCAAGAAAGACTCCTAGCTGTTTCTGAATGGAATGGGAAGCCACTGGAGGGTGTTGAACAGAGGGGTGACGTGACTTGATGTACTTTTCAAAAGCATCACTTGGCTGCTGTGTTGAGAACAGACTGTAGCCAAGTAAGGGAAAAGGCAGTGACACTAGTTAGGAGGCTTTACCAACAATTCAAACCAAAGACAATGATGACTTGAATCAGGGTGGTAGTGACAGAGGTGGTGAGAGTGATGGGGCCCTGGATATATTTTGAAAGTAGAGTCAACAGGACTTACTGATAGATTGAAATGCAGAGAGAGAGTGAGAGTGGGAGAGAGAGAGAGGAGTCAGGGATGACAGCAGTGTTTTTGTGTTGGGCAACAGGAAGATTGGGGTTGCTATTCATTGAGAGGCAGAAGATTGAAGAAGGAGCAAGTTTTGAGTGGAAGGAAGTCAAGAGTTTGGTTTCAGGCATGTTAAATTTGAGATGCCTAATACACATTCAAGTGGCGATGTCAAGATGTTATTCAAACTTTGAGTTCAGGGGAAAAGTTCAAGCTGGGGATATACATATATTTGGAAATTGTCATTGTATTGATGTTATTTTAAGCCGTGAACTGGATGAGATCGATGAGGGCCTAGGCCAATAGTTCTTAACCTTGGCTGCATATTAGAATCATCATGAGAGCTTTAAAAATGTAGGCATGACTGGTCCCCAACATAGATCAATCAGATCGTAACTCTGGGGCATCAGTCTCAAGCACTGGCGTTTTAAAAAGTTCTTTAAGTTAGTTCCATGTAAGCCAGGGTTGAAAAATCACTGACCTACAGAGTGAGTGTGGATGGAGAAAGGGAGAATCCCACTTCCTGCTCCTACAGTGTTCAGAGATCAGGAATCTGGGAGGAACCAGCAGAGGAGACTGAGTAGGAGCAGACAGTGAGGTAGCAGGAGAGTGTTGCGTCCTAGAAGTCAAATGAAGAAACTGTTGCAAGAAGGAGAGAGTTATCCTTAGTGTAAAATATTGCTCAGAGATTGAGTAAAACAGGGACTGAAAAGTGATCACTGGATTAGGTAATGTGGAGATCACTGGTAACCTCAAGAGGAGCAGTTTTGATTTCGTGGGAGTGAAGCCTGGTTCTATTGTTTTAGAGAGAATGAGAGGAGTGGAATTGGAAATAGTCAATAGGGGTACAGAGAAATGAGGTAGAAGCTGGAGGGGGCTGAAGAGGCGAGGGACAGTTTTTTAAGGTGAGAGATGTGATGACATTTTTGAATGGTGATGGTAAGAGGGAGAAAAACTGATGAGACAGGAGAGAGGCGACAATTGCAAGAGTGGGTTCCTTGAGAAGTCCTGAGGGAGTGGGATCCAGGGCACAAATAAAGGTGTTGGTCTTGGATTGGTTCATCCTTTTTGGCAGCAAAGAACATAGAATGTGTGGTTGCAAATATGGATAAACTGGTGGATTTGGTAGTGGGAGTGTGTGAAAGTTCACTTTATTCTCAGTGTTGAAACTTTTGCACTTGGAGTTTTGGAACATACTAGATTAGTAAATTACATAAAGACTTGAGAATATAGATACTTGTAGCCTTTGGAGACATAAAATAGCAATGTCAGAGAAACAGAAAGTACAAAGGTGCTACATTAATATATCCAACTGTTATGCAATTATTTAAAATCATGTTGTAGGAGAATCTTTATTAAATGGAAAATGTTTTTTAGCATATTGCTAGATAAAAAGCATGTTTCCAAATGGTATGTATCCCAATGGCATTCTATTGTATACTCCAAGTTACAAAATACTTACATGTATTTACATAAAAAAACTTATGTGTAGAAAAGATGGCAAAATCTTATCTGTTCCACCTGGATAGTGGGACTATAGATAACTTTTATTTTCTTTTTTGTGCTTTTCAATATGTTATTAGCTTTACATGATAATTGTGTATTTAGAAAAAAGAAATTATATCAAGTTGAATGTATTCAAAGAAAAAATACAAAAATAGAATTATTTTCTCCACTTCAGAGTTGTCGTTGACAATGGAAGTATAACATTATAGAACTGACCCTATGGATTGGACTAAGATTTACTATGAGTTCATGCAGCAAAGGAAATCTACCCCTAGATTTTGGTTTGGCTTATTCATGGAAAATATTTGATGATTAAAGTAGTACCCAGCTCGGTTATCTTTTATCTCAGGAAGGAATTATTATCAAAGCTGCCATAAATCAAACTCTGGATTGTAACTGAGGATTGAATTTTTTGTTTGTTGATATTAAATGTTTGGTGTACTTGTTACCTTTGCCAGCCAAGGGTGTGTTTCCACTTCCTCCTACTACAGTTTTGAGATTTTCTTTGAGATCCTCTCTCTTATTCTTCATTTTAGCTCTGATTATGGCACTGCTTCTGGACTAATTAGGTCACCACAAGAGACCAAACCCCTCGATTTCATAAACTTTGCTAGTAAAATGTGGCTGGGACTCTGAACTGACCTCCCAAGGCTGTGTCACGAAGCGAGGTAGAGGCATCAATCATTATGGCTGGCTGGTCGTTGGACATCACCGGCCTTTGGGGGCCTAATGCTTGTGTGCAATGAACAGTTCTGCCCAGGAGAGGGTCTAGTTGATTGTACAATAGAACCCAAGTAAGAGTGTGCCATAGAAATAAGAAGGCTTGGAGGGCAATATAGACAGAGAGGCCTTCAGAGAACTGACTGGGGAAAAAGTACTTACTGAGGACAAACCATAACTATTTGGCTGGCACAGGATAAAGACAGAGAAGGAAAAATAATGGTGACCTCCAGTAATATGAATTATGTTCTCCCTTGTCCCTTCTACAGGATCAGGAAATGTTTCAGACCTGGTATCACAAATTAAAAAGTTTTAGGTAAGCAGCCAGCAGTTATGGCATGGGGCTATCCATCCTTCAAGGATGGCTCCTGCAATAAGTCATAGACTGAGGGTCTGGAGACTGACTGGAGCCAGCAGGGAGGCAGCATTTTATGGATGACATCAAACAGGACAGCAGGGCAACTCCGAAGCCTGCATCAAGAATCAGCACAAACCTCCAAGAAAGAGTACAAGTTCGATTTTGGGTTTCTCTCATAGGGGTAACTCAGAAAAATCTATGCAAGTTTAACACTGGATGCACAGGTATTGTTTAATGTATAATAATATAATATGTACTGTCTAATTATATAATATGTACATCAATATGTACACATTATATAATATATTCTGTAAGTTCAGAGAGTTGAACAACAGGGAAGAGTCTTGGAGATGTTGCTATTCCAGGATAAATATTAGTGAATTAAAGGGCTCAGGAGCAGTGAGCTCTGCGCTTAGAACAGTCATCAGAGTTGATTGCGGTGTATTGCTGCCAGCAGAGCTCTCACCCCAGCAGGTGCCAGGCACGGACAGCACCGCTCCCTCAGACATTGACCCCGTGTTGGGGAATACGCTGATGTGTTCTATTTCCTCCAGGAATGAACGGGGAGGCTAATGCCCCGCTCTTCGAGGAGCAGCCCACGTACCATAAAGGTTTTATAGCTGTTCAAGATAGATTTCAGGTTCATTCTTTCCAGATTCATTCACAGGGAGGGAGAAACAGAGGGAGGGAATGGTAACAGTAGAGCAATGTTTAGCTCAACAGATTCCAATGTCTCAGTGGTGAAGACGATCAAACCCCTCCACTTCTCCACCCTGTTGGCTCCACAAACTGAAAACGTCAAGAGTGGGCAACCCGCCAAATGTTCCAGCCAGTGGCTGAATTGAAACAGATCTGCTCTGGGAAGGGAGGGAGAGAAACACAGCCAAGGAAACCTAAGAAGGAAAAAAATGGCAAATACCCCAATAGCTTTGCTGCTGACCCGTCTAAGTGTTTGTTAAGGTGCAAATGAGAACATAGTTGAAATGTTATTGTTATTACTATTACTATAATTTTGTTAGCAGAAATTTTATTATGTGTCAGACCAGGTTAAGTATTTAAATGCATTTTCTCATCTGTTCTCCCCAACTGTAGGAGTTAGGTTCTATTATTATCTCCATTTTATAGAAGAGGAAACTGAGGTTGAATAATTTGCTATTTGGTGGAGTATTCAGGATATTGAAGGTAGATCTGTTAAGTGTGATTAAAACTTGAGGCATTTGGTATCAAAAACAGTGTACACACGGAAATTGTTTTGAGTTGAAGGGCTTCAGAATGGAAAAAGCCAATCTTTGGCTACCATGCGCTTTACAAAAATTATTTTATGTTTTCCTATAGAGTAAATATTAATTTCCCTGTGTTAAGGTGGAATTAGGAATTAAATTTGGATTTGCCTGATCCCAAAGCTTCCCTGTCTCCATTAGACCTTACTGGAAGGAAGAGGAAATGGAAAGGAATTTCCATTTTCAATGAAGATACTGGTGTGATGATATATGCCATAGAAGGGTCAAATCCACAGTTCAAATTTCATTTTAAGCAGTAGTTTCAACCCCCTTCCATGATTACTTAAGAGAAATACTGCTCAATTTGAAGTTCACTTTTCTTGAAGTTGGTGATAAACAACAAAAATCTTAAGATATGTAGAAAAGAAAGAATACAACACCTAGTTTGGATTTGTAATTTTACAGTTTATAAAGCACTTTCTTAACCTTCTCAATGCCAGTTCAGTTTTATGATTCCTCGGTCTCTATTTTGTACAATGAGGGAGGCCAACACCAATCCATAAATATTTATTACATTGTGATTATAGCAGCCACCACCATTTTCATATCAGGGACTTTAACACGCATTATCTTGTTGGTCCTACGCAACAGCCCATGGAACACATAGCGTCTTTTAACCTGTGAAGAAATTGAGCTTCAAATTGTTTTGGTGGCTTGCCAAGGGCACAAAGTTAGAAAGTGAAAAAGCCGGGACTTACCAAGCTTGAACAGTGTTCTTTCTCCTGTATTATACCAGTTTTCCCTTTGAGGGGCAAAGCAAGAAAGCCAGATAATCAGCCTCTTGGTAATTGAAAGTTGGCTGGAGAATGTGAGGCACTTAAACAGTTTGTTGATCTCTTTAGTAGCTTTTACACATATTGAAACAAAGGCAGAGAGCCCAGGGGTTCAAGGCTGCAATGAGCTATGATTGTAGCACTGTACTCCAGTCTAGGAGACCCAGTAAGATCCTGTCTCTTAAAATACATATATATGTTAACATATATATGATCTAACAGTAGTTTCTAGAAAGTAAACTGGTGAGCCAGGATGGGTCCTAGGTAATGTCACTATCTTCGAGACAGGCATTAGTTTGCCAAGGTGCCAAGACCCTGTTCAATTTGCAGGTAGCAGCCAGAGGCTTTTATGCTACAATTATTTATACAATATCAGTCATTGGAAACAATGTATGAACTGTCTTTGGCTTAAATACCTTTATAGGGTTGAAAACATTTTAGCACTACTGATCAAGAATGATCTAGTACTAGGCAATGAAATTCTGAATACTGAGAGAGTTGGGTAGCTCTAAAGCAAAAGTGAAGTAGTATGTCTTGCTTGTGACATCAGTGAAAATGATTCAGCCCCAAAGATATTGCATCTCTTTCCTAGTTCTCTTCCAAGTTCTATTTACGTGAAAGTTCATTTACAGAAGCTCCCAGACTTTAGATCATAAAAGTGTTGTTTAGGGTGATGCTGCTGAAAGGCCACTCATACCTATTGATAATAATACTGGGTGCATTGCATGAGTTCCCTGGAATATTTGGCTTGTCTATTTGTGAGAGCACAGAGTCTAGAATCAGAAGTAATAATACTAGATGAATGGGCTGACCATTTACTAATTCATAAGGAGAGAATTGATGAACTCCAGAAGAAAATTAAAGCCAAGACAATACCTTAGGTCATGAAAGATTGAGAATCTCTGAAAAATTTGCTAATTTGAGTTTTAGAATTCTATTTGTTCTTTCTATCTTTCCTGATGATTGGGACTGATATTGACAGTAAAGTTTCTGAGTAACTTAGAGAACTTTGCAAAAGCTTTTAAATAATAGTCCCAGAGTAATAGTTTTCTATTGCCATGTGACAAGTTACCAAAAAACTTAGTGACTTAAAAACACACACATTTATTATTTCGCAGTTTCCATGGGTCAAGAGTGTAGGCATGGGTCCTATGCTCAGGGTTTCTCACAGCTGAAATCAAGGGGTTGGCCAGGGAGCATTCTTATGTAAAGGCTCTAGTGGGGGAGAATCTGTTTCCAAACTCACTCAATTTGTTGGGAAAATTCATTTCCTTGTGATCATAAGACAGAAGGTTCCAGCTTCTTGCTAGCTGATAAGCTGGAGGCCACCCTCAGCTTCTAGTGGCTGCCTGCAGGTCCCAAATGCTGCCCTCAGTTCCTTGCCACAGGGGCTTTCCTAACAAGGCTATTCATGAAGCCAGGAAGGAGAGTCTTTAGAGTAAGTCTTCTAGCAAGATGAGTCATATATAACATAACATAATCACAGGAGTAACAGCCCATCACCTTTGTCATTGTATTAGTTAGAAGCAAGTCACAGGTCCTGACCGCAGTCAAGAGGAGACAATTATATATAGAATCTCTTTTGTTCTCCTGGAAAGAGTTGGAACCCATTCTACTAAGTGAAGTATCCCAAGAATGGAAAAATAAGCACCACATGTACTCACCAGCAAATTGGTTTCCCTGATCATCACCTAAGTGCACATTTGGGAATAACACCAATTGGGTGTTGGACAGATGTGGGGGGTGGGGGGAGGGGATGGGAGTATACTTACATAATGAGTGCGATGTGCACTGTCTGGGGAATGGACACGCTTGAAGCTCTGACTTGGGGCGGGGGGGCATGGGCAATATACGTAACCTAAACTTTTGTACCCCCATAATAAGCTGAAATAAAAAAAAAATAAAAAAATAAAAAAGAAGGGAAAAATTTTAAAAAAAAGAGGAGAAGATTACACAAAGGTGTGAACACCAAGAAATGGAGGTCATGGGGTGCCAAATTGGAGTCTTCCCAATATGCCCAGTAAAATGGATGCTCTTGTCACTAGAGGAATAGGTTGGAATTTCCTAAGTTGTTAACACAACATCAAGTAATGTTTATTTATTTATTTCTTTTGCAATTGTTAGAGCCATAGTTCTAAAAGGATTTAGTCTATCTCTAGAATAAACAAACAGTAAGTAGGACACTTTACAAATCCATTGCAAGGGAAGATGTATGAAATCCATTTGGAGCTACTCACTGGGCTCTTGCCCAACCTTCACAGTTTTATCAAGATCATACTAGTGGCAGATGATATATGCACCAGACACACCCTCAGAAATTTTAGTAAAATTTTCCCACCAGTAAGTTCAGTTTGTTCTTGCAGTGGTGGGTAATTTCACCTAAAATTTTTGCAAAGTTCCATTTGAGGTTCTAACTAAGCAGCCATTCTTAGAGCCTCAGATATCATCCTTGTGCAGTTTACATCTGGATTTCTCCCAGTACCACTTTTCTGAATCTGGATCCAATCACTGGCGTTCTCTAAAAGCCTATGAGCTTCTCCAACAATGTAATCTCTTAGATTGTCGTTAGGGGTAGGACCTCAGTGAGTGCTGCCTGTCTGGCAGGGATTTGCTCTATCCTCCCTGTTAGCCTCATTTGTATAATATATGCACCTACCTTTACCTCCTTAGGAAACATTAGAACATGTAAAGTTCATTAATTTTGCTGACCAATCCGAATTGGAGTTCCTCTTCCAAAACATGTATCTACTATCAGTGGAAATTATCCTTCTATTTGTAGCTAACTATTAATAATAAACTCTGGTGTATGCAATAAGTTCCTTACATCAGGACAGATTTTGCTTCTGGTAAGGAGTTATATTCTTACCTGATATTTTGCTGTATCAATCTTAAGATATGAACTATCAACAAACAATGTTAAATCTAGATTTTCTAAAGGGGTTTCTAATAAATCTGTTCCAGGCATAAACAGTTTGTGAACAGAGACTAAAAAGTCATGAATTTCTTCTGTTTCAGGTAATGGAAGAAAAGTATCAGGATTAAAGTACTACAATGATAAATGGAAATGTGTGAGGGAGAAAATAGGATTTCACCCAAGGTAAGCCTTTTTGCTGAGAAGTGTTGTGTATTTTCAGTGAGCAGCAAAGACTGTAGAGCAGCAGTGCCCAACCTTTTTGGCACCAGGGACCGGTTTCATGCAAGACAATTTTTTCCATGGACTGGGGTGGAGGGCGGATAGTTTGGGGATGATTCAAGCACATTACATTAATGGTGCAGTCAAACCTCTCTGCTAATGATAACCTGTATTTGCAGCTGCTCCCCAGCGCTAGCAACACTGCTTCAGCTCTACCTCAGGCGTTAGATTCTCATAAGGGGTGCGCAACTTCGACCCCTTGTATGTGCAGTTTACAGCAGGTTTCACACTCCTCGGAGAATCTAATGCCGCCGCTAATCTGCAGGAGGCGGAGCTTATGCGGTGACGCAAGCAATGGGGAGTGGCTGTAAACGCAGCTGAAGCTTTGCTTGCTGGCTGCTGCTCATCTCCTGCTGTGTGGCCTGGTTCCTAACAGGCCATAGACCGGTACTGGTCTGCAGCCTAGGGGTTGGGGACCACAGCTGTAGAGCATGAGGGCCAATTAAACTTAAAAGAGACCCTAAAACCAAGTCAGAAGATGGCTTCACTGGTTTAGGTGGTATGGCTATTGACAAGGTGGGTAGGCTTTTGCCAGAATACCATATGCTTGTGCAGATCTTTCAGGTACAAATAGGTGAAAAGAGTGGGAAGTTGATGGGGAGCTAATAATTCACAAAAGACCTGTTCATGTTTAGTTTCTGGGGAAAGAAGTTTGGGTACTGAGAACTTTGTTAAGTTATATTGTGGAGTGGCGATTAGATAAGTTGAGGGCCCATCGCACTTGGGGCACAGACGGAAGAATATTAATTGTCTTTGGCCTAGTAAAGCTCTGAGTGACTTGTGGCTGGTTAGGAGTAAGGGATTTTCTCCCTTGGGATAAATCATGTTTCAGATCAGGGAATGCTTTTTAGTTTTTATGTAAAGGACCAGGCTATTCAACTCAGTTAACGTAGAGTAACCCTAGGTAATATATGAATAAATAAATATGGCTGCATCCGGTAAAATTTTATTTACAAAAGTAGACAGCAGGTTGGATTGGGTTAGTGGCTGTAGTTTGCCAATTCCTCTCCTAGGTAATGAAGTTACTTTGACAACATTTTGTCTTTTTGGAAACCTTATGCTTTTACTGAGTTAAAATAGTGAGTATATAGATAAAGTCAGTCTTAGAGTTTACCTTATTTTGGGACACAACGAAGTGTCATCTACATACTGCATAAGAGAACTACAAGGAAATTTAAGGCTCTTGTGGTCCTGATTGAGGATTTATGAAAAGTAGTAGGTACCTCAGTATGTCCCTGGGGTATAATAGTCTAGGAATATTTATTTTCTTTAAAGAAAGCATACAAGTATTGACTATTTTATTTTATTTTATTTTGAGACAGGGTCTTGCTCTGTCACCCCCAGGGTGGAGTGCAGTGATGTGATCACAGCTCACTGCGGCCTCAAAATCCTGGGCTCCAAGAATCCTCCTGCTTCAGCCTCCCGAGTAGCTGGGACTACAAGCATATGCCATTATGCCCAGATAATTTTTATTTGTAGAGACAGAGTCTCATTATCTTGCCCAGGCTGGTGTTGAACTCCTGGCCTCAAGCAGGAGGTTTTTGATTAGGAGGTTAGGAGTGTTACAAGGACCAGGCTAAGGTATAATGAGTCCTTTCTCTATCAGGCTTTCTATAATGAGTTTTAGCTTTTCTTTACCTTCCTATTTAAGAGAGTTTAGTGCAAATTTTGGGGGGAATGGGTTAAGACTTGTCTTGGGCTATGATGGTAAGAAGGTCTAGATTGGGTTTTGATAGACCTCCAATATTGTCAAGTGCTGGGTTCCTGAAAATATTACCAAGACAACCTCAGATAAAGATGAGGTTTTTTCCTAACCCATAAGGAAGAACACTATCTTAACAGAGTTTTAGTAGTGTCTCAGAGGGTGAGGAGGCAAAGTTGGAATATTTAGAAATATTTGGAATCTGCTGTAAGGTGGGTCTTAACATGATAGTTTAGGACTGGTGATCATAAAAAGATGAGGGTTTTAATGTGAAGGGATTCAAAGGGTCTTGAGAAGTAAATTATTGTTTGATGCTATCTACTGTGGAAATGAACAATTTGATGTTCACTTAATATAACCATTGTGAAGCAGGTTCACTGGTTCCCAAATGTCTGAGTCCACTGAGACAGAACACCCACACACAAGTTACACAAAGTGGATTTATTGCTGACAGATAGGCAGCAACGGACAGCAGAAGCCTAGGATTCATCTTGAGCTGGTTCCCCAAGGCTCAGGAAATCTGCCTGGAGGTGGATGGAATCCTGATTGCACATATTATACTTGCACTACAGTGGAGGGACCCAGAAAAGCAGCCCACCCTGGATTTTATGTCCTGAGAGAATGTGACATACTGAGCTAAAGCACTGAAGGACATCCTGTTTCGGGGGTGCAGGGTGTGGAACAGAGCATAAGCTCTGAGTCCCTTCCTATCTCAGGATGTTGCATTCCCAGCACATTCTACAGTTATTCTTGAGAACTGCAAGTGAGAAAGGGGAGAGAACTAGATCAATCCAAGGCCACCAGGAGAACTGTCTTACAGTCATCTGAATGTTTATCTTCCTGGGCAAGAGATTCTTGGAAGAGTAAGGTCATGTTGATGAAGACAGTGTAATAGTAAGGCCATGTTCATGTAATCAGTAAGTTGTGTGGGTGTAGATGATTTCTGTTCTCACTTTTCATGCTTGAATTTCTGGCTTGGTTTCCTGTCTGCTATCCTTGTCCTTAAAGGTCTTGGTTACTGCCAGGCTGCTAGGAGTGTATTCTATCTTTTACTCTATTCCTTATAGTTGGCTTTCCATAATTTTCCATAGGACCACACTCCCCACCTTCTGCTTGGCCCCATCCATAATCCATTTATTTGCAGTAACTTTGTTCTTCTTGTCTGCATTTCCTTGCCTTCGACCACTTAGCTACAAAAACTTCTGCCAAAATGTCTGCTTCTAACCTTCCTCCAAATTCTTTAGCATGGTAGAATGGATTTGAGTCTTGGCTCTGTTATTTACCAGCTGCACGACACTTACCCTTTGCCTCATTCTTCCTTTTTTTTTTACGTGGTGGGGCCTTCCATAATTTTCTGACTCACCGCAATAGGTCTGTCTGGTCTCTGATTCATGGCCTTCTCACACTTGGTCAGTGTTGTCCTCAACAGAGCTTTTCACAGAAACTGATTTTTTGAGCAAATAAGCTCTAGAAAAACCAATGTTGATTAATTTTTAAACTGGCTACATCCCTTGCTTCCTAAATCTGCTTACTTTAGGTTCTTTGAATTTTCCTTGGAAAATCCTGTCTCCCCTTTCCATGTAAGCTAAAATTTCTTTGTGATATTCTTTAGTTGGAGATGAAAATATAGTATATCTTCACCAGGATGAGTCTCTGTACAAACCTCAGAAGTATTGGAAATAGAAAATTCAGAAATGTGCCCGATAGGGAAAAATGCACACAATTTTCTATCATATGTCTGGACAAACTGGTTTATACGCTACTCTTCCTGCATGGACTTCACTAACATGAAAACTTTTTATTCTATTTCCACTATTTCCATATTGACACTCCAATGCTTCCACTCTTCAAATTGTCCACCTTTTCTCACATGGGATTGACGGAGGATGGAGGAGAATCAACATAGTAACTAGATCAGAGTTGTTAAATTAATGGGCAAGGCTTGCAAAATTATGAGGCAGGATCTTCATTGTGTTCTTGAGGGCCCTCCTGTTCCATTATCTCCTCCAATTACTTCCATTAGAATTTTCTCTCAGGGAAGATTTTAAACACATCTATACCAAGGTGCACATGGCAGATACTAGCTGATAATGTATTGTTTCCAGTGGCATTTTCATCACAGCCTTCCTCACCCATGATGGAGGAAAGCCTTGGCAACAGGTGAGTCCTTATTTATCAGAGAGGAAATCTGGAGTACAATTGAACAGGAAATATTAGTAAGAAACAAATGCCTGATTAGACAAATCATGGCAAATGGTTTTTCAGAATGTTACAGCAGTTCTTCCCTCACCCACAGGAGAAAAGTATGCATCCCATTTATGTGCTTTGATATGAAATATATTAGAATCAATGCTGTTCTTGCAATTCAAGTCTCCTGATTCTTAGGTCTTCATTCCAGATCTGCTACTATCTGTGTGACTTTAAACCAGTCACTGTTCTCTTTCTAAAGCTCACTTAATTCCTCAAGTTTAAACTTTTAATTACAAATATGACCTGATAGGAGGGTGTTGCTATAATTTAGGTGAGAGATGATGATGAGTTGGACTAGGATAGTGGTAGGGAGATGGAGATAAACCCTCAGAATCAGAATTTTAAACAATTTTCCCAGATAATTTTGATACTTGCTAAAGCTTGAGATCTTTTATATATTTTAAAGATTTTTTAGATATTAAAATATTCAGAATTTCATATCTTCTCATTGGAGCAAATTTTTTATCTGTATGAAATAGTCTTCTTTTCATATTTAATGCTAATTGCTTTAAATTCCATCTTGTAATAGAGTGATACTTTTGTATCTGTTTTCTCTTCATTAACATCAACTTGCTACATCTTTTTTCATCTTGTTTTCAATTTTTCTGTGTTATTTTGTTTTATGTGTATTACATCTACATGAAATAAACTAGATTTTATTCTCCCACAATCTGATTGGGAAATTTAACACACCCATATTTTTTGTGATTAATGACATGTTTGGACTTTTTCCTGACACCTTACTCTATTGTTTCGTCTTCCATGCTGTCCTCATTTTTTCATCCTTCTCTCCCTCTCTTTTTCTTCTTCCTTTCTTGTTTTTTATATATTGATCACATTTTCTTTATTTCCTTTCCTGTAGTGGTTTGAAAACTGAATATCCTATACCTAGGATTTCACTTAAATTTTAAAGAACATACTTAAACTTACCTTATTATCTAGATATCTGGAATTATTTAGTATTACCATCAGCCTATGCTTCTACATTCCCTGCATCAAAACAAGAAATTTAGCATGTTTTCAGTTCTCCCTTCATCTTCTCATCTGTCTATCATTTCATGTTGATATTATGATTAATTTTCTGTGTCAACTTGACTACACTAAGGAATGTCCATATAACTGGTATAATATTATTTCTGGGTATGTCTGTGAGGATATTTCTGGAAGAGATTAGCATTTGAATCAGTAGACTGGGTAAAGAAGATCACCCTACCCATGTGAGCAGGCATCATCCAATTCACTGAGGACCTGAATAGAACAAAAAAATGGAATAAAGGCAAATTTGCTTCCTGTTTGAGCTAAGATATGCATCTTCTCCTGCCCTCAGACATAAGCACTTCTTGTTCTTAGGCCTTCGAACTTGAAGTAGGACTTAGATCATCAGCTCTGCTGGTTTTCAGGTTTTTAGACGTGGACTGCATTGTACCATTGGCTTTCCTGGTTCTCTAGCTTACAGAGGGAAGATCATGGGACTTTTTGTCCTCCACCATCATGTGAGACAATTCCTATAATACATTCTCTATATATTCATTATAGGTAAATATACAGTTGACCCTTGAACAATATGAGGGTTAGGGTCACCAACCCCCCACATAGTCAAAAATCCATGTATATAACTTTGACTCCCCCCAAAACTTAATTACTAATAGCTTACTGTTGACCAGAGGCTTTATCAATAACATAAACACATACGTGTTGATTAACATATATTTTGTATGTTATATGTGTTATATACTGTATTCTTACATTAAAGTAAGCTGGAGAAAAGAAAAGTTCATTAAGAAAATCATAAAGGTGAGAAAATATATTTACTATTCATTAAGTGGAAGTGGATCATCATAAAGGTCTTCATCCTTGTCATCTTTACATTGAGTAGACTGAGGAGGAGAAGGAGGAAGAAAAGAGACTGGTCTTGCTGTCTCAGGGGTGGCAGAGGCAGAAGAAAATCCATGTACAAGTGGACTTGCACGATCAAACTGATGTTGTTTGAGAGCCAACTGTATATCCTATTGGTTCTGTTTGTCTGGAGAATCCAACTAATATAGACATTTTCCAAGATATTTAAAGACTGTTATTAATTTTATGTACCAATCATTATTTAAATAATTATATAATGTACTGATTGATTTGCTTGCCACTTTTTAATTTCTATTTTTGTATATTTTGAAATCATTTTCATATATTCTTATATTTATATATTTTGAATCATTTTTCTTATAGTTTAAAGGAAATTTGAGCATAGAATCTTATATCCAGCCAAACTAGTATTGAAGTGGGAGTGCAAAGTGTGAAAATATTATTTTATAGAACCCAGGCTCTGACAATAATAAAATAAAATAAAAGTGAGTAACAAAAATATGATAACAACTTAACTATCTGGAATTTAATAGATGCTCTTCTAATTAACCCTTGGGTCAAAGAAGTAATCAAAACTGAAATTCTGAACTAATACACAGTATAAAGGAGAACACTTCATACCAGAATCTATGTTACACAGATAAGGCTAAACTCAGAGGAGACATTATGGCCTTAAGGATTTTAATTATTAACAAAATAAAACCGAAAACAGAGGATGCAATTGACAGTTGAATTGGGGTTGGGAAGGGAAGGCAGCAGACATGCATTAAGTCACCATCTTCATGGCTGCTAGCACTTTTACTGTTAATTTTAACATTTAAAACTTTGAACCATGTGGAATTTACTTTGGTTCAAGATATCAGGATAGATATAACTTCATTTCCTCTCCAAAATATCTAGCCAGTTGTCTCAGCAACCTTTATTGCATAATCCATATTTTCCCCTCTGATATGAAATTCTACTTTAATCATAGAATGAATTCTCAGATGAACTTTGGTCTGTTTTTGCACCAGCCATTCCGTTCTAATCATTTGGGTGTGTGTTTTGCATAGTTCCTGACTGTTTTAATTACTATAGCTTTGTAATCAGTTTTAACATCTGGTAGAACAGGTTCCTTATCACTCTTATTTTTTGTATTTTATCAGCTATTTGTCCCACTTTTAACTTTTTAGATGAATTTAAAATATATTTTTTTCAAGTTCCTGAAATGAACTAATTGAGAATTTGAACAGAATTGATTGTATAGATTAAAGCAAGGGGAGTTAACATCTACTATATTGTTCTATCCCAAGAACAAGGCATGTATTCCCATAAAAAAAATTTTGGATTTATAGTTCTGCTCCAATATGTAAAAAGCTTGGAAGTCATCACTCCCATCCTCACAACAAGAAAAAAGTTGAACAAACTGAAAATCAACCAATCAACATCACTTCTTAGATACATCAGAGGATTATGATCACAGGGCAAATCAATGTCTTGAAAACTGGAGAGAAAGGAGAATACAGAGAATTGCAGCTTACTGGGAGCCGAAGCTGCCAGTAATGATAAACTGTAGTGATGAACAACTGGAGGCTGGGAGTTAAAAACTTAGTGGTGAGGGGATTCCCTACCCTTTATGAATTTTACTTCCACAACCCACCCCCCACCTCCCACCCCCACCAGGTTCTCTCTCACAGTGAAGACTGGAGAAAAATCCCCTTGTGCTTCCAGCCAGGGGAGAAGGAAAGTAGCCATTCTGAAATAAGCCTGGGGAATTCTGTTCTCTGCCTGCTCACAAAGGAAGTTACTTTTCCAGAGTCTGATCAATGTAGGGGAAGGGAAATACCAACCTCTGGCCCCAGCTAACTTTCCTGTCTCACCTCAGAAGAAAAAAATACTGAGAAAGAAGCACTTGTGAAGGTCACTGCCCAAATGTACAGACCCATTAAAAAATTGAGACCTAATCATAGGACTATAGAATGCCCCCTCATATCTTATCACCATGTCAACATGACTCCTGTATCATAACAGGATTAGAGCTAAAAAATCTGCAAGGCTCAGACTCTATTCAAGAAGGAATTTTTAGAGAAACCCAAAGACAACTGGGGTGACAAAAACAAGGACAGTAGAGGAAATTGAAGTCTTGGATACTTACAGGTACAGAAAAAAATAAACAAAGTATATAATTCCTAGTTAGATAAACATAAACCTTCGCCGCAAAGGCCTATTTACCTCAGTTCCTATTACTCAATACATCATATCTGACTTTCAGAAGAATTTAGAAGGCATGCTAATAGGCAAGAAAAAACACAGTTTGAAAAGACAAAGCAAGCAATAGAACTTGACTCAGATTTGGCAGAGATTTTGGAATTATCAGACCAACTAGGAATTTAAAACAACTATGATTAATATGCTGAGGGCACTAATGGAAGAAGTGAACAACTTGCAAGAACAGATGGGTAATGTGAGCAGAGAGATAGAAACTCAAGAAATAATAAAAAAGAAATGCTAGAAATAAAAAAAAAACCCATAGTAATAGAAATAAAGACTGCCTCTGATGGGCTTATCAGTGGACTGGACATAGTGGGAACAATCAGTAAGCTGGAACGTATGTCAATAGAAACTTCTCAAACTAAAAAGCAAAGAGAAAAAAGAATTAAAAAAAAAATAACCAGAACAGAATATTCAAGAACTGTGGGTCAAATTACAAAAGGTAATATGCATAATGGTGACACCAGAAGGAGAGGGAGAAGGAAAAGAGAAAGGAGAAAAAGAAATATATGAAGTAATAATGGCTGAAAAAATCTTCACAATTAATGACAGACAACAAACCACAGATCCAGGAAGCTCAGAGAATACCAAGCAGGATAAATACCAAAAAAATTTACATGTAGGCATTCATATTTAAACTGCAGGAACTTAAGACAAAGATAAAATCTTAAAGGAAATCCAGAGGAAAAAAACATTTTACCTACAGAGGAACAAGGATAAAAAACACATTAGACTTCTCTTCATAAGCAATGTAAGCAAGAAGATAGTGAAAAGAAATATTTAAAGCCTTGAATGAAAAAACCCACCAACCTAAAATTCTGTATCCTGCAAGACTATGCTTCAAAAGTAAAGGAAAAATAAAGACTTTCCCAGGCAAATAAAAATTGAGAGAGTTCGTCACCGGTAGATCTACCCTTTCTTGCAAGAAATGTTAAAAGAAGTTATTGAGAGAGAAAGAGAATTATATAGGTTAGAAGCTTGAATTCACATAAAAAGGTGCCAAAGAAGGAATAAATACACATAAAACAAAATGATTTATTTTTCTTATCCTGAATTCACCTAATAGATAACTATTCAAAATAATAATAATATCAACAATGTAGTGAGTGATTATAGTTTATGGACAAGTGAAATGAATGACAGCAATCTTATGAGAGGGGGGAATTAGGAATACTCTGTTGTAAGGTACCTGCACTACCCATGAAGTGGTGTTGTGTTATTTGAAAGTGGACTTTGATTAGTTGTAAATGTATATTGCAAACTCCAGGGCAACTACTAAAAACATTAGAAAAGAATTACAGTTGACATACCAAGAGAGGAGAGAAAATGAATCAGTTCAAATCAGAGAAGGCAGACAAAGAGGGGAAGATAAAACAAAACATAACAAAGAAACAAAGAACAAGTAAACAAAAACAAGAAAACAGTTACAAATATGGTAGCTATTCGTCCTGTTATATCAACAATCACTTTAAATGAGAGTAGTCTAAATAAATCGATTGAAAAATAGAGACTGACAGTGTGGGTAAAAACAACTCTATGTTGTCAATAAGAAATTTACTTTAAATATTTAAAAAATTTAACATTTATATTTAGCCATTGAGATTTTTTTCATTACAGGTCTGGCACTCATTTTATTAAGTTTTTTTCTAAGTTTTTAGATCTTTTGTTGATACTCTGCATATATAATAGTTAGGAGACTTGATTGAAAATAACAAAACAGCTTAAATAAACTTTCATAAAATATGAAATTTATTATTAGGCTGTGAGAGTATTTCGTGGAATTCAAGGATGGGAATACAGCTAGCCTCAGGAGAAAGTTGGAAATAGCAACTTGATGCCCAAACTGCCCTTTCTTATTTCATTTCAACTTCTCTCTGTGCATCTGCTCATTATTCTCCTTCTCTCTGTGGCTCTGATTCCTCTTGTTCTGTAGTCCACAGGCTAGAAAATTTGGTTGTTGACAGCACCTGAATTTACATATTATATCTCTCTGTGTCTCAGTTTCAAATTCCCAGGGATGTGACTTTGACTGGTCAAGCTTGGGTCATGTATACAGCTCTGATTAAATTACCTGTGCAAGGGTACAAGGGCACATGGCACAGAATTATGGCTGGAAGATTATTGCTTGACCTTATGGATAGTAGAGGCTACTTTTCAAAATTTGAGGGTTTGGGCAAACAATCCAATAGGAGGTTCTATATAGAACAAAGTATTTATTTCCGTTAATTTTTTGCCCTGGTTATTGTTTGTGTAGGAGGGAACCTACTAAAGGCTATACATGGACTTTATTTTCCCAGCTTTTGGTAATAGGGATGCCTGAGAGTTCCCTTGGTGGCTGTCAAAGGCGATGATGCACCCTTTGAGGAATAGAAGTTATTCTCTCCACCCAGTCAGGGGTTGAGCCTTTGTGATTCTGGGGCAAAAGAAGTTACTAGGCACTTGTGGCCTACCCTGGATACATCTATCTGAAGATGCATGTTTTGAAGGGTTAGAGTCATCTTTCTTTGTTCTTTGAGAAAGTAAAGGAATCTTTTGTGTTTGGGGAATTGAAAAGCAAAGTAATCCAACTCCTGGGTGGGTCTCTGGGACTTGCCAATGGTCCAGTGATCACAAGTTCCACGTAGAAAGGACTGAGCCTAGCTCTGCCTGGTGCCTCTGGGAGAACTGGGACCTTGGAGGAGAATGGAGAGCCTGGAAAACCAGTTAAGGGGTGCCCAGGTTGTAGAATAGTGAAATGCCTTTGAGGGGCCTCGCCTCTTTTTTGGAAGAACATGGTGATTTGTGAGGAGCTGGAGGTCCAAGGGAAGGTAAAGAACTTTTATAGGGAAGATGAACAATGTCAGACAGGTGAGGAGGTCCATTGTTCTGTAACAGTGCTGGAAGATAGACACCAGGGTTCTTTCCCACTTCGGAGGGAAAGTTTGGTAGACCTCCTAGGCAGTGCAAGTGTGTGGGTTTCTGGGATAGTTCAGGAAAGACAAGGGAGCCCTAAGAATAGGATACTGGAGCTTTCACTAATCTGTTATGTGGGAGTTTGAGCTGATTCTAAAATAATTTTGAGAAATAAAGAATATCTTGGCCTTCAAAGAAGATTACACCTATTAAATTTGTATAGAAAAGAGGTATGGTTTTTTTGGATGTATATTACTATTAAATCTAGTGTCCTACCACTCCTCCATTTTCTTTCACAAAGGATGGACTCTGCTAATCTATAAAGCAATCAAAAATCTAGGGTCTCTCTTTCACCCGTCTGTTCCAGCATTTCCACGATTGAGGGACTGCTCATTGCTAAAATTGTTTACTGGTGATTCCAAGTCCTAGTCCTAATGTTTGTGTGTCTCTTTTCTGCTGGAGACCTGGTAGACTAGAGGATAAAACAAAGCCCCTTCCTTCCCCTTTATACTCTGTTCCCAGTAGTCTCCAGTAGATTGGTTGTGTGTGTGTGTGTGTGTGTGTGTGTGTGTGTGTGTGTGTGTGTGTGTTTGGTTGGTTGTTTTAAGTGGAATTTTCCTCATTTCATAACACAGAAATGTTTCTGATAGACATAGTACACAAATAGCATAGAAATATAAGGGAACCAAGTGTGAAGGGCCCAGTGTTTAGAGATGATCCATGAGATAGGTGTATTTGTGAGAAAGCTCTAGAAAAAGAGACTCAGAAGGCAAAAACATAAAGGTTGCCAATAAACCCAAAAGTAAGATGCTAAAGAGCCCCCAGAGATGGTAAGGAACTTAGAGAATTGTAGAGTGGGCCAAACAAATGTGGTAGGAATATTCATACATATATATATATGCTAGAAATAGTATTGACAGCTATGCTTCTCACAAACACAGCGAAATCAAACAGAACTATTGCTGGATAAAATCTTTAGCTTTAGTTTACTATGATGCCTTGGTTATGTGATAATAAATGCTGCTAAAGAACTTGTAAATGCAGTTCTTGGGAATACATATCTGTTAGGAATTTATTCAGCTCCAGGTACCAGAAAACTTTACCTTTGTGGTTTAAAAAAAGAACTAAGATGTTTCACATGCAAAAATGTTGCGGTAGGTAAAGTACTGACTGTGGTTCAGCAATTTGATGCTGTTAGGATCAGGGTTTTGTTTATTCTCTTGCCCTTTTCCTAATGGTCATAAAATGTCTTCAGCTATCATGTCCCTGGTCAAGGTAAGAAAAAGGGGAAAAGGAGTGTGCTAGCCTGTTCTGTTTACCAGAGAAAGAAAAATGTCTTGAAGGAGATTGTTTTTGCAGAGTTTTCCTAGAAAATAGAGACTTTTGGCACAGTTTAGGTGCTAATGCTTTATGGGAAGATACTATCCCCAGGTAAAAAAGAGTGAGAGGTAAAGGGGGAGTGAGGGGGAGGTAAATGCAGCTTCATATATTTCCAGACCAGTCCCTGCTTCCTCGCACAGGGCACTAAAAAATGCAACTGTTATTTGAACAGGTTTACACCCTTGGCCTTCTGAGATATCTCCAGACAGGCTACATGGAAAAACCATGCCTGAGAATAGTCCAATGGAAGGAGCAATGGAAAGAGAATTTATTTTCTTCCAGTATCTGTCTTTCATTGGTTTGAGTTCTTCCCCTCTGAAGTTAACTCTCTTACCTGCCCCCTTTAACAGCTACTAGGGAAGCCAGTTTCCATGTCCTGAAATGTGGTACTTACTCTGAGTTTGGGAGTAATAGGAGGAGCCCGAGCCAGAGACTGGATTTCACACAGCATGGAGCTCATCACCAAGGCAACAGTTGAGATGGAGCACGTGGACGAGGGTCTGGGGGACAGGTGATGCTGAGAGAATATGAGGAAACACACAAGGTGTATCTAATACAATGTATTAGCGGACTTCTGATTACAACTTATTAGCCTGATCTGTGTCACATGGCCACCCTCATCTGAATAGGAGGTGGGAATGTGAGTATTTGTCTGGAGCTGAGCACATGGCTGACCTCTCAAAAATCTGTATTAGGTTGGCAAGGATGATGGGGCAGTAAATATTAGGTAAGTAACAGTAGGTGTGCCAGACAAGGACTTCTGTTATATACAACAGGAACCAATTTTTCTAAATGAAGGAAAAAAATTTGTTGGAAGGATATTAGTATTTCTCAAGGAGGCTCAAAAGGAAGTCTGAAGAGTCAGGTTCCTGGCTGTTTGGAAAAAAAGCAAGAGCTATAGAAATCCAGGTAACTAGAACCACATTCAAAGTCATGCCACACTCAAGGAATAGTACAATTGTGGTGGTGTGGTTGCTGCCCCGGGACACTGGATATTGGCATTGATGCTGTTGCCACTGGATATGCCATCTTTATCAGTGGAATGAATTACTTACAGATATTTTCAGATTCAAATTCCTAGGCAATGGTATCCAACTACCTGCTAGGTGCTCATGCTCTCCCTTGAGGGGCCAGGGAGAAAAATGATCTGGAACTTTCAGTTTCTATTGAGGTGGACAAGACCCTGGCTCCCACCAAGTAATACAATTGCAAATTCTCCACACTTATTAAGGGATTCAGATGCTGGGCAGCTAAATGAAATTGGCAAATTACTACCATGGTCCATCTCTTTAGCTACCCAACACCCACTTGCATGCTAGCTCAGACCCACACTCTTCCCCTCAAAATGCTCCTGCAGAATATAATGCAATTACCTCTCACCTGACCAAAAACATATTCACTCTTGTTATCAAAGTGAAGCATTGCAAAGTCTCACCAGTTGCTGTATACATCAAGTGCAGGGTCTTCGGCTGATGTCCTCATCCAGGTCTGACACAACACTGCCTCAATGGTCTGTGCCATATGAGCTATATTATAAATTTAGCTGCCACGCACACATTATGTATGAGACACCTCTTTTGAGTCCCTTCATATCCTATCAGTTTCACCTGGCTCAGGTGCTGTTGACAGTTTGATTTTCCTTGACTGCTGCCACAGCTGCAAACCATGGGTGGGCTCAGAGTCACTTCATGTGAGTGTAGCCCACCAGGGAACAGCGGCCTATGGTATAGAACTGCAAGGGTCCAGTGCAGTGGTGAATGGCTTGGCTTATTGATCAGACCCTGGAAGGCATAAAAATAGAAGACAGGGGCAAAAAGGGAAAGGAGATGTGGACGGACCCATGAGAGTTGTCATAAAGTATATGGATCTCATGTTAAGACCCCCAAAGAGCATCAACTGCAAAGGAGGCCGTCAACCCTGAAGCCTTCCATAATTCTCTTTTTCTCATATCCCACTTCCAATCCATATGGAAATCTTAATGGGTCTACCTTCAAATTATATGTAGAATCCAACCACCTCTCACACCTCCTTGCCACTACTCTGGTCCAAACAAACTTAGTTTATCCCAATAGTCTTCTAAATGGTTTTAGCCCAGATTTGCCACTCCCCTTCATTTTATTCTTCAATGCAATGAACAGATTGAGCTTTATTATAAAATGTAAGTCATATCTTGCTATTCCTCTGTTCAAAATCCTCCAGTGGCTTCCCAATTCATTCAGAGTAGAGGTCAGAAGTCTCACAACTCCCCTGCAAGGCCCAGCATGCTTTGGCCCCATGCCCTCCTCTCCCTCATCCCCGACTTGCCACTGAATTCCCTCTGCTCTGGTCACATGGGCCACTTTTCTGCTCCTCCAACAGGCTAGCCCTGTTTACCCCCCTGGGTCTCTGTAGTGGCTCTTTGTTCTGCCTGGACCAGTCTTCCTAAGGGACCCTGATGGCTCACTCTCTCACCTCCTTCAAGTCTTGGCCAAATGTCACCTTTGCAGTGGAGCCAAGCCTGAACCTACTATTAAAAATTTTAACCCCTACCAATACACCAGCACTTTTTATCCATCTACCTGGTCTATTTTTGTCCATAGTTGTTAACACTTTCTATATAATTTACTTATTTTTTGATGTTTATTGTCTACCTCCCACACTACAGTGTAAGCTCCATGAGAGGAGTGACTTTTTCTGTTTTGACATTGCTGGGTACTTGGAATTCAATACCTGGTATGTAGTAGATACTCAATAAATGTTTCTTGAATTGATGAGTGCCCTTGAGTGAGGCTGAAAGCTTTCAGGCGTCCACCTCTTGCTAGTGCCAGCATATCATGTGAACCTCCTATAAACCAAGCTCAGACACCTGCTCATAGGGAAGTCATTAGTGAGCGTGGCCTGGGTTGAGGAAGGAGTGGCCCAAGAGGGCCCTTTAAAAGAGAAATGTGTGTGCTGGGACTTTCTAGACTTTATTTGAAACCTAATGCAGTATTACCGTAGAATCGGGGAGTAGACAGTAAATGAGGACATGGAGGCCCTGGGAAGTTAAGAGACGTGCCCAAGGTCACATAGCTATTCAAGTAGCAGAATACAGTGTACTTTTCCTAAATGGAGCACAGATGTGCTCCCTTTTGTTAAAGCAAGATAAAAGTGAAAACGATTTTACAAATACACAGTTAGTGGGCCTGACATGTGGGTGTACATTTTAAAATTTCCCAAATGCATAATATTCTTGTCTGTCTTGTTTCAAAGAAGGTTAGTCATTTCTGTCATCCTGAGTGGTATGACACCATCAGGATGGCTGTGGCAGCTAAAAAAAACACAGAAAGCACGTAGCGCGGAAAAAGACTCAGTCACAACAAAGGCTGGCTTTCCTTATCAGCATGAACTCGAGAACCCACTGAGCACCCCCAAATATACATTGATGATGATGCTGTGAGTCACCGCATGACTCATAGCTCACTGACCACTACAAAACAGAAACATGAGGAATAATTTACTGCTTAGGCCAAAAGGGCTTGAAAGAACTTTCCCACCCACCCTATGAGTGATACATCAAATTAGGGATAAGGCGCCATCTCTTTCTTCTTCTTGGAGTGGATTAATTCTCCTTCTTTGTGTGTCTCCCCCAGAGACGCAAGGCCAGATAAGCCTCTGGTTTTACTAATAATCTCCCAGTGAGTTGTTCTATTCCTGTACCTGCCTACTTGGGCTCACTCTGCAAAGAAATCTAACCCAGAAGAGTGCCTCAGCACACAAAAATGTACTTCATCACTCCTCAGAGCAAGATGGCTTCTTGGATCAATGTTTTATTCCTTCCCTCCCTTGACCATGACACTAAACAGACCCATAATAAACCGTCCTCGACTACACAAGTAAGAAAATTATTCTCAGAGCCAAGACATTTTGTTCTTCAAAACTGTTTCTCTCTTTTACTTGTAAGAATCAAGGAGCCAGAGACCGCAATTTGGGAGCATAGAGAAGATTAGCAGAAATGTTCATGTTTCTAAAAGAATAAAGTGTTTTATTCTCCAACACCTTCTCAGGGGGGCTGCTGTTTTACTCACATGCTCTGTGTGCATAGGTTGCTGTTATTTCTGTTTTACCCAGAAGGGTCCTGAGGAGGTTGGGAGACTCTGCCCGAGGTCACAAGGCCAGTCCTTCACAGGACCTGGGAATGCCTATTCTCCCCTGCCTGGGCTGTGCCTGACACCCACGCAGGCCGTCCTTCAGGGCCCAACTGCACCAGTCCTCATAGTGAGGCTGACATAGGCCTTCTGGAAGCAGGAGGCTATCTGACACTTAGATTTTCTCTCATTCAGAGGACAGCATTTTCTCCCATGTAAAAGTAGTCGCTTACATATATATGTCCCCTGCTTTTGGAGCAATGGGTGCTCCATAAAGAAATACCCCAGGGGAGAGTGCTCTTCTCTGTCACTTTTGTTCCCTCCGTACTTATAGTAAGCTCTTAATGGCACCAAGAAGGCGCCTTCTGTCTGGGTCTCCAGGGCTGCTCAGGGATCATCGTCTCATTAGAAATGATGTATGGTGGGCAGCACAGGGGGCCCAGGTTTTGCCTGGTGCAGGAGCCGCCCCAGCTTGTTTGCACACCTAACATTATTTGATGATCCTGTGGATGAGAAGTAATTGGGTCAGTATTTTCCTGGAGAGAAAAGTCGACATTGAAAATTGAAAGGAAAGCTGCTGCCTTGGTGAGGTGAGCTCTGGAGCAGGTGGCCAGCGTCTCTCCCATCAGTGAGACTTCTTTGCCATTCTCATGGAAACTCCTTAAATAAACATCAGTAGAATTCCTACTTTGTGTTGGGTATTAAGCTAGGATTGGAGATACAGAAATAAATATTGCCCGAAATAGAACAAGAAGAGCCAGAGGCTGAGCAAGTCTACATCTGTTGAGAGTAGATTGAACCAGGGAAACCAAAACAAAGTTCAAGTCCAAAGGGCAGAAGGAAGACCAAGAGTCAAGAGCTCAGATGCTCATCAAGGTTGGAGCTAAGATTTTTGAGGTTCACCTGTCTTGGCTCAGATCCATAAATAAATACCTGCTCCCAGTGAGATTTCAAATATGGTCAGCTTCATTATAGTCAGCTTGATAGAACTCACTTCTATCTTGGTTTTGTTTTCTACTTTTTAAAAAGCATTAACTTAGTTTTTAAAACATTAACAAGCAAAACTCACTTCTAATTGGGAACATTTTATTCATAGTTTAAATATGTTATATGTACTTGATGCTAGTTCATCTAAGCTATTGATTGATTTCTCAACTTAAAAGTTCATCATTTATGAATTGATATGATCTCATGGATTTGCTTCAAAGTAGCCCAATGGGAGAAGTAGATGGGGTACTGTCTGAGGCAAGACAGGCAATGAATTGAAAATTGTTTAAGTTGATCTTGAACTCCTGGCCTCAAGTGATCCTCCTGGCTTGGCCTCTCAAAGCATGGGGAGTTACAGGCATGAGCCACCATGCTGGGCCAAAAACTGTTTAAGTTGGATGATGGGTACATGAGAGTTCATTATTTTATTCTCTTTGCTCAGCCAGATACATGCTTACTAGTGCTTATTCCTTTAAAAACAGGTCCCAAGCATATCTGTGTCAGTATGGAAGTTTGAAAAGAACCAAACCTAGTTCTGCCATGATCTGGTTGCATGATATTTGACAAATCCTTAGCTATTCTAGGCTTCCGTGTTCATTGTAGGTGGGGATTAGGTACTTAGAATTGAATGCCTTGAGGACTTTAAAAAAAAAAAAAAGTGTTGTTCTAGAGAAATGTCCTAATCACCAATGATATTTGAATTTAATTTCACCTTGCTTTATCTGTAGACCAAATAAATTATGTCATAAGTTTGTAAATGTGATCACTGTATTAGATATTCAATGTTTGCTTTTAAAAAACAATGAGTTAGGAAAATATAATGTATATATGTGGGATCCAGAAAGAGACAGAAACAGGAATAAGAATGTAAAATGAGACTTTAAGGAGAATCCCCAAAGCATTAATAGCTAGAGAGACACTGCAGAATGACTTGGTGTAGATTCTAATGTACATAGTCTACTGAGGAGTAATTTTTAACCAACTAGACCAAGTCATGTAGGCAAGGGATGAAAATGGTTAGCAGTCACTCAGGGAAATTTCCACAAACAGATGACAAAGAGATTTTAAGAGAAGATTTGTTAAATGAGTGCTGGAGCACAAAACAGCTACTTAAGTTGTTGAAAAGAGGAGAGTTGAACTTGGAAGATCTTTGCATTGAGTAACCTAGCGGTAAAGCTTAAAAGATTAAGTTTGACTTCTGACAAAAGGTAATGGATTAAACACATGCTTGTATTTGCTCCTTCCCCAAATCCCATTGAATGGCAATCAAGGAATTTTTTTAAAAGGCTAAACACACAAGAAGGGGAAGATTGGAGAATAAGACAACAGAATGAAATGTTGGAAGAAGGAAAGCAAATGGGATGAGTGACATTCTTAGCAGACCTGAGAAAAGGGAATCCTAAGCCAGCAGTGAGAAAAGCAGAAATTTGCCTGATTTACATAGAAGAATCCCTCTATGACTAAGGGGTTGGCAGTGCTAGATTCTTCTGGAAGTGGGACCAAAAGTGGAGATTGAATAAGGATGCTTGGTTGAAAGTCTAGGGACTACCCAGGTCCCAGATGGCCTTGCACAGTCTGATGAGCCTACTGATGTCCAGCCATTCCTTCACTCTGGAAAAAGAATATTTTTATTAATAAAAAGCAATAAGCAGAGGAAACTTCAGGCTTGGTTGAGTGTGAAGGTACTGGACAGAAAAGGGAGATTTAGATCATATTTGCATCCTAGATTCTGAGACAGCTCTCTTCCTACATTCAGGTGCCAGAATATTGGCCTTTATCCTCCAAAGAGGAGATTGGGGATTTTTTTTTCTAGGGAATATGATTGGTTTAACAGGAAATGTCTAGAGATATTTTGAAAATTTTTCATTTAAACAATCCAATCAGACTACAATAAAGTAAAACTCAGAATAGACAAATCCTCCCATACACTTGGAGGTTTTTAGTGCCCCTATCTTAAATATGAACATTCAACCAAGAAACATCAGATGACAGAGAAAAGTATCTGCAGAGACCAAATTAAGCAGGAAAAAGCAACATGGAGAAAAAAGTGTGGAGTTTTAAAAACATATCTACAAATTATTTGACATTTCTCACATCAAAAGGTAGAATCCATGTGCTTACTTTGGCAACACATATAGTAAAATTGGAATAAGACAGAGAGAAATAGCATGGCCCCTGTGTGAGGATGACACACAAATTCATGAAGCATTCCATATTTTTGGCTGAATGGATGAAAAAATACAAGCCAAATATCTGCTGTCTCCAGGAAACACATCTAACCCACAGGGACTCATTGAGACTGAAGGTGAAGGGATGGAAAACAATATTACATGCAAATGGAAACCAAAAGGAAGCTGGTATAGTCATTCTCATATCAGATAATATAGACTTTAAATCAACAAAAGTAAAGAAAGACAAAAATGATCATTATATAATGATAAAGGGAACAATTCAACAGAAGACATAACAATCCTAAATATTTATGCGCCTAACACAGGTGCACCCAGATTCAAAAAGCAAACCCTACTTGATCTAAACAAAGTGTTAAACAGCAGCATAGTAATAGCTGGGGACGTCAACACCCACCTGAGAGAACTAGACAGATCCTCTAAATAGAAAATAAGCAAAGAAACAATGGACTTAAATGCAACTCTAGAACAAATGGGCCTAACAGACATTTATAGAACATTCTACCCCCAAACTACTGAATATACATTCTTTTCATCAGCTCATGGAAAATTCTCTAAGATTGATCACATCTTAGGCCACAAAACATGTGTCAACAAATTAAAAAAAATAGAAATTGTACCCTATATCTTCTAAGACCACAGTGGAATAAAATTAGAAATCAATTCCAACAGAAACATTTACCTTTACACAGAGTCATGGAAACATAACAACCTACTATTGAATGATTATTGAGTCAAGGAGGAAATTAAGATGTAAATCAAAAGATTCTTTGAACTAAATGACAAAGGACACAAAAGTTATCAAAACTCTGTGGAATTCAGCAAAAGCAGTCCTAAAAGGAAAATTCATAGCCTTAAATGCTTACATCCAAAAGACAGAAAGATCACAAATCAACAGTCTAATGAATCATCTCAAGGAATCGGAAAAAGAAGAGCAAACCAATCCCAAACCCAGCAAAAGAAAAGAAATAACTGTGGTTAGAACAGAAGTAAATGAAATTGACAACAAAACAATCGTAGAGATTAATGAAACAAAATGTTGGTTCTTTGAAAAGATAAACAATCTACAGGGTTCTCAGTAGATTAACCAGAAACAGAAAAGAAAGGACCCTAATAAGGTCAATCAGAAATGAAAAATGAGAAATTACAATTACAAACCATGGAAATACAAAATATCATCTGTGAATACTATAAAAATCTCTATGCATATAAACTTGAAAATGTGGAGGAAATGGAAAAATACTTGGAAACACACAATCTCCCTAGGCTCAGTCAGGAAGAACTAGAACTCCTGAATAGACTAATATCAAGTAACAAAATTGAAGTAGCAATAACAAAACTTACAACAAAAAAAGTCCTGGACCAGATGGTTCCACAGCCAAATTTTACCAGACCTACAAAGAAGAACTGGTACCTGTACTGCAGAAATTATTTCATAACATTGAGAAGGAAAGAATCCTCCCCAACTCATTCTACAAAACCAATATCACCTTGATACCAAAGCCAGAAAAGGACACAACAACAACAACAAAAAAAGAAAACTACAGACCAATATCCCTTATCAATATAGATGCAGAAATTCTCAATAAAATCCTAGCAAACTGAATTCAGCTGCACATCAAAAAAATAATCCACCATGACTGAGTGGGCTTCATTCCATAGATACAAGAATGGTTCAACATATGCAAATCTGTAAATGTAATTCACCACATAAATAGAAGTAAAATCAAAGGCCATATGATCCTCTTAATAGACACAGAAAAGCATTTGCCAAAATTCAGCACTGTTTTATGATAAGAATGCTTAACAAAATAGGCATTGATGGGACATACCTCAAAATTATAAAAGCCATATAGGCTAAACCCATAGCCAACATCATATTGGAGAAAAATAACTGGAGAAAAATTGAAAGCATTTCCATTTAGAACTGGAACCAGACAAGGTTGGCCACTGTCACCACTTCTATTCAACATAGTGCTGGAAGTCCTAGCCAAAGCAATACGGCAAGAGAAGGAAATCAAGGCTATCCAAATAGGGAAAGAAGAGGTTGAACTATCACTCTTTACTGATGATATGATCTTATATCTAGAAAACCCCAAAGACTCTGCCAAGAGACTCCTAGAATTGATAAATAAATTCAGCAAAGTCTCAGGTTACAAAATCAATGTACACAAGTCAGTAGCATTCTTATATACCAACAACAGTCAAGCTGAGAATCAAATAAAAAACTCAATACCTTTCACAGTAGTTACAAAGAAAATAAAAAACTTAGGAATATATTTAACCAAGGAGGTGAAAGACCTCTACAGGGAAAACTATGAATCATTGAGGAAGGAAATTGCAGATGATGTAAACAAATGGAAAAACATACCATGCTCATGGATTAGCAGAATCAACATTGTTAAAATGTCCAAAGTGATTTACAGATTCAATGCAATCCCCATCAAAATACCAGTGTCATTTTTTGCATATCTAGAAAAAATAATTCTACGTTTCGTATAGGACCAGAAAAGACCCTGAACGGCCAAAGCAACCTTAACACATTGAATTGTATTTAAATCACACTAGTTTTGAGCCCAGAGCCTCATGAAGCATATGTAATTCACACGTCTCTTCACCTTGTGAGCCGCGTGAACTATTTTTCAAGCTACATATAATTCACACACAGAAAACAATAAAAAAAATCACAAAGTTTTCATTAAATTAGAAAGGGTCATTTTGTTTTTGAAGTTTTTATTCTATTTTCATAATAAAACATCATGACCCCAAGAAAAAAAATTTTTTTTCTAGTGTGGCAGTCAATGTGTTAAGCAAAAAGGACAAATCAGGAGGCATCACTTTACCAGACTTCAAGCTCTATTGCAAGACTATATATAGTAACATCATGGTACTGGCACAAGAACAGAGACATAGACCAATGGATCAGAATAGAGAGCCCAGATATAAAACCATCCTCATATTGCCATCTGATCTTTGACAAAGAAGACAAAAACATACACTGGGGGAAAGAATCCGTATTCAATAAATGATGCTGGGAAAACTGGAGAGCTACATGTAGAAGACTGAAACAGGATCTGCACCTCTCACCACACACAAAAAGTTAATTCATGATGGATAACAGACTTAAATCTAAGGCATGAAACTATAATAATTCTAGAAGAGAATGTGAAAAAACTTTTAATAGATATCAGCCTAGGCAAAGAATTTATGAATAAAACCCCAAAGGCAATCACAGCAACAACAAAAATAAACAAATGGTACATGATTAAATTAATAAGCTTCTGCACAGGAAGCAATCATTGAGGAAACAATCATTAGAGCACATAGACAACTTATAGAATGGGAGAAAATATTTTCATGCTATACATCTGATAAAGGGCTGATAACCAGAATATATAAAGAACTCAAACATATCGGCAAGAAAAAAAACAAAGAACCCCATTAAAAAGTGGGCAAAAGACATGAACAGAAGCTTTTTAAAAGAAGATGACTAATGGCCAATAAACATATGAAAAAATGCTCAACGTCTCTAATCATCAGGGAAATGCAAATAAAAACCACAATAAGATATCATCTAACTCCAATGAGAATGATTTTTATCAAAAAGTCCCAAAACAACAGATGCTGGTGTGGATGCAGAAAGGAACACTTACACACTGTTGGTGGTACTGCAAACTAGTACAACCTCTATGGAAAGTACTATGGAGATACCTCAAAGAACTAAAGGTAGATCTACCATGTGATCCAGCAATACCACTATTGTGGATTTATGCAATGGAAAAAAGGTCATTTTATCAAAAAGACACTTGCATTCAAATGTTTATTGCAGCACAATTCGCCATCGCAAAGATGTGATATCAACCCAAGTGCCCATCAATACATGAATGGATTAACAAAATGTGGTATATGTATACCATGGATTACTACTCAGCCATAAAAAATGGTGAACAAATACCTTTTGTAATAACCTGGATGGAACTGGAGACTATTCTTCTAAGTGAAGTTTCACAAGAGTGGATAAACAAACACTACATGTACTCACCACTAAATTGGAACTGATTGATGAACACTCATGTGCACATATGGAAATAAAACTCAACAGAAACCAAGTAGTTGGTGGAGGGGGGAAGAAGGGGATAGGTAAATTCACACCTAATGGGGACAATGCACACTATTTGGGTGACTGGCACACTTATAACTTTGACTCAAACTGTACAAAAGCAATTCATGTAACCAAAATGTTTGTACCCATGTTATATTCTGAAATAAAAAAGAAAAAAATATTAGAATAGAGGACAAAAAAGAGGTGGAATCTAATTCCTCTCTCCTTGAATATGAGCTAGACTTAGTGACTTGATTCTAAAGAATAAAATGTGAAGAAATGTACCTGTGCGATTTTTGAGGTCAGATTAGAAAAGGTAATATAGCACTTTAACTCTCTCACTCTCTCTCTCTCTCTCTCTCCCCCTCCCTCTCCCCCTCCCTCTCTCCCTCTCTCTCTCTCTTTCCTTGACCTTGGGAATATGGCCACTATGCTGTGGAAAAGCCAAATAGCCACAGGAAAAGATGGCATGAGATGTTTCAATCAGTCTCAGCTGAGAGCCTGACCTAGCCAATAGCCTGTATCAATGGCCAGACATGTGAATAAATGAGACTTCAGATGACTCTATCCCCAGCTTTCAAGCCATGTAGCTAATGCCAAGTGGAGCAAAACCAAATTGTCTTCAGAGGGTCCTGCCTACAGTACAGATTCATGAGCAAAACAAACACTATTGTTGTGTTAATCCAATATTTATTTCTCTGTCTCTGTTGCTTGAATCAGGAATTCCAATAATTTTTGAAGTGGTTTGTTATGCAGCAATAGAAAATGTAAACACAGAGACTCTATAGGGAGAAAACATTTTCAAGATTCACAATGAACTCTTCTTCTGGGCAAGATGAAGTAACAGGATCTGGATTTATCATCTTGCCTGAAACAGCTGAAATCTGGAAAAAATATACAAAACAATGGTTATTAAGATATTGGACATCAGGCAATGAAAAATCTTGATCCCTGAGAAAAGGAAGACAAATGAGGTGAGCCCTACAATTGCTCCAGATTATGGGAAATACTTCCAGGCTATGTTGTAGGGAGGAGTAACTCAGGCAGAGTCTGATGGTCTCCTTAAGTTAAGGAGGCACAGCTGAAAATGTAAGGAGGCCAAAGAAGCTAGAACTTGCCAGGCAGAGTACTAAAGAGAAGAGAGCTGCAGAGAGAGAGAGAGAGAGAGAGAGAGAGAGAGAGAGATCTGGAGCTCTAAGAAGGTATGTCCCTTTGGCTCAGTATTCAACTGAGTACTGATCAGTGCATGTCTGTGAGGTAATCACTCAAGGCCAGGGGGAAAAAACATCCAAAAGTATTGCAGTGACCAATCCCCAGAGCTCCCAAAAGGCACAGGAATAGTAATTATCTAACCAGCCAGAGTAGAAAATCTCTAATTCACAGGACATCAGGTAGAATATAAAGAGGGGTTTTGCTTCAGTTATAGTGCAAAATTATCCTTAGATTAAATGTTTTTCTAGTCTTATCTAGCAAAGTTTAAAAGCACATCTTGAAAGGATTAATCTATTTCTAAGTAATTTAACTGCATCACAGAGTGAAGCCCAAAATATTTATAGGAACACAGCAATATTTTGTACATAAGAAGGTAGTATTCTTCATGTGTAACATGCAATAAAATATTATTGCATGAGAAGAAGTAGAAAAACATGACTCATAATGAGGAGGAAAATCAATCAATCAAAATTGACCCAGAAGATAAAGTTAGTAGACTAGGACATTAAAATAGTTATTATAACTGTATTCTATATGTTCAAGAAGTTGGATGAAAGATTGAACAAGTTAAATAGAGACATAGAAGACATAACAAAGATCAAAATTGAATGTCTAAGACTGAAAGCTACAATTTTTTTGGATAAAAAATTTACAGTCTAGGATTAATGCATATTAGAAATTGCTGAAGAAAAGATTAGGGAAATAGAAGACATCACAATATAAACTATATAAAATGAAACATACAGAGAAAAATGGCTGAAAAGAATGAACAGAACATCAGTGAGAAGTGGGACAACTTTAAGCAGGCTAACATGCATGTAATTGAAGTCCCTGAAGGGAAGAGGATGTGAGAGAAAAAATATTTGAAGAAATAATGGTTAAAATTTTCCAAATTTGGAGAAAATTTTAAACTGTAGATCCAGGAAGCTAAATGAAACTCAAGCAAGAAAAACATGAAGAAAACTACTCCAATGCACATCATAATCAAATTGCTTAAAATCAGTGATATAGAGAAAAATCTTAAAGGTAGCTAGAAAAACAGGACACATTATGTACAGAAGAACAAAGATAAAGGTAAGAGCAAATTTCTTATCACAAACAATGAAAAACTACATGGCAATAGAGCAATATCTTTAATGTAATGAAAGAAAAAATTGTCAATTTACAATTCTTTACCCAGCAAAATATCTTTCAAGAATAAATATAAATCTGAGAGAATTCATCACTGTCAGACCTGCATGATAAGAAATGTTAAAGGAAATCCTTCAAGAAGAAGAAAAATTATACTAGATGGAAATCCTGATCTAAACAAAAAAAGGAAGAGCACCAGAAATGGAAAATATATAAGTAAAGAAAAATAATTTTTCTTATTATTTAAATCTCTTTAAAAGATAATTGAATGGTTTAAAAAATAATAATCTTTTGTGGAATCACAATATATATAGAATTAAAATGTATGATAGCATAAAGGTAGAGAAGGAAGTAATGAAATTATAGGGTTGTAAGATTCTCACACTATATGTGAAGTAATATAATATCACTTAAAGACAGATGAAAATAATAAAAATATATATTTTATAAGTTCTAAACCAGTTACTAAGTTAAACAATAAAGAGTTATGGTTAATTAGGGAAAAATACATAAAATAGAAAAAAGTACTCATTCCAAAAGAAAGCAGAAAAAGAGGAAACGGGGAAGAAAGACCAGATGGGAAAAGTAAAAAACATACAGGAAAAAAGATAACTCATAGATGTCCCATGTTTACATCCAACCATATGAAAATATATGTTTTTATATGTATTATATATAGATGCATGTATATATACACACAAATATATTCCTAAACCCAACCATATAAAAATCACATTAAATGTAAATTGTTTAAACACTTCAGTTAGAAGGCAGAGATTGTCAGATTGATAAAAAAGCAAGAACCGTAAGTTCGGAAATAGGACAAAAGTATCTACTTTCATCACTTCTATTCAACATTGTAAGGGAGGATTTAGCCAGGATGATTAGGCAAGAAAATAAATAAAAGTAAAGCTATTTTTATTTCATATGACATGATCAAGTATATAAATACTTGTAAAGAACCCCCAACCTGATAGATTTCACATATGAGTTCAGTAGAATTGCAAGATACAAGATTAATATACAAAAATCAATTGTATTTCTGTACCCTAGCAATGAGCAATCCAAAAATGTAATTATAAAGACAATTTCATGTACAGTAGCTCAAAAATAATTAAACATTAGGAATAAATTTAACAAAAAGTACAAAACTTAAATTTTGAAAACTACAAAACATAGTTGAAAGAAATTAAGGAAGACTTACATAAATGGAAAGGTATTCCATGTTCATGGAGTGGAAGACTTAATATTGTCCAAAAAGCAATACTTGCCAAATTTATCTATAGATTCAATGCAATTCTTATAGAAATGTGAGCTTATTTTATTGCAAAAATTGACAAACAGATCCCAAAATTCATATGGATGTGAGGGAATCCAAATATTCAAAACAATCTTGGAAATGAAGAACAAAGTAGGACTCACACTTCCTGATTTCAAAACTTACTACAAAGCTACAGTAATCAAGACAATGTAGTATTGATATGAGGATAGAAATATAGACCAATGGAATAGAATTGAGAATTCAGAAATAAACTTTCAGACTTCTGATCAAGTGATTGTTTTTTTATTTCAAAATATAAGTGGGTACGAATGTTTTTGTTACATGGATAGCTTTTATAATGTTTAAATCAGGGCTACTAGTGTGACCATCACCTGAATAGTGTTCATTGTACCTGTTAGGTAGGTTTTCACCCCTCCTTTCCTTCCCCTCATCCCTCCCCTTCTTGATTTCCAATGAATTTTACTTCTTTCTGTGTCCATTAATTAGTACCAAATTATTAGAGAGTACATGGTGTGTTTGTTTTTCCATTCTTGAGATACTTCACTTAGGATAGTGGTCTCCAATTCCAATCAAATTGCTGCAAAAGACATTAATTCATTCCTTTTTATGGCTGAGTAGTACTCTGTGGTGTGTGTGTATATGTATATAATAAAATGTGGTGTGTATATATTATTTTATTAATCCACTCATGAATTAATGGGTGCTTAGGTTGATTCCACATCTTTATAATTGTGAATTGTGCTGCAATAAACATTCGACTACAGGTGACTTTTTGATAAAATGGTGTCTTTTTGATAAAATGACTTCTTTCCCTTCAATCCCACCCAGTAGTGGGATTGCTGGATCAAATGGAAGGTCTACTTTTATTTTTTTGAGGAATCTCCATACTGTTTTCCATAGTGGTGGCATTGGTGGGTCAAATGGTAAGTCTATATTTATTTCTTTGAGGAATCTCTGTGCTGTTTTCTATAGAGGTTGTATTAATTTGCAGTCCCACCAACAATGTATAAGCATTCCTTTCTTTCTACATCCATGCCAGCATCTATTGTTTTTTGACTTTTTAGTAGTACCATTCTGACAGGGGTAAGGTGACATCTTGTTGTGGATATTTGCATTTCCCTGATGATTAGTGATGTTGAGCATTTTTTAAAATATGTTTCTGGGCCATTTGTCTATCTCCTTTAAAAAGTTTCTGTTCATATCTTTAGCAGGACCCTTTCTGTCACCATTTACTAAAATTAAATCAAGATGGATAAAACACTTAAATTTAAGGCATGAAACCATAAAAATTCTCAAAGAAAATGTAGGAAAATCTCTTCTAGACATTGGCCTAGGCAAAGAACTTATGACTAAGACCCCAAAGGCAATTAAAACAGCAACAAAAATGGGATTTCATTAAATTAAAATGCTTCTGCACAGCAAAGGAAATAATCAACAGAGTAAATAGATAACCTGATGAATGGGAAAAAAGATTCACGGACTATACATCTAGTAAAGAGCTTATATCCAGAATCTACAAAGAACTCAAACAAATCAGCAAGAAAAGTGAACAACCCAATCAACTGATTTTTAACAAGGTTCCCAAGACCATTCAATGAGTAAAGAATAGTTTTTTCAACAAATGATGCTTTTATATGTGGATATCCACATATAAAAAAACAAGTTGGACTCCTACCTCACACCATAAACAACTCAAAATGGATTAACAACCTAAATACATGAGGTAGAACTATGAAACTTTTAGAAAACATGGGGATAAATATTCATGACTTTGGTGTCTTAGCTATGTCACCAAAAGCATAAGCAGCAAAAGAGTAAAAAAGCTAAGTTGGACTTAATTTTAAAATATTTGCAATGGAAGAGACACCATCATGAAAGTGAAAAGGACCCACAGAATGAGAGAAAACAGCTGCAAATTCTATATCTAATTAGAGATTTATTTCCAGAATACATAAAGAACTCTTACAAATTATCAATAAAAAGATAACTAAATTAAAAATGGGCAAACGGTTTGGATGGATATTTCTCCAAAGATATACAAATAGCCTATAAGCACATGAAAAGATCATTAGTCATCAGAGAAATAGGAATCAAAACTGAAATGAGATACCATTTCATATCCACTAAGATAGATATAATAAAAAAGACCAGCAAGTGTTGACAAGAATGTGGAAGAATTGAAACCCTCATACATTGCTGGTAAGAGTATAAAATGGTGCAGCTGCTATGGAAAGCAGTTTTATAGTTTCTCAAAAAGTTAAAACATAGAGTTACCATATAACCTGGTGATTCCACTCCTTGGCAAGAGAAATGACAACACACATCCACACAAAAACATACCCCAGTGGTCATAGTATTAATAGTATTATTCATAATAGAATATAGAAACAACCCAAATGTCCATCACCTAAGAAATGCATAGACAAAATTGTATGTATCCATACAATGGAATATTATTCAGCCACAAAAAGGAACAATGTACTGATAATATGCTACAACATGAATGAACCTTTAAACATTATGCTAAGCGAAAAAAGCCAGACACAAAAACTCATGATTCCATTTATATGAGATGTCCAGACCATAGAGACAGAAAGTATATTGGTTGTTGCCTAGATAATTTGAGGGAGAGGGAAGGGGGAATGACTGCTAATGAATATGGTGTTTCTTTTGGGGGTGTTCTAAAATTAAATTGTAGAAATGTTTGCTCAACTTTGTAAATATACTGAAAACCATTGGATTGTACACTTTAAATGGGTGAATTTTATGGTATGAATATCATGTCTCATAAAGCTGTTAAAAATAAGTAAGTATAAAGTGAAGTAAAAAGAGCCTGTAATCTTGTCTCCCAAAGATGATCAAATATTTTGGCAAATATTTATTAGACCTTTTCTTTGCATTTACCACAATATATACATATTTTATGATTATTACTTTTAAAACGAATCATACTACAGATACTGTTCCAACATTTTAAAAATTTTGTTGTTATGCAGCAAGCATTTTTATATCAACATACACAAATTTCAATATTTATAAAGGCCACAAATTAATCTGTCACATTGGTATTTCATAGTTTACTTTAAAATTTGTCTTTTGATGAACATTAGGTAATTTCTAATTATTTCCTTTTCAAACAAAGCTCTAGTGAATATCTTTATATATTTATCTTTGAGCAATTATAATTTCCATAAGATGCTTTCTTCATACTAGGATTGTCTTCAATGTTATTTTTATGAGAAACTGGGAGAGGCTTATTAGGTGCTGCTAGCCACAAAACAAATTGGAAGTTCTCTACCTTTACATTTTAACTATTAAGTCCCATCCATTATCTGAAGTTTTTCTTTAAATACATAAGTTACTCTCTTGGAAAAGGGAGTGATTTTTTTTCATATCCACAAATGCTTTTATTCTTACAGAATGTATCAATAATTAAATATATTCACTATACATTATTTGACTAACTGATTTACATTTAGGACTAGCCACTAAAAAATTTGCTAGTCCAGATAGATAAAGCCCAAAGCAAAGATATTTAGTCTTTTTATCTCCCCCAGTTTACAAAATATGCTTTATTCAGTTAAAGTTCAGATAAACAAGTATACACATACTGCAAATGTAAGCTGTCCCTGGGCATTACTAACTTGTATAACCAAACCTTACATAGTTGATTTTTGTTAGGAACTCTAGGTAATCCACAGTTTGTAGTCGATATTGAATGAGTCTTCTCAATTCTTGCTCTTTTTTCCCTTAGGTAAGTTAGCCAAGATATTAGTAAAAAAAATGCTTAAAAATTAATTTACAGATGGTAATCAGATTTGATCTTTAAAGGAAAAGATAAACACTGAAAGCAACATGTAGGTTAGTCCTTACAACTTCAGATATATATGACCTTATTGAAAGAATTCTCATTTTAATTAACTTGCTAAGGGTTAATTATTAGCTAATAGGTACCTATGTCCTAAGTTAAAATGGATATGATAGAAAATAGATGGTAGATAGCATACAGTATAGGCTATTTCTAGGATATAATTAATAATGCACAAATATATGTACATATAAAGTATACATACACAAAAATTTTAATGAATAGAAATTTTGACAGCATTCTTAGAGCATCATAATACTGTTTTCCATTTATCTAGTGCTCTCCCCCATTTTTGACTTAGACAAAATTTGCATTTTGAACTGTGATTCAGACTTCTTTCTGCTTATCAAGAAAAGAAAGAATGGACTTATCCATATTCACCAGAATAGAGAAATTTATATGAAAATGTTAAGAAATAAAACTGCTACACTGGTTTAAAGAGGGAGCAGAGAGTAGTAGATCTTCCAGGTTGGGCCTGTGTAAAGGATGCCTTGTGAGAACACAGTAAACAAATACCACGATACTTCATCTTAAATCACAGGTTTTTACTGTAGTTTTTATATTTTTATGCTGTTTTAGTAACTAAATCTATTAAATATTTTCTTTTAAATTACTTGTATTTGTTTTTAGGATTATATTATAAAGTGTTCAATCTAGAAGCAGGAAAGTCATAAGACGTTCTTGTGATGAATCTCTATTCATGCTCTAAAAATTTCAATTTAGTATATAAATGATAAGTGCCTATTCTATTGTATATATTTGTGTCACAAAATTCTTGCAAAAGGGAATGAACCTCTGGAGAGAAATTTGAGTTGTTCCCTAAAAAGGTATGATTTCACCTATTCTTCAGTGAATTTATGGATTGCATTCAACAAGGGCAAATGCTGACACATTTTCTGTCTTCTCACTCTGTCACTGTCCTAGGTTGTCTCAAGTAGAAAAATTATCCTCACTTTTAAAATAATTATGTAGAAGCTTGACTTTGGCATAGATTATTAAAGTTTTCCCAAATCTCAACTATAACAATTAGTATTCCTCTAGTTTGAAAGTTACAAAGGTCCTTGCATAGAGCTCTAAGGCAGGATGTAGACTCTTTCTGTACTCAACTTTCAAAGCAAAGTTGACTCTTGAATAATGCTGGGGTTAGGGGTGCTGACCCCTCACGTATAATTTTTTGACTGCCCCCAAATTTTACTTATAGCCTACTGTTGACTGGAAGCCTTACCAATAACATTAGCAGTCAATTAAAACATACTTTGTATGTTATATATATTATATACTGTGTTCTTCATAATAAAGTAAGCTAAAGAAAAGAAAATGTTATTAAGAAAATCATAAGGAAAATACATTTACAGTATTGTACTGTAGTTATCAATACTGTAAGTTCACATCATCTGTTTACAAGATAAATCGTCTGTCTGACACGGCAGGCAACTGCAGCTGCAGACCTCACTCTACAGTACAAAGCAGGCAATTCAACTTTTTCTTGCAATGTCATGAATTTCCTCTGTTTCCTGGGAGCACTTCCAGCATCATTAGTGTCACTTCGTGTGGGTCCCATGATGTTACTCAAGGTTTACAGTACTGCACTAAACTTGATGAAAAATACTTGAGAACCTCGAGAGATCACTTTACTGTTTCGATAAGCAATTTACTGGAGATGATTAGCATTCGGCGGCATCTTAAGTGGATACTTGCAACATTTGAGCTTCCCACAACAGCAACCGGAGCTATAAAATTATCACAATAGTACAGTATGGGCTACAGTTAATTGTATGCAATTATGATTTAATGCTGCATCTTTATGTTTGTTTACATTTCTCTTGACTGCAAATGGCACCCTGTATGGTCTATAAGTGTTTGTATGCATAAATTTTGATCAATTTTAACTTTTTATAATAGATTTGTGTATAGTAAATGGTAGTAAATGATAGACTATTATATACATATACTTTCTGCATTTATGACATACCTAACTTTTTTCTTTACCTTTTTCTATATTTCTAGGCTATGTGTTTCATCTGTTTTTTTCCAAACTGTACAAATCTCTAAAAATTTTTCAATATACTTATTGAAAAAATCTGCTTATAAGTGGACCTGCCAGGTTCTAACCCCTGTTGTTCAAGGGTCAACTGTAGTCTGATTTCATAGAATCATGAATGTTCAAATTTGATGGAATCTTAGACATATTCTATCATCATATATATTAAGACATTGAGTTTGAGGGAAATGATGCATTTCAGGTCAAAGGGATTAGTAGCTGAGATAGGACTGGACTCCAGGGTGTGTGTGTGTGTGTGTGTGTGTGTGTGTGTGTATGTATGTGTGTGTATGTGTGTTTTCTTTATTTCCAGTCTTTTTGGTCTTTTCTTTTCTGAAGGCTTGAAAATGAACTCGATGACCTTTCAAGGTTCTTTTCAGCATTGTGATTCTGTGGAGTAGATTACAGTTGAGGAATTTTTATAAACTTGGCCTTGTTTCAGTTGTGGTAATTTCTGAGAGAATACAACTATTTTCCTTGAATTCTATAAAATATCCGAGAAATTATTCCACAATTAGCAATTTATTATTGTCAATGAGCTTGAGCATGCCATTGTAGGAAAAATGCCAGTTCTAGGCTGCAGACTCCACTGGATATGCTTGGCCCTATACTTTGTGAAAAGATGTCAGGAACCTAATTGTTGTCGATGAGTTTGTCTTTGGAAAGACTTGTTTACTCACAGAAAGCAAAGAGTATTACTGTTATCTGTGAAACTGAAAAAATAATGTCAGCCTTCTTGGTCTTATCTATGTTATGGGGTTGAGTGGATAATTAAATAGCTCTGGGTCAATGTTCAAAGAAATGGCATGGTTCCTTAGACAAGATGGGGTATGTTCAGGGAAGTATGGCCCTACATTGTGGCATGGGTCATTTGGGGCAAAAGCACCATCACATCATGACTTGTATTAATGGCAGTCGCTTAATTAACTGATACCATTTTCAGCAGCATTAACATGATGGCCCTGTGTTATAGTGGTAGGACACTGACCTGCAAGTTCTAATTCCTCCACTGCTGGTTGGATCCACTCTTGATTTGAACATAGATGTTGATATTTAGAAGGTAAATTTAGCTTATTGGCTAACTACTGATCAGGATTGTGGATTAGAGGATTGGTGACTGGCAAGTGTTTTGAGCACCTATATGCTTGGACAGGGTGCCACCTGACTTGATATTAATTTTTTTATTATGATTTTTATCACTGGAGGCAGGGGCTACTGAAAAGGAAAAAGATTACCTTACTCAGAAAGTCACATAGGTAGCAAGCAAGGCTGAGCATCTTACTGGCTGCTCTGTTAGCTCCATTCTTAAAATTACTGAGAGAAATGACCCAGGAAAATCTAGAACACCAAAAATGTGCAGCACTGTGATTAGGAGTTATTTGACATTCTTTTTTGCTACTCACGTGCTATTTTAAAGCCTCTGTTCACCAAGAAGCCACAGAGGAAGAAGAGGTGTTCATGGGCACAAATCCTAGACAGCAAAGTTACCTTTTGAGTAATAAATAAATCCATTTGAGTCACCACGAGCCTCCAGTGTTTTCCACTGGTATAAAGGGATTCCCTCTGCTTTCCGGGTGATTGGTCTTTTATAAGACCAATTTCTTAATATCTCTTTCCTTGGCATGAGGCTATTCCTAACTAATATTTTCCCTTGCCTAAGGAGCTGCAGCTGTTTTGATATTCCCGTGAACCTTCTTCTCCTTGTTTCCTCCACTTATTGCTTGGGAAAGGAAAAGCAACTTCCTTTCCTTCCTTAGGGAATCCTAATCTTTATTTATACTTCTATTTTGAAGCTGAACTCATTGAGTTTTGTCATGTTGTCACTCACTGTAACAAAGACAGAGGGACCCTTGTGAGTGTAGCCTTGAAGAGGAGCAGAGAATGGCTATAGGAAATTAATTGATTAACATAGACTAGAAGCACAAAAGCCATCTCAATGTAACCGTTCGTTGTTAATACCTTTCTCCATTCCTTTTGTTGGTCAGGTGTTTTTGCCATGGCCTGTCTCTGCAGTTAGGGATTCTCTCCATAACCATCTTCGCGTTCCTTTGGCCCTTTGGTAAGGGCATTTGGCCTAATCATGACAAGCTGAGGACTTGGCTTCTTCCATAGAGTGGAACAGGGACTGTTGGCTGAGAAAAGTGTGAATGTTGAAGCTGAGGACAGAGTTGGCTTATGGAACATTTTATCTGTTCTCTGAGTTTCTTGTCCCAGTACGTCAACAAATTTGTTTTTGCTTAAAGACTTTCCCACACGAATGTCTGCCAAGTTTAGACGACTGCTTTTTTAGATTGATCTTGGTTTTCTTGGAACAAGAGCTGAGATTATATAATAAGCTCAGTTGATCTCAGTGAGAAAAAGTTGGGAGATTTTATTTCCATATACATGAGACAGGTCTGGGCATAGAAGAAAGAAAGGCTGGAAACTAGATGGGTGGGAGGTGGGAGGTGGGAGGAAAGAACTAGTAAAAGGATATTTCACTTGTGTCTACTTTTCCCACTTGTCTTTGAGGATCTCTGGGTCACTCAGAAGTGAGTCACTGGGGCTGCAATGTGCCTTATTGAGATAGACTCTGGCCACACTCTCAGTTGATTTAAATCAAGCCCGTTTGTTAGACAAGGGTCTTTAGTTTCCTGATTTCTAATTGGTAGAGACATCACCCATGCAGAGCAGCCCCAAAGTGTATGTTTATAGATTAGAGGACTCCTTTCTTCTGAGACATAAAAAGCACTCCATTGTGATAATCTCCCTTGCTGGAAACTCCAGTTATCCCTCTGTATCCACAGGGGATTGGTTCCAAGAGCCTTGTGCATGCCAAAATCTGCAGAAGCTCAAGTCCCTTATATGAAATGGCATATAACCTACACACATCCTCCCATATACTTTAATCATCTCTAGATGACTTATTTTTTTTGCAGGAAAAAAATTTTGATTTTAAAACAATGTACCTGAGTCACAAAACTTAATAGTCTCAATATAGACAATAGGTTGAGTTCCAAAAGTTCATTTCTTAGCAAGTCTGTTAAATTATAACAAGGTTGTTTATAAATTATAATAAAGTACCCAATGAGAGTTTGTAAAGGAAGTCACAATGTAATTGAAATGTCATATAGTTACCCTGAAAAAAATACTTGAAAATAATACTTCTACAATTATTTAGCAGTATTTAAACCAAGTCTTTAAATCAGGTGCCCATAGTGGGCATAAATGTATTGTTGGAAGCGTCAGACAGAAAGTAAGTTTTAACTTCATATGTGTGCTGTACTCTCAAGGCAACCTACATAGATTATTTACTCGGTAAACTGTATTGATGATGATCTCCATTAAATGTCTAGAGTAAGATTATTGAAGAGACTCACGAAGAAATGCCTAGGTATTTTTTAAAAACCTTTTAAAGTAGTGGTTCTGAAACCTCAATTAATAAGCAACTAAGGAGCCTGTTTAAAATGTAGATTCCGTACTGTAATTCCAGAGATTCAGATTCAGAAGGTCAGAAATCAGAGAGTCTATATTTTTAACAAATACACAGTAAGAGGAAGTAAAAGTTTGTTCATAACCATTCTGCTTTTTGCTTGTATAGTATAATCAAAAAAAGTATAATTTTTAATGACAAACACTTCTCTCAGTGTACAAGTTTGGATGATAAATCATGGTCAATTGAAGTTTAGAGTACCCAGAATTCCTTAAGGTCTCCCAAGTTGTAAAAAATGATGCTTCTAGAATTCTTAAGATATCCCCACCCCCAAAGCCACTGGTACCTTTGCTGTGTGGTGGTCACAGAGCCATCTCTCAAAAACTCACAGAAAACTCAAGTATTATAAAAACCACTCCAAAAGTAGTCTCCTTTGGTATTATCTTGTTAGAGAATTTTCAGAGTCCTGTTATTTTCCACCAAGTCCTTAATTACCATATTCCAGTATTACAGTCATCTTAGGAGGTCATTCCAAGCAAAATGGAAAGCAAGAATAAGAGACCCAACATAGAAAGCAGAACACATTTGGATAATGATGAGAAGTGGGCAGAGTGCTCCTGGCGTGGAAGGAGAAGAGAGTCTCAGTGTAGAGTGGCCCACTTTGGGGCCTAGGATAATGGGGAAAAGAACTGGAATTACACTACCTCTGTGATGGGAATTATTGAAAAAAAAAAGAGTTATAAAAAATGGGGCTGGGTCAGAGATGAAAAATTGTTAAGTGTTTTTTGGTTAACTAAGAGAACACATGAAAATACTTGGAAAACAATAAAGGCTTATGAACCATTAGGGGCTCACTAAAAATAGAACTGAGAGAAGAGATAGCAAAAGAAAAGGCAAAAAAAGAAAAGAAAAGAAAAAAGAAAAAACGAGAGGAGGGATGGCGGGTGAGAGCAAGTTGTGGCTGCATCAGGGCAGGCCCTGGAAGTAGGAGAGGGAGAAGGACCACAGCCTGAAAATTATGGCTTTGCTGGGGGGTAGAAGTGGAGGGGAAACGTTTCTAAAACTAATTTTGAGATTAAATGAACTTCCTAGGAAATATTTTTATCTTATAATTGATACTACCTTTATTCGAAAAACTGAGGCAGCATCTGTCCTGTCTATACTCCCAAAATCCCGTCAGTCTTGTCCCTACTACCTGGACATGCTATATAAATAGTTGTTATACTGTACTTTGTATTTGTGGTTTTTTTCTGAATATTTTTGAACTGCACATGTGGAATCCGTGGATACGGGGAGCCAACTGTACTTAAAGGAAAGTGGCTACAAAAACTGCAAGGCCCTGCCTCCCGAGGGAAGGCTTTGGTTGGTTGCTGTGAGATACCACACATTCCTTGAGATTAGTCTGTGGCCTCAGGCCACAGGGCAGTCAGATGAGAGGAACCTGAAAGTTTATCAGAGACAGGAGTGTAGGAGGTTGCACTGGCCATTGTGAGCGCTAACTGCAACACAGGGTCTCAGGGAGGAAATTGGCAGCCACCATGCCCCACCATGCCCACAGTCAGAGAGCAGCGTTGCCTTAGGATCTTACTCACTTCTGCCAATGGCAGCCAAGTATCTGGTAGCACTGTTACGGTTGAAGGAGGACTCTGTAAACACACTCCTTTCCTGACTAATTTTACGACATAAGACAAAGGGTAAGTCAGATGGAAACCAAGATGCCAGCTGTTAGAAGCTTAGGTGTGCAGTGAAAATGAGCACCTTAATACTAACACTTAATACTTGGAATTAGACTGACCCCCACACACACCAGCCTCATGCAGGGCTGCCCCTCTGCAGACTGCTTGCTGTGGGGGCCGGCCCTGTAAAACTTCTATCATGGAGGAGCATGTTCTCCCTGCATATGACTGGCTCCCAACAGGAAGAGGATGTTAAGAAGATGCTGAGGTACGCGTGTACAATTCCTCTCCCAGACTCATCAAATCGTGTAAGTCACTCTATCTCTATGGTGGGAAGTAAGGGGTAAGCCAAGAAGCCAGAAGTGCTTGGAGGACAACACTTCCTCAGAGAAACCGGAGGAGTGGGAAGATATGTTTCTTCCTTATAACAAGTTTTCTTGGCATTGACACCAGAATTTTCATAATTAACACCATCAGCTGTAAGAACATTGTGGCTTTTTGAGGCAGCTTGGGAGGACTATCGCATAACAACAGAGAAGATAAATATTTAAAGGATACTTGTTTTCCTCATCATTGTCAGTGTTTTCTAGCTTGAATGCCAGGAGTTGTTCCAATTACATTAGCTCACGAAAGTAATGCATGGGTGGGTTTGGGAGAAAGAGAATTTAAGTTATGAAGAACAAGATACATTCAAATACAGTCACATATCATCAAATAATGATTTGGTCAGTTTGAGACATTTTTTGGGAGCACTCACAGTTCATAAAGAGTTTATAACCTAATGAAGAATATAAAAACCAATCAATATAAGAGAAATAGGCATTTGCCAATATAAAATTTTATTGTAGTGAGAATTGAATCAGTGATTTTGCTGGTGAGCAGGGTTGAAAGGAAAGTTTACAAAGAAAGCGAATCTTGACCTGCAATGATGAGGAGATGCGGATGTGGGAACAGCAGGCTTGAGGTGCTGGTTCTATGGTGAAAACCCATGCAAACATACTGGAGAGTTTCTCTCTGATGTCATCCAAGGTTGAACATGAAATATTACGATGTTGCTGCTGCTTCTGCTGTTGATGGAAGGAAGATAAATGTTGTGACAGACACCCACAAAGTTTTTGGCAAGAAGTTAGATTCCATTTAGTATGATGCATTTCAAGGGAATGACCTTTAGCATCATGCAGATGTGGCATGTTTTTAGCTCATTGCTAAACTATGGGGTTTGGGATCTATGCAAATGTGGAAGGCATCAGGTTGAAATGCAGTACAATATCTCTTGGCCAATGTACAACAATTCCCCACATACATGTTGAAAAATAGAAATACTACCCCAAAATACCAGGAAGTGCTTCCTCCAAAAAAAAAAAAAAAAGAAGAAGAAAAAAGCGAGAAAAAGCATTTAAACAAACAATAAAGGCTACCTATAGTGCTACTTCTCTTTTATGCCTGAAATCAAATGCATTGTTTCTTTGATGTGATAAGAGAACTACTGTGTCCTTATTCACTAAAGCCAAAGTGACAGTGAGGGTCAAGGAGATTCTCCACCCCTCCCAATTTCTCTTTCTAATCCCCACTGCTGTCACTCCTGTGAACACCTTACTACATGTGCCTGGTTTCTTGCTTTTAGCTTCTATTCTTTTCAATTTATCCAACTCAAGCCTCCTGATAAATATTCCTACAATACTTTTTCTTTGTATCAATTGCCAATCTAAGTTTTTTAAATGGTCCTCCATTCTCTATAAGATGAAATCAAATTCATTACCCCAATATTCGCAGTGATTTATAAGATGGACCTATTTCTTTTAACTTCCATTCTCTCATTTCATCACACAAACTCTTCAGTAATCCAAACTGATTTATTCATTGTTTCCCCAAACAGCTCTTTGAACTTTCCACCCACTAGGTCTTTGCTCATCCTAGTCTCCCTTATCGCTTTCCTCCCTCTGTCTAAGTCCTTTCCACAAGTATAAGTTCAACTAAAATCCATATTCTGCATGAAATTCTGCTCAAACACTGTAGTCAAGTTTTTTTTTTAAATGTCTGTACTCCTTGTGTGTCATTAACCATATTTCAAGTGTATTGATGATTTTATGTTCCTATTTATATTAATACATCTTACCTCTCTGAAAAGATTCTTCAGGGAAGAAACCATTTTGTGTCCTTCCTATGTCTAGCATAATTCTTCTCATTATAGATTCCAATGACTAAGAAAACATTCAAAAGAGGGGAAAGATGAGGAAATATGCTGCTGAGGTGAGCACAGTAGGTTTCTGAGACAGTAAAGCACTTTAAAGCTAAATAATAATGAAAACATGACATCAAATATTGAGGGTTGCAGCTAAAGTTCACTTAGAGGGAACTTTATAGCCTTAAATGAATACATTAGAAAATAAGAAAGGCTGAAAACCAATGGTCTTCTATTCCTAGAAGTTAGTAAAAGAATCATAAATTAAAATCAAAGAAAGTAGAAAGAATAAAAAGAAATTAGTAAAGGTAAAACAAAATAAAGAGCTTCTAAAAAGTTAAAATTTCTTTATTTGAAAAGAGTAATAAAATTGGTAAATCCATGGCAAGAATGAACAGGAAAAAGACAGAAGGCAAAATAGCTGATATCAGAAATGAAAAAGATGACATCGCTACAAATCCTATAGCCAGTAAAAATATAATAATAAGATATTAAACAAATCTTTATGCCAATAAATTTGCAAATTAAGTGAAATGGATAGATGGATAAGTTAATAAATTAAAAGTAGTTAGAAGAAAAATTGTAAAATCTTCTATACTATAATTATTAATTAAATGGAATACATAAGTTAAAACTATCCTGCAAAGAAGACTTTAATCCAGATGGTTTTGCTGATTAATTCTACAGCATGAAAGAAGAAATCATATCAATCTAATATAAATTCTTCCAGAGAATATAAAAAGTGTCAAGATCCTACTTATTTCATGAACCAGTATAATGTTATTTTCCCTTTATTTTTTTTTTAAATTTTGAAATAATTTACAGTTAGAGAAAAGTTGCAAAACTAGTACAGAGAGTTTACATATACCCTTCATTCATCTTTATCTAAAGTTAATAACTTGCATAACCATAGTACATTATTAAAACAAGTAGATTAACATTGGACAATACTGTTAACTAAGCCACAGCCCTTATTAGAATTTTACCAGTTTTACCTCTAACATTCTTTTTCAATTCTGGGATCCAATCCAGGATCTCACATTGCATTTAGTTTTTACATCTCCTTAGACTCATCCAATCTGTGGCATTTCTTCAGTGTTTTTCTTGTCATTTATAAACTTGACACTTTTGATGATTAGTGGTCAGTTATTTTGTAAGATATTTCAGTTAGGTTTGTCTGAGGTTTTCTCATGATTGGCTTGAGATTGTGCATTTTTGGCAAGAATGTATCACAGATGTGATATTGCATCATATCAGGAGGGGTGTGATGTTGATACTTATTACTGGTGATGATAATCTTGATCTCTTGGTTCTAGTGGTGTCTTCTAGGTTTCCCCACCTATTTTTCCCTTTGTAGTTAGAAATATCTTGGGGGAGATATTTTGAAACTATGAAAATATCCTGATTCTCCTCAAAATTTTGACCATTGGTGAAATGATGTTTAAAATGTCTACACAGGAAAATATAAACTATACTTGAGAAAATTTAAAGCATGATTGAAAGACTCAGTATTTTAAAGATGCCACTTATTTTCAAATTGGTCTAAAGATACAATCTCAGTCAAAATTCCTCACAGATTTTTTTGGTGGAAATTGATAAGTTAATTTTCAAATTTCAATGGAAAAACAAAGGCCAAGAATAGCCAAGTTACCCTTGAAGATGAATAAGGCAGAAGAACTTGTTCTACTGGATATAAAGACATATTATGGCTAGAATAATTTATACAATGTGGTAATGGTGCCATGAGAGATAAATAAATGAAACTTATTTATTCATTGAGACAGATTTATTGATTTTTGACTTAATTTTTGACAAAGATGGTCTTTTAAATGAATGGTGTTAGATCAATTTTATGACTATTTGGAACAAATAAAACTGAACCCCTGCCTCATATTAGACTTGAAAATTAATTCCAGGTAACTTGCAAATCTGTATGTGAAAGACAAAACAAGAAAGCTTCCAGGTGATAATATAGGACCATCTCTTCATGTCTTTGGGGGAAGAGAAAGATTTATTAAACAGAATACAAAAAGCCCTAACAGTAGAGGAAAAGATTGATAAATTGAATTATTTCAAAATGAACTTCTGTTCATCTGAGACCCCCCCCCAAAAGAATGTAAAGGCAAGTCACAGAATAGGATAAGATATTTGCAATATATACACTACTGGGGGGAGTGTAAATTGGCACAAACGCTTTAGGAAACAGTTTAGTATTTTCTAATAAAGTTGAATATATGGCTACCCTAGAGCCCAGCAATTTCTCTCTTAGTTATATACTGAACAGAAATGTTTGCCATATGCACTAATAGAACTAATAGACAGGTACAAAAATTCTCATAGTAGCATTCACGATAAACCCAAACTGGAAATACCCCAGTTAACAACGCTAAAATAGATAAATTATTTTGATATATTCATACAATACATGAATGGCAGAGAAAAGAAACAAGCTACAGCCACATGAACAGTATGTATGAATCTCACAAACATCCTATCGAATGGGCTCCAAACCTGGAGCCCGTGAGGACAAACTGGTATCTGTATTTTTCTCTCACTGCCTCCAGCCTTGATGGTGCTGGTGACCTGCAGAAGTTGCTGGCTCCCTTCGCCATGGAGCTGCACATGCACCTGGCCTAGGACTGGGAGAAGCTGAAGGAGGAGGTTTGGTGGGAGCTGGAGAGGCTGAGGCCTGGCTGCTGTCCCATGCCAACAAGGGGAAGGCCAGGGTCAGTGTCAATGTGTAAGGGCTGTAACTGCACCTGGTGCCCTTCAGTGACTTTCCCAGCTGACTGGCTATGGTTTTATTCCCAGCTACAAAATCTTGGGCATACCTCTATTGTGACCAACCGTAACTGGAATCATATAGGGAATTTGGGAAATGTACTTCTAGCTTGGCTAATTGGACACAGTACAAGTCACCACAAGAATGGCTTGCCTTTGGGGAAGAGGGCAAGAGAGAGACTGAGAGAAGGCTCTAGGGAGCATCTGCCATCCTGACAATATTCTATTTCTTTGCCTGAGTGGTTACATGAGGTGCACTTTGTGAAAATTCATTTGGTGGAACATTTAGATTTCATACATTTTTCTTTACCTATATGATATACCCTCACACACACACACACACACACACACACACACACACACACACACACACATACACACAGTTGAAAAAAGAATATAGGTTTTGAAGTCAAAAGGCATAACTCCAATTGCAGATCCTATCAATTTCTAGCTGTATAATTGTGGGCAAATTATGTAATTTCATTATCAATAATTTGGGGATATAATACTTTCTACCTCATAGGTTTTGTGAGTATATTTGTTATATGCCACACACAGTGCTAATATAATCATCTCATTTAAAAGTTGGTTTTTCATATTGTTCTGAACATATTACTGATTATGTGACCATACATTTTATAACATATTTATAATATATTTTACACTATGCATAAGTATAATGATATATGGTAACAGTAATAGCTAACTTTTTGAGCATTTACTATGTGCTTCAGGCACTGTTATAAGCAATTTTTCATTTATTTACTCACTGAAACCTCATAAGAATACCTTGACGTGGATTCTATTGTTACCTCCATCACAGAGATGAGCAAATTGAGTCTAAGGAGGTTAAATAACTGTCCCAAGGTCATAACTTGTAAGTGGTGCGGCCCAGGCTTCAAACTCAGAGCACACATGCTCAGGCAGTAGGCATGCTCATGCAAGCACTGTGCATTAGTCAGAGCTGCTGTGTGGTTGGACTCAGAGAAACCTGACTCCACCTATTAGCCTAGGCAAAGTGGGTAATTTAGAGGAAGATTATTGGGATATTTCATATAACTGTGAGAAAGACAAAGATGCAGTGAGGGCTAGGTCCAGTGGAACGAAGACATCAAAGCCCCTAGGCTTCTTTCTCACAAATCTTTTTTCTGCTTGTCTCTATGTTGCTGGTTGAATTCCTGCCTACTACAAATGAGCTTTCTCCATATAGCAGCAACCATAGCAGGCAGCCAACAGCTCCTGGGTCTTACATCCTATGTTTCTAATCCCCCAGAGATGCTGCCTCTCTTCCCTTACTTCTAGGACACAAATTTGGGGTAAGGACTGATTAGTCCGGTGGGTTGGCCTCCCATCCTGTCATCAATCTATGCCCAAGGCCAGAAGAGCAGAATTTTATAAATAGACCTAGTCTGTGTATGGGACAATTCCCAGAGAAGGAGGAAGGCATCACGAGTTGTAGGGCCACAAAAACTGGTGTCTATCATGCATGATATGGAAAATAAAGCCAATAACAAAGTACATAGTTTGCCCTGGTATAAAATCTGTATCTGCGGGAAAAGGGTCATTCTTTATCTGTGTTCTAGGACTTTCATTTTAATGATTATATTTCCTGGTAGGGGCATCAACCAGAGATCAGGGGCGAAAGACAGACTGCAGCTGTATTACTTTGCTGAATCACATTCTAATGCAGAATATATAATAAGCACAAGAAAAGAATAGATACCAAGGAGTCAACAATCATTCTGGAAAATAGGTTTGGAAAATAAATGTGCCCATAAACTGCAGAAAGTCTTCCTTTCCAGTTATTCGTACGGTATAGCATCTCTGAAAATGAAAGCAGGTAGGATAACAACTTATAACCATTCTTAGACCCTTTGCCAAGTGATTTTGCAAAACTATTTAGGGAACTTATAAAATTTGACCTTCAAAGTGAAGCCTTTTTTTTTTTTGGTCTGACTAAAATATCAGTTTCCTGAAATTTTAAGTTCCAATGGGAAAAGAATGCAGTTTGGGTTGTGGGTCAAGTTTAGGGTATCCGATGAATGAAGAGAGAATGATGTCACAGTGAAGCATACTTAATTCAGGAAAAAAGTGTCTCATTTCCCAGAACATTTGCTAGGGAAAGGTAGAAGGAAAGAGGGAACTACCCACACAAAATCTTTCTGGCTTACACTTGATATTCTATTATCATCCCTAAAAGATGATTTATAACAATGATATTTAATGTCAGAAATGTATTTGTAATCAACTTTGGATGTTTCAAGGCAGAAAGAGGGAAGCATATAATTTAAAAATTATTCCTACTTGGCCTTGGACCCTGCTCTGTAATTTCACACAAATGTTAGCATGCCATGTATGTTATTGTGCATTTTTTTAAAGTTAACATTTGCCGGGCGCGGTGGCTCACGCCTGTAATCCTAGCACTCTGGGAGGCCGAGGCGGGTGGATCGCTCAAGGTCAGGAGTTCGAGACCAGCCTGAGCGAGACCCCGTCTCTACTAAAAATAGAAATAAACTATCTGGACAACTAAAAATATATATAGAAAAAATTAGCCGGGCATGGTGGCACATGCCTGTAGTCCCAGCTACTCGGGAGGCTGAGGCAGTAGGATCGCTTAAGCCCAGGAGTTTGAGGTTGCTGTGAGCGAGGCTGATGCCACGGCACTCACTCTAGCCCGGGCAACAAAGTGACACTCTGTCTCAAAAATAAAAAAATAAATAAAAAAAAATAAAAATAAAGTTAACATTTATCTGGGAGATCCATTTTTGTCATACATAGAAGCTACTTAATTCTTTTTGATGGCTGAAGAGTATTTCAAAATATTTGAATATCTGAATTATCATAAGTAACCAGAGACCTATTAGGATGTTTTGTTTATGTTCAATTTTTTGCTATAATGAATGAATATCCCTGCACACATTCTGTTTTGACCATATTTTGTAGCATAAATTCATAGAAATAGAATTGCTTTATCAAACTGTATGTGCATTTTCATTTTTACTAAATTGCTCTCCATAGAGGTTTTATCAATTAACTACTCCAGTATTGTGTACTCATACCCCAGTTAACATAGTATGTTATCAGATTTGTTTATCATTGTCAATCTGCTAGGTTAAATATATGGTATCTCAGGGTGATTTTTCATATATTTACATATGAGTGAGGTTGAACATATTTTCATGTTTTTAAGAGCTACTTGAATTTCTTTTCTAGGAGTTGTTTATATGTAACTTTTGTCCAGTTTTCTGTTGGGTTCTTTCTTATTGGTTTGTAGGAGCTCTTTTTATATTAAGGATATTAACCTTTATAATGAAATAAGTTGAAATTTTAAAATTTTTTATAGTGTTGTGTTACTATGCATATTTGAAAACTTTTGTGTAGTTGGGTTTATCAATATCTTCTTTTATGGTTTCCTTACTCAGAGATTATAAAGAGTTCCTCCATAGTTTATATTGGTTTTGTTGTTTCAATATTTTACATTTCAATCTTTGTTCCATCTGGAATTAATATTGCTGTAGTGTAGGAAGTTTGTATTCAATTTAATTAATTTTCCAGTTATAATCTGGTTACCTAAAAAATAAGCAATCTTTCTCCAGTGATAAGACATAGCATTTATAATAAATAACCCTTTATGTTTATTGTAGTTTATTGCTAGACTTTCTATATTTCCATGATATTTTCTATTATAAGCCATTGCTCTGTCTATACATGAATCAGAGTTATGCTATGGGAAGCAGAATAATGTCCCCTCCACCAAGATGTTCAATCCTAAACCCTGGTACCCATAAATATGTTACCTTACATGGCAAAAGGGATTTTACCAATGTGATTACATTTAAAACCTTGAGACGGGGAATGAGTCCTTAAAATCAGAGAAAATTTATCTCTGTGTTCAGAGTGAGGGGAAGATATGAATACAGAAAAATTTCAGGGAAATGCACCATGGTTGGCTTCAAAGATGGAGGCATGGTGCCATGAGCCAAGGAAAGCAATGACGTCTAGGAGATGGAAGAGGCAAGGAAACAGATTCTCCCCTAGAACCTCTAGAAAGAAATGCAGCCCTGCCCATGCCTTGATTTTAGCTCAGTGAGACCCGTTTCAGACTTCTGACCTCCAGAACTATAAGATTATAAATTTGTGGTGTTTGAGTTTGTGGTAATTTGTTGCAGAAGAAATAGAATACATGTGCTATTTTAACAATGTTTTAATAGCAGGTAGAGCTAGTCTATCCTTGCCCCATAACTTCTTTTTCCTCTGAATTGTTCTGGCTATTCTTGTTTATTTTTACGTTAGAATTTTAGAATCAGCTTATCTAGTTTCCTTTTCCTTCTTCCCCTAAAAAAAATCTGTAGGTGTTTTGAATTGGGATTTTACTGAATTTATTTATTAACTTGAGGAAATACTGTCTTTATAATTTTGCATGTTCTAGTCCAAAACATGGTGTGCCTTTTCTTTTGTTTATGTCAGGGTTTTATTTTGTTTTTTGGTTGTATTTTTCTGATTTTTGCCTCAATAGTTTTATAAACATCTTATGTAGATATTACTGCTTTTCTTTTAAAGATCATTTCTAGATATTTTTGTTTGTTATTTGTTATTTAATTGTGGCTTTTTCTTTAAATATGTCTTCCAGTGACTTTGTTTGTATGAAGGCTAATGATTTTTATATTCATTTTATACATACACCCGCCTTTTGAATTATCATTTGAAATGGATTTTCAGTTGATTCTTTTTTTCCCCTCCAAGTAAATAATCACAACTCCTGAAAATAGGTAATGTTGCTTCTTCTTTTTGTATTTCTAACATAATAGGTTTTTTTTTCTTCAAAACTACATGAAAAGAAAAGTGGTGAAAGTGCACCTCCTTTTCTTCTTCCTAAATTATATGGGAGATGCTTTTTGTGTTTCCCAAGTATGACACTAACTTTTGAATGAACATAAATATATTTTATCATGTTAAGGAAATTGACTTTTCTGAAGGAAATGACCATCTGTGCATTAAATATGTTTTCCTTTTCCTCCTGGAAACACAGGTAGACTGTATATATATAGCCTTAACTGCAGTTAGGTTTGGCCATGTTGCTAAATTCTCTTCAAGAGACCAGGAGCAAAAGTAGTATGCATGACTTTCATGCCTAGCCTATAAAAACCTCTCTTAACGTTTCCTCCAAACTCTGCCCCCTTCTGGCTGGCTGGATGCAATCAATGGTGAGGTCCTAAGGGATTGCAGAATCGCAAGATGGAGTGTCTGGGTCTTTTAGTCATGGTGTGGAGGAGAGCTGCTGCTGACATCTACCTTTAGCCATCCTTTAGCCATTCTTCAAAGGTAGGTTTGCTAATAACAAATTTTATTAATTTGTCTTCATGTGACAATGTCTTTATTTCTGCTTCACTTCCTTCTGGTCTCTATGATTCAGGTGAGAAATCCAGTGATTCAAATGTATTTTTTCCCTGTCGGCAAGATGTTGTTTCTCTCTGGATGCTTTTAAGATTTTTTTTGCCTTTAGTTTTTAGAAGTTTAATTATAATGTATTTTAACATGGATTTCTTTGGATTTATTCTATTTGTAGTTTGCTTAGCTTCTTGAATCCCAGGTTTATGACTTTTGCCAAATTATACATTTTTCAGCCATTATTTCTTTGAATACCCTTTGAATTCACTCTCTCCTTCTGGGACCCCAGTGACAGAAATATTGAATCTTTTATTGTTTTCCCACAGGTTCAAGAAGCATTGTTCACTTTTTTCAGTGTAGCTTCTCTCTCATGTTCAGATTGGGCACATTCTACTGATCTGCCTTCAAGTGAGCTCATTCAGAGAGTTTTTTTTTATTTCTGTTATTGTATTTTTCAGTTCTATAATTCGCATTTGGTTCTTTTTTTGTTACTGAAATTTATTTGCTGAGATCTTCTGTTGTTTCTTTTGTTTCAAGACAATTTGTAATTGTCTCTTGAAGCATATTTATGATGAATGGAATGTTTAAAATCTTTTTTAGCTAATTCCAAAATCTCATTCATCTCAGTGGTAGCATCAGTTGTCTTTTCTCACTCAATTTGTGATTTTCCTGGTTCTTGATATGAAAGGTGAGTTTTGATTGCAACCTGGACATTTTGGCTGTTATGTTAGGAGACTCCAGGTCCTATTTAAATCTTTTATTTTAGTCAGTCACCCTGTTTAGGTTTAGCATGCAGGTCCTGGTCTACTTTTTGGGCTGTGGTTGATCTGGTGCTTTGGAGGCTTCCACTGGTCCCTGCTGGTGTGGGCCAAAGGGGCAGAAGGTGCTTCCACAGGCTGAGCTGCTTGGCACCTCCAGGTGGGTAAGGGCAGTCTCTGGCCCATGAGAACGATAAGACTTCTGGTCAGCACTTCCGCCTTTCTGGTGTGCTCCAGCCACCCCGTAAATACTTGTTTGTGGGCAAAAGGAGTCTCCGGCAAGGTGTGGAAGCAGTGAGTGTGCCCTGACTTCTTCTTGTCAACAGGGCTCCTGTTGGACCCCCTTACCCAGGCTGTTAAGCTCTCATGATGGTGTTGTGGGGTTCCCATTGGTTCTATCTGGGGAAGGAACATGCCTGTCTTCTGTTGCTAGAGCTGGATTAGCTTTTGTTGTTAGGTTGGGAGTTGGGAAATACAGGACCTGGGTTGCCTTCTGTTGGGTGGGGGAGGGGTTGGTTGTAAGACACTCTGCCACTGTGTTGTTCTTCCAGTTCTAGGGTCCCTGAGCAGTCCGTCTTCCTCTTTCCACCTCTTCAGAGACTTTGTAGGAAAGCTAATATACAAAACTTCCATAAGCTTTTTGAAAGATTGATAGTCTATCCAAATACCCCAATTTTTAACTCTGTGAAGGCCTAGGAGTCTAGAGACCTCATGGTTGGGAATCCCTGCATCCTCAATGATCCGAAGTGGGAGAAATTGGGCAGCGGCTGGTTTGATCAGCATGGAGAGATAGCAAGCTCCCACTATGGTGTTCTCTTTATGCTTTAAGCGAAATGAGTACAACACAGGCCTCAGCACACAGTCTGACAGATTATTGAAGGTTATCAGCTGTGAAGGGTAACATGATGACATTTTTCAGTTCAGCATTTATCTTTATACTTATATTCTCAAATATATGTGTGTGTGTATGTGCAGACATGCACACTCACACACAGAGCCTCTGAATTAGTTTCAGTAAAGCCTGCGTCAGTGCAGAGGTACTCACTAAGTGCCTTCAATAAAAAAGTCACCGTGTGTTATGCGATAACATTGAACAGACTCCAGACAGCCTCTTATCTTAGATATACAATAGGGTAGCATAACTCAAGCTGAGAGGAGAAGTTAAAGCCTTAGGTAATAGTAGCAACAGTAGCATGTTAGTGAGTAATAACTCTCCTGGAGGATAACCCAGGATGGGTTTTATTGAATTCAGTTTATTTAGCTGGGATAAACCCAGATAGGCATCGCATTTACAAGAAGGTGCTAGCAAGGGGGCAGGTTATTACAAGCACATTTAGAAGATAAGCAAATAGAAGATCGAATAAAATCAGAGATCAGGAAGGGAGCAGAAGTGGTTCCTGGTTCAACTTCTTGCCTTGGATAGGCCTATCCCTAATCTAACTAAGAGAAATAATAATGGCCTTCTCAGACATCTGCAGGGATGAATGGCACGTAAGCTCTCTTAGGAACCTGCTTTTACCCTTATTGTCAGGCTTTCTTTATGTCCCATTCAATTTCCTCTTTTTGTAATTTAAGCACATTTTCTTTATTTCTATGATCTTTGGAGAATTAGGATAATTACTCAACATTTCTGCAGACTAGTTCTTTAAAAAAAAGTGACAGTATCTTTCATCTTTTACTTTCTTCAGCTCTCTACACCAATTAATCAACTAAAATTCCTTGAATTGATGGTATTTTTCTTCCTCTTTAATTATTTTTCTGCTTTGTTTCCTTCCTTCCTTTCTTCCTTCCTTCTTTCCTTCCTTCCTTCCTTCCTTCCTTCCTTCCTTCCTTCCTTCCTTCCTTCCTTCCTTCCTTCCTTCCTTCCTTCCTTCCTTCCTTCCTTCCCTCCGTTTTCAAATGTAAATCTGACAGATGTCTACTTGGTAATTTCTAGGTAGGCATACCTCGGAGATATTGCGAGTTTGGTTCCAGACCACCACAATAAAGCAAATAGCACAAGAAAGTGAGTCACACAAAAATTTTTGGTTTCCCAGTGCATATAAAAGTTATGTTTACACTATATTGTAGTCTATTACATGTGCAATAGCATTGTGTCTAAACAAACCCACATACCTTAAGTTAAACATACTTTATCACTAAAAAATGCTAACGATCATCTGAGCCTTCAGCAAGTCATCATGATTTTGCTGGTGGAGGCCTCTGTGTTGATGGCTGCTGACTGATCAGGGTGATGGTTACTCAAGGTTGAGGTGACTATGACAATTTCTTAAAACAGGACATCAGTGATGTTTTCTGCATCAATTGCCTCTTTTTTCATGAAAGATTTCTCTGTAGCCTGCAATGCTGTTTGATAGCATTTTATGCATAGAAGAGTTTCTTTCAAAATTGGAATCAATCCTCTCAAACCCTGCCACTGCTCTATCAAGTAGGTTTATGTAATATTCTAAATCCTTTGTTGTCATTTCAATATTTTTTACTGCATCTTCACAAGGAGTAGATTCTATCTCAAGAAACCACATTCTTTGCTCATCCGTAAGAAACAACTCCTCATCTGTTAAAATTTTATCATAAGATTACAGCAATTCATTACATCTTCAGGTTCAACTTCTAATTATAGTTCTCTTGCTATTTCTACCACATCTCCAGTTACTTCCTCCACTAAAGTCTTGAATCCCTCAAAGTCATCTATGAGGGTTGCAATCAATTTCTTCCAAACTCCTGTTAATGTTGTTATTTTGACCTCCTCCCATGAATCATCAGTGTTCTCAATGGCATCTAGAATGGCAAATCCTTTCCAGAAGGTTTTCAGTTTACTTTGCCCAGATCCATCAGAGGAATCACTGTCTATGGCAGCTATAGCCTTACAATGAAATGCATTTCTTAAATAATAAGACTCAAAAGGCAAAATTACTCCTTGACCCATGGGCTGCAGAATGGATGTTGTGTTAACAAACATGAAAACAGCATTAATCTCCTTGTACATCTCCATCAGAGCTCTTGAGTGACTAGGTGTATTGTCAATGAGCAGAAATATTTTGAAAAGAATCTTTTTTTCTGTGTAGTAGGTCTCAACAGTGAGCTAAAAATATTCAGTAAACCATTCTATAAATAGATATGCTGTTTATGTCTATTTATAGATATGTCATCCAGATTTTGTTGTTCCATTTCTAGAGCACAGGCAGAGTAGATTTAGTATAGTTCTTAAGGACCCTAGGATTTCTGGAATGGTAAGCGAACATTGGGTTCAACTTAGAGTCATCAGCTGCATTAGCCCCTAACAAAAGTCAGTTTGTCTTTTGAAGGTTTGAAGCCAGACATTAACTTCTCTAGCTATGAAAGTCCTAGATGGCCTCTTCTTAAAATATAAGGCTGTGTCATCTACATTAAAAAATCTGCTGTTTAGTGTAGCCATTTATATAATTATCTTAGTTAGATCTTCTGGCTAACTTGCTGCAGCTTCTACATCAGCACTTGCTGCTTCATCTTGCACTTTTATTAATATGTTATGGAAACACTTTCTTTCCTTAAACCTTGTGAATCAACCTCTGCTGGCTTCAAAATTTTCTTCTGAAGCTTCCTCACAATTGAAGGGAGTTAGGGCCTTGCTCTGGATTAGGCTTTGGCTTAAGGGAATGTTGTGGCTGGTTTGATCTTCTATCCAGACCACTCAAACTTTCTCCGTATCAGCAATAGGACTGTTTCACTTTTTTACCATTATGTATTCACTTTTAATTTCCTTCAAGAACTTTTTCTTTGCATTCACAACTTAGCTAACTGTTTGGTGCAAGAGGCCTACCTACCTTTTGGGCTATCTCAGGTTTCAACATGCTTTCCTCACTAAGGTTAATCATTTCTAGCTTTCGATTTCAAGTGGGAGACACATGGCTTTTCCTTTCACTTTGAACATTTAGAGGCCATTTTAGGGCAATTAATTGGCCCTTTTCAATATTGTTCTGTCTCAAGGAATAGGGAGGCCTGAGGAGAGGGATGGGGAGAGACAGGGAAACAACCAGTCGGTGGAGCAGTCAGAACACTCACACATGCATTGATTAAGTTTGCTGTCTTGTATGGGCGTGGTCCGTGGTGCCCCCAAAACAATTACAATAGTATCATCAAAGATCACTGATCACAGATCACCATAACATATAGAATAATAGTGAAAAATTTGAAATATTGTGAGAATTACCAAAATATGACAGAGACACGGAGTGAACACATGCTGTTGGAAAAGTGGCACTGATAGATTTCCTCGACACAGAGTTGCCACAGATCTTCAATTTGTAAAAAAGGCAATATCTGCACAGTGCAATATAGTGAAGTGCAATAAAATGAGATATGCCTGTAGGAGAGGGTTTGTCCCAGCACCGGTGATGAGGTGGGAGAATGCATGGACTCTGCTCCCAGGAGTAACTCCTGAATCCTGTGGTCTTAAGCCAGCTTCGTCCAAGAGATCGGATCAACCACATGAGGAGTGGAAACTCTTGCTTGACCATTCTGGTTGGTTGGTTTTGGTCCTAGAGGTATTCTCTATGACAGAGAAGAGCCATATCTCAGCTTTATCTCGGAAGGAAAATGCTACGCACCAGGGACTATATTTTATTCACTGATAAATATTGAGCATTTTATGATCTCTCCCTCTACTCAGGCATTTGCTCACAATGTCTTGTTCTCATGATTTGCTTAGGTGGCCTCCACAGCCAGTGTGTTCTGAGACCATCACTGTCTCACCCCCACCCCTGACAGTGGCCTCCTTTACCAGGCTGCATGGTCTTAAAGTGCTTCTCAGTGTTTACCCATTGTTGTCCCCTCATAGGCTGGTTTCTGATACATCTAAACAACTGTGTGTGTGTGTGTGTGTGTGTGTGTGTGTGTGTGTGTGTGTGTGTGTGTGTGTGTGTATGCGTGCGTGCTGAGTGGTGGTGGTAGAAAGGAAAGGAAAATTATTTGCATAAATGGGGAGGATAATATTGTGATATATCAATAGATAAAATTTTGTTTCTGGTGTTTTCTTTTTCATCCAGATTTCTTCTCTTCCTTTTCTCAAAGACTCAGGTTCTCTCTAAAAATGCTCACTCTTTAATAGACCTTGATTTGGAAGTTGGTTTTCTGGAGAGAAAACAAGTCTATTTGCATGGTGTCTTACTCCTTTGGATGCTGCCTCTTTTCTCTTGTCCCATTTAAACTCTTCTCCTAAAGATCATGTTTTTAAATCAGAAATATTAAATATCTACTATGTGAAAGGTACCACGCTTTGGCACTGTGGAAGATGGAAGATGAACACACAAGGCACGCTCGCTTTTAAGATCTTGCAGTTTAGGGGGAGAGACAGACACATACATAAATAACTCTAATATGGGGCAGACCATGTGAAGTGCTTTAGTTAAGAAAAAAGTGTATTCATTTAGACTAGGTATAGATCTATCCAAGGGAGTTCAAGAGGGCAGTCTATATTTTCATTTTAAAAAATCTTCTCTTGTTCCTTAAAATCTTACAAAATCATAGTGGTGGCTGCTTCTACCAAATTTCCCATTCAATTTTTAATCCTCTGTTAATTTTCTCTCTCTCTCTCTCTCTCTCAATGAAGAAAGGGCATTATGGAAGGTTACATTATCTCAGACATATTCCAAAATCCTGTTTGAGTCCATGCCCAACAGTTATTTTTTTAGGAGAATCTGATTAACATCTTCAAGCACTTGCAGTTGTCTGTGAGTAGTTGGGAGCAGGTGGTGGGGTGGCTATAGAGATCTCACCCATCTTTCATTTTTGTTTTGAAGGTTAAAAAAGAGTCTGATTCTAATAATATATCCTTTAAAGGGAGGAATAAAGTCTGATTCCTAAGAAAAGGACATAAATTAAGCTGTGGAGGTCATCAGAACATGTTAGCCCACAAATGCTTCTGCTGAATTGGTTACCTCTCAATGACTTCTGTGCCCATTATCGGCCATATTCGAGTTTTGAGGTATGTGGTATGCACTCAAGACCTTAAAGTGTTAGAGACATTTCCTTCTTCCAGTGTGAGGCAGGGTGACCCAACGTCTCTGAAAGGTAAATACAAACCCCCTCTCTCTCCTGTGCGAGAGAGTTATCGAGCCGTGTTTACCGTGCGACGCCTTTGTCTGCAGTGCACATACTTCACATTTCTTAAAGGTAACGGGCTACCTGCCAATGACATTGCACAGCTCTCAAGCTGCAGGGTTCCTTTGGCAGTAGAATTCCTCATCTGCTTTACCCTTTCCCTTTAAGTCTTGTGTTTCATCCTTGCTCTGTGCAATGCACCTATCAACACAGATTAAGGCAACTCCTCATTTCTCCTTCCTTTGATGACCTTGAAGCCCTTCATCTGGCCAGCCCATTGCAGCCCAGAGGAATGCGGTCCATGTGCTTCTGTGGTGGTGCTGGGAAACCCGACTGGGTGCTATATTGTTTTATATTTCTCTCTCTCTTCTCTATGGCACCCTTTCTGCTGTTCCTTTCCCACCTTAAAAAAAATCCAAGGATATGAATAGCTAGAAATGAACTAAATCGGTCATTGTTATTACAGGAAAGCTTTACACAGAATACAAGCAATCATCCACTTATATACACTACACTCTCTTACACAATAACTTATCCCTCATCACTCATCTCCCCCACTTGGCAAATGGAGTAGCTGCCTTCTCATTCCCACCCTATTATGTTCTCATGAAAATAAGCCAACAGAGCTTCCTTTTATTTTGATTTTGTTTTTGTTTTTGTTTTGTTTGCAGTCTGGGTGCCAGCATTGGGCAAGCGGTGAGAGGGCGCTGTTGCTGGCAACTTCTGTAGAGGGAGCTCTCGTGTTTCATATGCAGAGTGTGGGACTTTCTCACAGTTTCCCTGAGAGTGGACTCTGTTAAATGCAAGACAGCTTTCCTCTAAGGCATCAAAATGGTAACATTGACCCTATCAAGGTTTAAGGAGATATTATGGCAGATTGGCAGGCATCCCTTTATTGAAGATGGATCAGACCATATGAAGAACCCTACAGTCAATATAAAGTTTCCTAAATTCTGAATTAAGCCTCCTCAGGGGCACCCTGGAAATATTGAACAAGCTGTATATCGCCTATGTGCACCCCTTCTCTTATTTTCCTACATCTTCTACTTTGGACGTGCATCGAAATTCCCAAGTCAAAGCTTTACTAAGAGTGTGACTAAGTTATTAAAAGTGATTTTGGAGAATGAATTTACAAATACAAATAGAATGAACAATTTATCTGTATATTTTGAATTTGTGAAATGAAGCTGATGCTTTGCAATGCAAGCCTTTCTCACGCAAATTTGGAGTTGCAGATAAACTCTGAATGGGATCCCTGATTTGTGATGGAAACAAAGAAATGAAGCCTTTTACAGTATTGTAATGGACATTTTAGTATTTCTCATCTGTCCTTAACTTGAGATAAATATAACATATCCTGGGCTAGGATTCGCCATTTTTAGTATTGTTATTTTTAATTGTTAGTTAAATCTTCTCAATGCTTTAGCTCCCAGTTAGAACTAAGAAGCATTTAGCAAAAGCAAGAGTCAGCTGAATTCTGAAGTCAGGTCAATTCAACTTTTTTTAAATGTCCCTGCTTCAGGCAAGGGCTTGAGTTGAGTGTTGTCAAGTGTATAGAGATGAGTGAGAAACAGGATTGTCTCCAGGAGCAAGGAGACTAGTTAAGCATCTAAGATAAGGACACAGTATTTCAATCCAAGTTATTAAGAAGGTATAAATAAAGTGTATGGGCTCTATTTATGGTAACCTGGGAAACATAAAAGCAAAGGAGGAATTTAGAACATACTCACTTGGAAATTAAAATTTCACTAAGATCAATGACCAATCCTCTCTCTTTATCAGTCTGGGGGCAGCAAGCTTTCTCTCCTGGTGCCTCACCCATAGCAGGAGCTTGGGTTACTTTATTAGGATTAGCAACAGTTTATGAAAGCCAGACCGAAGGACTGTGGTTTACTTCAGCCTCTTTCAGGCATCAGTGCAAAATCCATGTGGAGGTTCGACTGTTAAAAATGTTTTAGACACATTTTTGTGGTTTGAGTTTGAGCTCATCTACAAGATTGTTGCAGAGCTAAACGCTTTGATGAAAGGGCCATAGAGCTTAAGAAATAAAAGAACAATAAGCAAACTGATTCAATTCCTTATTTTCAGTTGGGAAGGTGCTTTGATTCTTCATTTTATGGGCACTAGGTTAAATGCATCACCGAATGTTGCATGTACTGTAAGTACAAGAAGATGAGATGCCTGGTCCTTTGCCTCCCGGGAGAGGGCTGTCACACCCCACCACCTCTTGTAGATGAGAAAATTAAACCACAAAATCACTGTGAGTTGGTAGAAAACTCTTGTTTTTTGTTTTTGTTTTCTTGCCTGTAAATCTAAACCTCTATCTATAAAACAATACTATTGTTGGAGACTTTATTGCCCTCTGTTATCATTGTTTATCTAAGACTTATACCACAACTATTTCCAAAAAAATATTTTAAATTCATTGCATCCTTGTACATACTACAGAATAAAATACCTAAAAACAGAACAAAAACTTTTTTTTTCTAAATAAGAGAAGTAGCAAATATCTGGGTGACAAGCACTAGTTATTTCAGAGGATGCAATTTGGTTTTCAGTTTCTTGGCAAATGAGATAAAATTATAAGCATGTGGGACTATGTTATTCCCATCATCTTACCTGTTGGCTTTAAATGAGGCTCCCAAGTTTAGTAGAACACAAAAAGGGAGAAGAAAGTATTTTTAAAATAGATCTTGTGGATTATCCTTCAAGTTTTGACTTGTATAAATAATTAGAGTAAAAAAAAAAGTGTAAGAACAATTATTTCCCATCCTTGTGTGCATGTGTTTTCGAAGGATAATGGTAGAGGCCATTTTTCTAAACCTGCAGCATGTATTGGGAAAATTTCTCTTTTGTGGAAAGGATGGTCTAAAGTCTTTCCCCAATTATTTTTAGAATACCTACTTTTTCTAGAAAGAACGTCAGTGTTGGCAGTCTTTCAGCCATAAAACTATGAGAAATGGGGCCAAATATTAATTATAACTGCTTGGATTATGAGGAGGAATCAATCAAAATACACGCTGTTTATGAAGAGGCTTTGCACGCTAAGAATGCCATGGAAGAGTAAGGTATTGTGACTACAGCAACTCTTGGCTCCCTTCTCTATTTGTTTAAGGGTTACATAGGTCTTGTTTAATATCTCAACATCACAATCCTTTCGGTTGAAGCACAGGGCATACTTCAGCCACCTGAGATCAAATGCTAAGCCCTGCGACAGGTCTGTTTCCTCCCTTCTGGCCATTAGAAATCTGTTCTGGAAATGGGCCAGTGGTGGTGTGTGGGAATTCAGTCCTTTGTATTTGTGTAGAATGTTTGACTGCCGGCGTTGGTCACAGATTGACTTCCTTTTTGGATGATGAACATCTTCCATTCCTTTGTGATTGAGTGACAAAAATTTGATCTGTACATGCTTAAATGAACATCCCAGAAAACTCATGATGGTTTCAGAATCAGCTTAAAAAAAAAAAAAAAAAACCCAAAACGCTTCCAAGTCACCCAGAGTTCTAAACATAATTGGTTGGTTCCCAGAAGTACAATAAAAGGAAACCAGAAGTATTTTAGTCCCTGGTTGTTTATGAAGCAACCTGATTTTCTTTTTCAGACTTTGAAGGTCACAGAATCGAATCATGTGGAGCAGTTTCCCTCAGTCCTCCTGCCCATCTCTTTTCCCCAGTTCTCTGTTAGAAGTAGGGTTTTGCTAGATTTAAGTAGAACATTGCTCAGAATTTCCAGGAGTTCCTAGTTAAGGCAGGTCATGAAGAAAGCTGCCTTGGAAATTATTGGAAGGGAAGCAACAGTGACAAGGAAAACAGGTTTTAGAACGTCGTCAGTGCACCCCAGCACTGCTTCTCTCCTAGTGTACAGGCTCAGGAATTCTGCCCACCCCACGCTCATCTTTCCAAGTAAGCCAGGGCACTTCATGTCTGGGATAAAGCCAGCATGGTATGGGACCTTGGGCATGGGACTGGATTTATGTAGGAAGTGGATAATTAAGCCTGAGTCTTAAACACACAGAGAAAGGGGACAGAAGAAGAAAGAATGACGTTTGTTATTTTCTGGAGATTTAATCTGGAGAGCCTCAGTGTCCTTGCCATAATGTGACCTTTAGAGGATACAGCAAAAATCTTGGCATATTGCTTGGCACGTAATAGGTACTCGAATAATTTTTCTCTTCTCTGCCCTTTTTTCCTTTTCTGCACTTCAAATAGTATAATTTTGATTTTATCTTATAGATTATTCAGTAATATCTGTTGTTACTTCATAATATAAACAATTTCATATTGCTTATATTTCTTTCTTAGGACTTAATGAATAGCAAGGAAATATTTTTCTAATTGATAAGCTTGTTATGCAATTCCAGAAATCTCCCCTTAATGCTTCTTACATCCAAATGGTACACCCTGGCATAAGTAAAAAAAGAATATTAAAAATAAGAAGTAACGTATCAAGTGCCAGCTGTGTGGAGGCCCTGCAACAAGTGCTTTGTATTCAGTATTCCATTTAGTCCTCAAAACAGCCCTAAGGGGGGTGAGCATGTCCCCTCTCCATGTGAGAAGGGAGCCTCAGAGAGATCTCACCCAGGTCTCACAGTGAGCAGGTAACAAAGCCTTTGCTGGGATAGAGCTTACTCTAACCCCAAAGTCCAACTTCCAAGTTCCTCTACCTCACCGTAACACTAAGGCTGTAGTGGAAGTCCCGAAGGAGAGAGCAAGAGGTCTTCTCAGATCTGCCTTACACAACTTAGTTTATTTAAGAGCATCTGAAAAAGGAGACTAATTCTACCAGATATAGATGGAATCTCTGCTGGGGCCAGACTGGGATAGATCAGGTCTGGGGTGTGGAGTTAGGATAATCCTTTCACATTTTCCCTCCAGTCAGCTGTTGGCTTCTTGGATTTTTCTGGGGGCAGAGGAGATACCCAGTAAGAGAAGGCAAACTGCGTCCTTGAAAGGGGTCCTGATGTTCACAGGCTTATCTGGAGAACAAAATGGGGAGAGCAGGGCAGGGCAGCAGAGGTCGGATTGCAGGGGAGAGTCTATGGACCCCTGAGAGGAGATTCAGCTTCAGGGAGGGGGTACCAGGCATAGTGTCTGACCCAGCGATGAGGCAGTGGGTCTGAGGAAAGATGCAGTCCTGAACACGGCCAGCTGAGTTCTTGAACCTGCCCTGACCCTGCAGCTCTGGAGGGCTGTGTGCACCCTGGAGCAGGGAGGGCTACCTATACAGTAGAAGGTGCAACTCGGTGCACCAGCCTTCAGTGTCTTTGGGCCCCAGCGGCTCTGCCATGGGCCCTCTAGCAGTGGGACCTCAGGGAGGAGGGAGCTGCTCTTCTCACTTGGTAGCCAACTGTCGAGTAGCTGAGTGCCGGGAGGATTGGAGCCTGAAGCCGGCATCTGAGTCTTCAACCATCAGTCAGGGGAGGCAGAGATCAGCAGGAGTGAGCAGGGCCTGTGGCCATGGTGGCATGGGCAGCAAAGGTGGCAAAAAAAAAAAAAAAAAAGCCTTGTGTCAAGCTAGGGGATGGTAGCTATGACTGAGTCTAGACCAATTCACAAGAATGTCCGAGACATCCCCATTAACTGCAAGAAATAATTAGCGCTGAGTGGAGAAAAGGCTCTGGAAAGGAAGGTGAATTTCTTCTATGTAGGTAGGGGCCACCATATTACTATGTCTGCATAGGCAGGGGAAGCCTGGAGTTATGTTACATGAGCAATGGAGTTGTTACCTAGAATAACAGGGCTAGGGTGTAGAGAATAGGTATTTGTTTCTTGTAGGATTACACCACCTTAGCCAGATAAGCTGGGCAAAAATCCCTAATGGCTGCATCCATCAAGTAGCACCAACAACACAGATGCCTCTCTGTACCTGACTTGGCTGTCCCCTCAAATCTAGGGCCCCGGAAAGGTGATTGCGTTGGCTGCCATGTTGTGTAGACTCTGAAAAGTGCTAGGACACCAGGCTGGATAACTGCATATGCTGTGCATGGAGCAGCTTCGTCCTGACCCTGCTCTATCTGGAGACAGCCAGCCAGAGGCAAAGCCCAGGAGGGTTAGAAGTGTGGCTGTGTAGCTGGGAGGCAGCCACAGAGCACTGGCTGTGAGAATTAGTGGCAAAGAACGCTCTAGTGCGTGCATCTCATAGAAATTGCAGTCCCCGAGATGAGTGGGAGGGTGTGAATCAGCCCAGACAGCAGCCCCGGGAGATGCCAGTGAGCACAGCTCCCCGGGTCTCCTTGGCTCCTCACCGACCACATGTGGCCGTGGCCGTGGCCTTGGCTTGTTGTTATTACTATCCTGTAACAAACCACCTCATGTTTAACTTTACTCCAAAAGTATCACTGAGCAGCTGTCTTAATGCTGCACTCTTGCTGCAGTTTGCAAGTTGAGGCAAGTCACTTGTGGTTTCTGTCACTTTTTCCTCTCTGGGGACACTGCTATGACTGGCAGCTCCGCTAAACTGACTGACGACTTTGTCATCCAAAGGCCAGTAAAGGTGGTCTTTGGTTCTCCTAAGAGTCCTACACCCTGTTTTTCTGAGGAAACCCCTTTTGACCTTCAATTCCTCTGGCTTTCCTTCCTCTTAGCTTCTCTCCCCTCCTCTGGTCTGGGACGGAGGTGAGGGCTGGGAGTAGCAGGTGTGGAGGTGGTGGGAGGAGAGGACCCAGTCTCTGATCCTGTGACTGCCTTCCTGAGTTCTGCAGTGATGTGCTTTCCACAGAGAGGCAGCGGCAAGAGTACATGGAGTAAAGTATATTGAAGTCATTCAGCTTTGAACACTTCCTGTATTCTTTTAAGCTGCCATGACATCATTTTGCTGGATGGCTCAGAACAATAGGCGGGGGTGGATGAAATGAATCAAATCTACAAAGTGACAAGAGCAGAGAGTAAGAGGTTGACACAGAAACGGCCGCCATCTGGGTGAACTTTCCCGAACCAACTGGGGAAGAACTGGCCCCCCAGTTTTCCAAGCTAGCCCAAGAGTGCACCCCTCGGCCACCGCCCCTATGGTGCCCCCTGCTCCTTGTTTTTCAGCTGCGTGGTGACCTCTCTCTGTTGTGTGGGACAACAGCAGCAGACATACAGGGAAAGTCATGTGACTTCCAAACGGTTCATCCATCCAAGTTCAATAAATTAGCAGCCAAAAATTTTAATCAGATATTTAATCTTTCCTCCCTGTAAGGGAGATTGGGTGTTTACTGTGGCTCCAGGCCAGGTTAATCTCAGAGAAGAAAGATTGCTTGTCTCATCCTTGGTGCTGGGAAGCCCTGAAGAAGTCACTTTGCCTACTGAGCTCTGCTCAGCCAGTAGGTTACGTCTGTCCCTTGTAAATTTCTGCAGCTTGTGTCAGGGCTGAACAGTGACTGGATGAGGGGTTTCCACATTTTATAAACACATTCAGATGAGGAACAACCAAATGAAGGTCTGTAAAAATCAACACACAGTCTTGTCTGATGAGACTGCCTGGCGACCTCTTCTCTCCTCCTGAAGCCTGGAGGTGTCCCTAGGGAGAAGGGCTTGAGGGGATCCTGCCAGGGAGCTCCTAACTCTGGGAGCAGGACTCACCTAATTTATGAATAATTAACTGATCTCTACAATGCTGACTGTGGTTGACATTGAATTCATTTGACAAAGAATGGTCAAGTGCCAGGCACTCTTCTAGGCTCTTAGAACCAACCAAAGAACAAAAAGAGAAAAACCTCTGCCCTCATGTAGCTTACACTGTAATGGTGGGAGACACATATTTAACAATAAATATAATCAACAAATAAATAATGCAAATTGAGAAGATGACGGGCTCTATGAAGAAACGAAATGCACTAGATAAGGTGACTGGGCATGTGTGAGGAGGGATATTATTTTGTAAAATAATTCATTGCAACATTTCCATGCTGGGCTCCTGAGAAGGCCACTTCATTGGGATGTTATTAGATGCCATGGAGCTGGGGGTGGGGGAGGAAATCCGTTCCATAGTCCACGGGTGTAAACTGAGTCAGGGGAGACAGGTGATAGGCAAGGACATTTTGGAGGCTATTGCAGTAGCCACAAAAGACCAAGAAGTCTGGAAGCAGCTGAGAGTGAAACTGGAATGGAAAAGCCATGCAGGAGAGCCATGGAAGGAGAGGAAGGGGCCTGGCCAGGGCAGAAGCAGCAGAAAGAGGAATCAAAGTCTAACTGTATAGACTTGTCCGCACATCTGGTTTTGAGCCAGGGTGACTATGAACATGAATGGACTTTTAATCCAAATGTGGAAGTCAAGAGAGGCAGATTTGGGGAGCTTGAGTTAGATGTCAAGTGTTCAAACACAGATACAGAAGTCATGTTTGCAGTGGTGATGGATGAAACCATCAGAATGATAGAAAAATAGCAAGTGGAAGATACAGAGAAGTGATTGAGGGGTAGGAGAAAACACAGAGAAGCACTGCCTCTCAGGAATATGGCAGGCAGTGGTTTTAAAGCAGTGCTTCTCAAACTGTGCCCATTAGAATCATCTGGGGAGAAGTAAACATTCCAGTTCCCAGGCTCCACCCTGTTACCAATTATATCAGAATCTCTGAGGGTGGGACCCAAGAAACAGTAGTGTTTAAAGTTTTCTAGGTGATGATGGTGGTTTGTAGTCAAGGCATAAAACTAGTGTTTTAAAACACTAAGAATGTATAACAAACAGCTGCAGAGAGATTAAAACAGAGGAGGGTTGAAAAAATGGTTGAATTTGGGGGCTAGGGGAGCATTGATACCATTTCTGAAAGGTATTATCAGTCTATTGTTGCTGTTTTACAGGTGAAGGTATTTAGACCAAAATACGTTTAGTGACTTCCTCAAGGTCATGTGGATGGTAAACGGTAAAGCTGAGATTTGGTCTTTCTGGAACCAAAGCCAGTATTTTTTTCACTCCACCATATTGAGAGAGAGAGTGAGAAAATTGAGGGAGTTTCTACTGGCTGATTTATTTATTTTTGGTTAAACAGGTGTAGAAATAATAACCCATGACTTGAAGGGTCAGGGCACAGGTGAATTAGGGTGGAATAAGTAGTTGCAGTTTCCCTTTTCTGGGTTATAGTCAGACCTTTATCATTAACTGTGTGACTTAATATCTTGGGATTTCTTCTATTTCCTTATTTATGAGATAAAGGATTTAGATTTGTTGGTTTCTAGGGTTCCAGATATTTATAAAATTTCATGATTTAAAGATTCTGTGAGTGTGGCGTGCAACAGAATATTGGTACAAGATGAATGAAAGAAGCACCAGCAGCTCTGGGCAGCTCCTGAGGTTGCAGAGCTTGGCTCTGGAGTGGATCCAGTGTGGTGACTTGCTCCTGTGAATCCAGTGACAGGGTGAGAGTGCGGATGCTAGCTGGGGAGGACATGCTTGCCAGAGAAATGTCTAAGAGAACTCTGAGGACATGAGGCTGGCCTGGAGCCTCATGGAATGGCAGACAGGGCAGGTCAGTGGGGTGAGCTCCAGTTTGCGTGTTAGAGCAGTGCTCCCAAGCCTGCTGTGAAAGTCCAGGCCACAGATGGGGGGAGTGAGACTCGGAGGGCTGATGGAATGAGAAGAGAAGAGAAGCATTAATGGGCCAGGGGTCAAATGAGGTCAAACATCAAAGGGAGAAATGGTCTTCAAGGAGACAGTGGATGCTGTTGAAAAAACACTTTGTGATTTTAAAATAGGAGATCAGACCAAATGGTCTCTATGAACACTTTTAGCTCTATCTACTATTTTATGATGTCACTGACTCTTTAGTGAATAAATGATTTCCCTGCCACCAAAAGAAACTTTCATCAGGGACTCTTAGCTTTAGTTTGGAAATGCCTTCTTTTGTTAGGTGTTCTAAACATGGCACGAAAGCATATCACTTTAGGGAAAAAAGTTTTGTTATTTTGTTTTATTTTTTGATAATGATAAATGATAAAGGCTGAATGATTACCAATATGAAGGCCACTTCTACATTTTATGCAATGGATCCACAACTTTTGAATTAAAATTTTACAACCTCTGCCTATTTTCCTTGTATAAAACATGCAGTCTCTCAATTCTAAACATTGTTTCCCAGATTTTTGATTGCCACAGCCCAACTTTGTTTGTTCACATGACTTGATTAGGATGATGAATATCATAATAGGTCTGTGGACATTCTTTTGCTGTGACACTAAAACAACAGTGGTGACAAAAAACAGGTGAAGGCATAATGGATCTCCCTCTTCCGTGGAATTATCCAAGATAGAGTAATAGAATCATCAAGTACTGCACTCAATTATTGTGAAACTTTGTTCATCGTGATTATTTCTGAAAACTCCATTATGGAAAAGCATTTACCCTGAGTCTTCTTGGTTCACAGAAAGATATCAAATGCACCACGCTCACTTTAGTGCCTCTGTCGACACAGGCAAAAAAGTGAGGAACTAAGTGACAAATGGAAAATTTAACCTATGGAGTCAGCAAAATGGAAAATGGCTATCTTTAAGATCCTGTTTTTGAACATTAGGTTTGTTGTTTGAACATTGGTTTGTTGTTTTTTTCCCCCCTTCCTTATCCTACCTCCCATCAGTTTTTTTTGTTAATTACTTTATTTTTCATTAATTTATTAATTAAATATTTATTGAGATCTATTCTGCCAGGTGCTGTGCAAGGCACTGGAGATTTAGCAGATTTAGTGAGACAGGTGCTGAACATTCACTTGGATTTAACAGTCTAATACAGAATACAGACATCAGACTGGGGCATGGTAAAAAATGATGCTGGAGTGGTAGGAAGGGATAAAACCACACAGGGTGTGTAGCCCTCATTGCAGCGTGGGGCTGAAATGATCTAATTTGTGTTGAGAGAATAACTTTGGCTACAGCATGGGCAATGGATGGCAGTGGTCAAAAATGAAGGGGAAGACACTTATGTTTCCAGCATGATGAATAAATAGGATCTGGAATTATCTTTCCACTGTAAACAATGAGAAAACTGAACAAAATATGGGAAACAACTATTTTTAGATATTGTGCAACACATAGGACAGGATTGTAATTCCTGAAAAGGGGAAACAGATGATGTCAGACCCATCACCCTTAAAGTTTTCTGTCTAGAAGTAGTTTCCAGTTTTAGGTGTAGGAAGCAGGAACTCAAATAGAGTTCAGCAATCTTTCTGAGTTGAGGAGAAGGAGATCAAAGTTCTAGGAAGCTGAGGCATTTAGAATTTTGGGAGCAGAGAACCCAAAAAGAGTTATGCAGAGAAAGAGTTTCAGAAATCTTGATAGACGTTGCCTTGAGTCTGTGGTTGGATACCAATACATACATGCATAGGGTACAACCCATGAGGCCAACCAAGAATAAATCTCAAGGAAAGCACTATTACTGGAAAGCTGTGGTACAAATATTTAATAATTGTCATAGCTCAAACAGATATGGGAATGGTCCTAATTCCCTTCAGTCAGAGAGGAAAGACATCATTAAATACTGTGGCATTTAACAGAGGGCCCCTAGAAGACTGATGTTTTAGAAATGGGGCTAAATTCGCTCTAGAGTAAAGGCTACCCTAAAAGAATTTAATACTTACCCTAAAAGAATTTAAATATAAGCCTCAAAAGTTTAAACCAGTCTATAAATTACTCTCTGCCATAAAAAGTCCAACATTCCTGAAAACTGTACCTAATCTGGTAAACAACATACAATTCAAAATATCCAGCAATTAATACACAAAAAAGCAGGGAAACCGTACATGACCCATAACCAGGAAAAAATAAGCAAGTGGAAATAGAAATAACAGAGATAATGGAATTAGCACACAAGGATATAAAAATAATTATTATAATATGCTCCAGAGCATAAAGGAAAACATAAGACATACTGAGGAAAGAAATGGAAGTTATAAAAAATAAAATCATACTAGATTACACGCTTCTATCTTAAGAAGTTAGAAAACAAGAGCAAATTAAGCCTGAAATAAGTAGAAGAAAGGAAGTGGAACTGAAATTGAAAATAGAAAAACAATAGAGAAAATAAATAAAATGAAAAGCTAGTATTTAGAAAAATTAATACAATTGTTAAGCTGCTAGCTAAAACTGACTATGATGAGGGAAGGACATCACTACAGATATTATAGATATTAAAATAATAAGGAAATATTTTGAAAACCATTGTGTCAATAAATGGAAAAATTACTTAAAAGACGTAGTGTATCCAAACTGGCTTAAGAGGAAATAAAAAATTGAAGAGTCCTATATGTATTAAAGAAATTGAATTAATAATTAAAAACTTCAAACACACGTACACACACAGACACACACACACAAATACACAACCTCAACCCAGGAGGCTTTAATGGTGTATTCTATTCAAATTTAAGAAAGAAATATTATAATATCAATTCTAAACAAACTTATTCAGCAAAGAGAGGGAGAGGGAACAATTTACAAACAATTTTTTGAGAACAGGTTTGCTTTTCTACCAAAAGCAGACAAAGGTATTATGAAAAAGAGAAAACTAAAGACCAATATACCACATAAACATGACTGCAAAAATCCCTACAATATATTAGCAAATAGAATCCAACAATGCATAAAATTATATAATTCCCTTTTGGTATAAAACTCTCAGCAAACTAGGAATAGAAGGGAACTCCTTCAACTTAATATATTATGTATGAAAAATCTACAGTTAACATCATGATTCATTCTAAAAAAACTGAATGATTTCTTACTGAGATTGTGAATAAAGCAAGGAAGCCTACTTGCATTGTTTATATTCAACATTATGTTTGAGGTTCTAGTCATTGAGAAAAGGCAAGAAAAGAAAATAAAAAGCATACATATTCAAAGGGAAATAAGACTTATGTTTTTATTGGTAAATAATGTGATTATGTTTGAAGAAAATCTTAAGAAATATACAAAAAACTGCTAGAACTAATAAATGAGTTTAGCAAAATTGCAGAATTATAAGGTCAGTATACCAAAATCAATTGTACTTTTATATGCTAGCAATGAACATTTATAAATTAAAATAAAAAATACCATTTACAATAGCACCAAAAAATATAAAATAAGTGGGATAAATTTAATGAAATAAGTACAGAGCCTTTGCAATGAAAACTATAAAACATTGCTGGGAGAAATTAAAGAAGATCTAAATAAGTTAAGAGATATACCATATTCATGGATGGGAAGACTCAATATCTTTAAGATATTCATTTTCTGCAATGTGTTCTATTCAACACATTCCTAATTTAAATTCTAGCAGGATTTTTTTTTTTGGTAAAACTTCCAACTTGATTTTAAAACTTTTATGGGAATGTCAAAGCTATAAAACTTGTAGAAAAAAATACAGAACTTCACAACCTTAGAGTAGTCAGAATTTTTTTAGGACATAAAAAGCATGAGCCATAAAAGAAAAATTGAATAAATTGAACTTATTCTAAATTAAGAACTTGTGATTTTTGAAAAACATTGTTAAGACTATAAAAGGCCATACCACTGACTGGTGAAAATCACAATACATATAACTATTAAAGGAATTATACCCAGACTTCATAAAAACATAACTAAATAAGTAGTAGACAACTCAATTTTTAAAATGGACAATATATTTGAACAAAGCCAAAAAAGATATATAAATAGCTAATAATTCCATAAAAACATGCTCAATATCTTTAGCCATCAAAGAAATGCAAATTTAAGCCACTATAATATATTAGTACACACTCCTCAGAATAGCTAAAATTAAAAAGACTGATATACCTAGTGTTAGCAAGGATGTTGGCAAATGAAACTCTCATACATTGCTGGTGGGTATGTAGCATGGTACACTCACTTTGGAAAACAGTTTTTCAGTCTTATGAAGTTAAATATACATGTAGCATATAATTCAGCAATCCCACTCCTGGGTATTTACCTAAGGGATAGGAAAAGCCAGGTCTTCACAAAGACTCATACATGAATGTTGATACAATATTTATTTACAATAGCCAAAAACTGGAAACAACTCTAGTGTCTATCAAGAATGGAAAAGATAAACAAATTGTGGTCTTTCCGTATAATAGATTTACTAGGATTGGGCCTAGTAAGGAAGATTTTTAAAAATGTTCTATGGTGGTGGTACTTGCACTGAGGTAGAGTTTCTCAAAATCTATTGAAATGTACAACTAGGTAGGTGCATTTTATTTTATATAAACTATCTCCTAATAATTTTTTAAAAAATAAATGAAAAGAACAAGTTAGGGGACACAGTGGCCTCCAGGCTGGAGATGACAGTGGCCTGGGTTGGAGGGGTAGCAGAGGAATGGAGAGATGTTGCAAGAAGTGGAGGGATTTAAAAGAGAAAGAATCTTGCACTCCACTTCCCTTTCACCTTTACAAACACATCTGATATTTTTAAAGAAATGAAAGTCAGAGAAAGTTTCTGTAGTATTTGATGAGGATGAACAGTAATTTATTCAGAAAATGGGAAATTATTTTCACTGGTGATTATGTTGAGCTCTAAAGGGATCAGTGATGAAGTTTCAGAGGCCTATATGGCCATGAAACTGCTAGACAATGTCAGGTAATACCAACTTATATCGATAATGTATAGCTATCCATATCTATGGTAAATAATGGCATGTATATATTTATGTAAATCTAGTTACTTTTCTCCACATTCTGAAGCTAGGAATTAGTGACTGTCTTCTTCCATCTAAGAATTCCATCTAGAATCTCCGTATGCACTCTTCAAATTTTGTATTCCAGAAAGAGGGAAATCGGCTACATATGCTGGAAAATATGGATGGAAATATTTTATAATAAATATTGAGAGATAAAAAATTCATTTCTATTTTGAAAGCAAGGAGGAGAATTATAGAGGAAATAAACACTGTACTTAAAATTTTAAAATATATAATTTTTAAAATTATTAAGATTATACTCATTAAAGGAAATTCAAAAATACAGAAAAGCAAAGAGAAAAAAAATTCAAGTTACTCATAATCCCATCACCCAATCTTTGTTAACATTTTGTTTTATTTCCTTGTAAACTTTTCTTTCTTTAATACTTGATCTTACAAAATAGTTGTAATCAGAGTGTCCACAAAATTTTATAGCCTAGTTTTTCCATGAACATTTTAACCTAGCATATTGATTCATTTATTTGTTCATTCATATAATCATTTATGCAACAAAGACTTATTGAAAGTTTGCTATGTATCCAGTATTGATGAAAGCAAGAAAAGACAATTTCTGCCCTCAAGTAGCTTCCACACTAGTAGAAAGAGAGATATTAAACAATAAAGAACACCAACAAAATAAATATGTAATTAGAAATTGCTTCCAAAAAAGAAGCAAATAGGGTATTTTGACAGATTAACTGGGGAACACAAATTAGACTGGGAAGTCAGGAAAGGCTGGTTCAAGGAAGGTAATTGAAGTAGAAAAATGGCCAGTTGGCAGCTGGGGAGAGGAACATGGCAGGCAGAGAGAGAGCATGGCATGAGAGAAGAGGTGGGAGAATGACAGGAGGTCAGGGAGGCTGCAGCACAGAGTATGATGGCGAGAGTGGCCTGTGAGGTGACTGAAGGG